>NC_051406.1:20302943-20303255 GCF_015228065.2 Penaeus monodon
GCGCGCGCGATACACGCTCCTGCATGTGCTACAATAAGAGCAGGTCAGTTTCGTCAGCGCCCGAGAGTGCAAGGCCCTGACCCTCGCCAGCAACTTCACTTAGAAAAAAAAAATTGTAACTTCTTCCCACAAAAAAATTAATGGAGAACAGTGCTTCTGAAATAAAGTTGGAGATACAATAGGGGAAAAAATGCTTACTCGTAAAGAATACCCAGGAGTTGAAGGAAAGTGAATGGAAAAGGAAGATGGGCAAAAGGAGGGACGAATGAAATAAGAGAGGAGAATGAGAGGGTGGGAAGGATCGGAACCAAA
>NC_051406.1:20303312-20303416 GCF_015228065.2 Penaeus monodon
CCCGTCCATGAAAAACTGGTTGCCTAAAACTGGCTACACAGAGCGACATCAAGGTGGAGCCTCGACCCAGGTATACGTGCTGATGCCAAGGTGCCAAAGCTGTC
>NC_051406.1:20303480-20304237 GCF_015228065.2 Penaeus monodon
TAAAATGATTGGTATTTCGTATGGTGGTATATCCGATAAGGGAGAAGATTTCAGAACTGGATATTAACACATAGAGGAATGACTGAATGGGAGCGAGTGGTGGGGAAAACCCATGTCGCAAGAAGAGGGAGCAATACCAGTACTCTTAATTAAATTAGATAAAAAAAAACAGAAGAGTGGAGAAAGTGACAAATAAAAGAGAAAAGGAAAATAAAACGAACTAAGAATAAGACAGAAAGGAGAAAAGTGCAAAAAAAGTAAAAACGAAGAAGACCGCTAATAAGCTTAAGCAAGGCGAGGGTAAAGTTGAGAGATTTCAGACATAAGGTCATGTGAGCGAATTTCACCACACCATCGCTCGTCGGCCGCCGGTTGTACACACTATGAGACCAACTTATTTACGACTCTTTTCTTGACGACGAAAGGGAGAAAGTTATGATATATACAAATTATGTGCTGTGCGGTAAGAGTTGCAATACAGGGTCACTGGAGGTGGCGTAGTCTTATTGAGACTGTGAGATAAATATATATTTAATTACTATTACATTTCAAATCTTTGCTTTCTTGTAAACGTACTTTAGTGACATCACTAATCGATGCGATTAGTCTCCTTTGATATTCCACCCTTTTTTAAGTATCTAAGAAAGCCATTAGTGAAAGATGACTTTCTCGAAAGAAGCTATCAATCGCACCCCTACGCGTAAACAACCCCTACTACCCAACCCATCCAACTTCACTACGTACACATGGCCTACTT
>NC_051406.1:20304269-20304693 GCF_015228065.2 Penaeus monodon
CAGCCAATAATCGCCTCTACCTACAGACGTCATAGTGGTGACCATCTTCCCTACAGAAACAATTAAGAAAAAAGAGAGTCCGTTTTCCCGTCTGACCAAAATATTAGGCCGTACGTCTTGAACGCATGAAATACGTCCCGTTAAATCACCAGCCTGCGACCAATAGCATGGCTGCCTCCCGCCCCCTTCCCCGCGCAACATGACGGGAAAATTGTCTCTGATTACCGACTTATTATTTCGTTACACCCTCCCCAGTCCTTCCCCTTCCCACAGGTTGGCGAGAAAAGAGACAAGCGTGACAAGAAGTTATGGGGGGAAAGGGACGGGTAGGGGGTGGGTGGGAGGGATACGGTATGGAAAAGCAAAGTAAGAGGGGGGAGGGAAAAAAAAACGAGGCAAGAGACACGAGAGACACGCTCTCATA
>NC_051406.1:20304727-20305008 GCF_015228065.2 Penaeus monodon
TGAGAATCCCGCCCAATCCCCCTGGCCTCCAGTCCCTCACGCTGATCGAATTAATCACCGCACGCCAGGTGTGACGCGGCGATTGCTTAAGAAGCCCGAGTTGTCAGAGAGCACACAGGCCGTGCACGTGTCCATACATGTGTTCGGGGTATGCATGAACGTCGAGAGTTATTCTAAAAATATTTTACTCATTTGTCGTGATATTTTGGAGTTTCGCCTGTGACTACCTATTTTAAAAGAGTCAAGTCATTGAGTTAAGACCACTTGAATAAAAATACTAC
>NC_051406.1:20305492-20305599 GCF_015228065.2 Penaeus monodon
TTCATTAAGCGATAAATGACTGGCATTTTTTTCTTTTGTGACTGGCACTTTTTGTTGCCGGGTGGCACACCTATCGCACTATTCATGTACCATGATAACCTAAACAC
>NC_051406.1:20305820-20306168 GCF_015228065.2 Penaeus monodon
CATCATAGAAAGGCCGTGACGCAGAGGACCGACAGTTAGTGTCGCCAGCGAACCGAGGTGACGGCTGGTCATTTATTTTTTTCTAAGGCGTCACGGTTTGTGTTCTTTTGTGGTCATTATCTCTCCGAGCTGTCTCATCCAACTTGAGGGATAATGTGCCCCATCTCCTTTCACCTTCCATTTTCTGCATCATGTCTCTGACTATTCCCTCGCCTACTCTTTATCAATTTCATTTGTCCCTTGCCTTTCTCCACTGTTCTCTATTTTTCTCCATTCTCCACTCCTAAATCTAATTTTTTCCCTCTTCTTGTGACTATCACCATTCTTTCACTTTCTCATTTTAAATAA
>NC_051406.1:20306225-20306507 GCF_015228065.2 Penaeus monodon
CCTCAACGTCAAATGGTAAATCAAACCCTCTTAACGCCCGCCAAGACTTCACATGTCAAAAACAACTAATCTCGAACCGCAAAACGTTCGAGATCCAACTCAAAATCTCTATTTTATCATACGTTGTCAAAATAGCACGCCAAAATCCGGAACACACGTCAACCATCACTTCTAGTACAGTGAAGTCGCTGCGGCGTCCAACCTGCTTCTAAGGCGCCCGCGGATAACTCTCTACCACACGTTGAAGTCACCCCGAACACCCGTTCTGTATTCTTGAGGTAA
>NC_051406.1:20306736-20306971 GCF_015228065.2 Penaeus monodon
ATCAAATGAGGGATTAAAAGGCCCACTTCATCTATAACCACGTGTTTATAGTACTGGAGAGGGTTACTCGCGGACGAGAGAGAGAGAGATGCAGAAAACTGCAAGAGATAAACATGATCGGTTTTAACATTTTAAATCAGCCTTTAAACGACCACGAAGTGCGCAGCAATCAAAAGAGAAACAAGCATGGAAAAGGGAGAATGGCAACACCCTTTCTGGAAATGTGTCGCCCGGG
>NC_051406.1:20307035-20307660 GCF_015228065.2 Penaeus monodon
AAGATAGAAAAGACAGAACGAAAGGTCAAACGAAGATGAGACAACATGCGCTCCAGAGGATGGGTGTGGCAACAGCCTCTTTCCCCCCCTCACCCCCTCTTTCATGACGCACATGGGAGGATGAAGGATGCGGGGAAAATAGTCTCAGAACCTGTTATTATCACCACATTACGTGCATCCTTCCTTCTCTCCTCTCGGCCATAACATTCCGTACAAAATTGGAGCTATCAACTTCAGTAACATTATCTCACGCAGAATAGCTGATTTTCTCTTTCTTTGCTTCCTTTACTATTTCATAACGTCCACCCTTTGTATGTGTTTACCTGTAGACATGCGTGTGAAAATAAGTGAGGGAAAAGAATAAATCTTTCACGATATATCATACGCTTTCCCTTTAATAACACACCTCATAACGCACATAGTCGAAGAGACGGTCCAGACCTAAATTCATCATGTGACACAACATGGCGGTTTTCCTCACATGTACGTCTTAACATGTGTGTTCGCCTTCCCTTCAAAATATATACCCTTTGCTGCGTTCATCTGCATAAAGACACTCAATTTCAGATCAAAAAGGAAATTGGACGAAGAATCGCCGAATGCGGCGAAGACAACTAACCAAACC
>NC_051406.1:20307698-20308386 GCF_015228065.2 Penaeus monodon
TAACAAAATAGAAAAGAAACACAAGAAAATGACAATTATAAAGAAAAAATATCCCTGGGGACCAGCATTAGCAAACCAGGCGAGCCGTCCTCCATTCTCAAACAGCCCGCTAGCCTCAGGGTGTAAACGACGGAGGAAGAAAAACATGAAAACACAAGAGCGACGAGGCGATAATTGCCATTCTGGGGTGACACCTGGGATAACCCCCTCTTCCCCCCCACACCACCACCGCAACCAGCAATTACGCTCTTATGCAACCGCTCCTCCCATTTTTGCTTGTTGCACATCTTTCCTTTTCACGATAATTGTTGCTTTGCTCCATCATTTTATTATATACATTTTATAAACTATGAACTCGTTCCCGAGCAATCGAAGCCACGAAAGGAATCAACAATAATAAACCATCGAATATGTAAAAATAATGATTAAAAAAATACTCCAAATTACAAACGCCACCCAAACCCCCCAAACGGATAATCAAGCACGAGCTCAAGCAAACAAGGTCAAGCTTGGGTAAGCATCCACACAGACACACACGTAGGCACAATGCCAGAGACACCCAGCAAGCAGCGCAAGCAGGAAGGGTGACGAGCAAGCGAAAGACCGTAAGGGATATGAACACTCAGTGTAATGAGGTGCTCATAGTGGGAGTAAAAATATAACAAACTCTGAATTATAAAATATACAA
>NC_051406.1:20308468-20309121 GCF_015228065.2 Penaeus monodon
TTATTTATTTATAGCCGCTATTGTTAAGTTCTTAGAGTAAATTTTATAAACTGCTTCGTTCACGCGCGTGTCCATTCGTGTATGTACATACGCGCGTGTCCATAGGAGAGAGAGGATGAGAAGCGCAAGTAAACGCCAAAAGGATATACATAATCATACAACCTCTAAAGTCTAGCAGGTGCGTGCAGGCGCGAACTAAGGCTGTCATACCCCCACCCTCACCATCTTTACCTACGGTCATAAGTCATATGTTAGGAAGAAGATTAGATGCCAAAAATGCATTTCCTGAAAAGCAAGGAGAGGAAAGGAGAGAGGCAGAGACAGTTTCAATGATGACACACATCGGAGAGAGAAGACATATGCCATACAAAGCAGCATTTTCTTTTTTGCAAGAAACCCATCTGGGCAGGGAGAGGGGTGTTCGATCAACCCACAGTACCAAGCTCCGGTTAACCAAGACAAAACTGCGGTTCATTTAACGCTCAGCTGCCTACCGCACCTTCGCTGTCCGTAAGGACCGTATCCCTAGTGTGCAACGTGTCAATGTAGACCGTATCGCCAAATGATCGCCCAGTACGGTGGTTTGTAGCAGCTTTCATCTACTGGAAAGACTCCGAGGTTGTGATTACCCGACAGAAGAATAATAGATAATA
>NC_051406.1:20309209-20309408 GCF_015228065.2 Penaeus monodon
GAGTTTTGATGTGAACATATCTCTGGATCTGTTTTTCATTAAATCATCCTTTTTCATGTTTTCCATCTCAACATTATTTTCTTTAATTATTTACATCTCTTTCTTCGTCTTTCAGTTTTCCGTATTTTTCTCTTTTCATTAGCATCCTACTAAGGTTACAAGGAAAAGCGTCGAGAAAACCATTAGTGACACATCCTTT
>NC_051406.1:20309483-20310550 GCF_015228065.2 Penaeus monodon
TTAAATGAAGGAAGGAGGAGAGGGAGGAAAGACCGCAAACATTCCCCATCCTTGAGGAAACACCTAACTATATATGGCGTCAAAACAAGGCCATTCACGGTTCTTACGTCAAGGAAAATCAAACGTTTCAACGTCGACCTTCGCTTATAAAAAGATCAAAGCACTAATGTCACCTTCTACGCAAGCAAGCGAGCGAGATACAGAAAGAGAATGCGTGCTTTTGCGAGATTACGTAAGACAATGGTAAAACTAACATAATTACCCTTCGCCCCCTTAAAGCAACGCAAGAATCTTGGAAAGAATTGCCCACAGCAACCACTTGCTCCTCCCACTTGCCCCCCCCCCTCTTCTACGCCTTATGAGACCAAACGAAGGAGTAAAAAGACAAACGAGCCCGCTGCAGGTAGCAATCAGCCTCCAGCGTGTTGCGATGATGGCAGCGCACCACTCACCCTTCCTCTTCCCCCACCCCTTCTTTGCCTCTCCGAGCCCCTCCCTTCTTCTTCCCCTTCCCTCCTTCCATGCCCCCTCGATCCTCCCTCCCCCCTTTCGAGCCCCTTCACCTCCCCTCCCGCGGTCGGACACGAACGCGCCACGTGATATCTCTCCAATCCAGGCGAGGCAAAGAAGGGAGTGTGGGGGAGGCTTTACCACCTAAAATGAATAATATATTAATTCATTCTTAACAAAAAACTCCGAAGATTTACACAGGAAGCGACAAGATAAATACATAAACAAAGTTTAAGGAGGAAAAAAGTGACAGCGTTCTCGCCGGCATTCCCGTGTCGGCTGCTCGCTCGGACGACCTTTGCACACCGACGCGAGCTCCTCCCCGAAAAGCAAGGCCGACCAACCGGGACGCACCGACTTAACCAGCATCGAAGTAAAAGAGCTCCGGATACTCTCGGGTTGATTGTTCATTGGTACAGCTACAGCGCAAAAATGGCTACGGTCCACACGGTAAGTCGGAAGATGACGTCTATTATACGAACCACCTTACCACCTCCCCCTCAGGTACAGCCAAATGGAATAGTACCATTACGTTGCAGATGTGGCCACCGTCTCGT
>NC_051406.1:20310679-20310743 GCF_015228065.2 Penaeus monodon
AAAGAAGGAGGAATAAACGAATGGGGTAGTAACAACAGGAAGATTGTTGAACAGAAGTTTACGA
>NC_051406.1:20310784-20310926 GCF_015228065.2 Penaeus monodon
CATATGCTGTGAAAGGATTATCTGTATTTCAACTTAAAACTCCTTGCAATCCTCTCCCCTTCTGTGGAATGATGAGGCTGTAGGATATCCCGCGGACAACTCCCTTGTACCTGGCCCAAATTCACTCGTCCAAATGAGTTGC
>NC_051406.1:20311156-20312127 GCF_015228065.2 Penaeus monodon
TTTTATTTTCTTAGCTGTTACTGTGAAAGAAAATAACAAACACTTTTTATTAATACACCTCTGCGTCACACGCTGCACTCTTTTCCTTAACAATAAAATTCACTGAGAGAAGTGTAAATAAAAGAAGAGGATGGAGAGGCTGATGCCCCGGTTTTCAGGAGGGAGATAGAATGTCCACATCGAGCCGAGTCCTCGTCCATGTGTCTAGTATCACTCATCACAAGCCACACTCCTTGCCACGTCTTATGATCAGTAAGTTCGCTCTTGGATTGAAATTTCACTTCTATATCTCAAATAAAGATAAAATCAATGGCAATAATTAAAAATATATTTTAGACTTCGGAGTGAACTTAATTGTTGGTTTGCAAGATGGAAGTGGATCTCGAACTCGCCTCGACCAATAAGCGAACAGGTAAGTTGTTACTAGGAAGTGACGTCACGCGGCCTTGGTAGCCAATGAGAGAGCGCTTGCGGGTGTTGGTGGGAAGAGAAAGCGGGGAGGGTCGAGTATGTGTGTTGCCATATATATAAAGACAGGTAACGCCTATAAATCAAGTCTATTCGTTCTCTCTGTTTGAGGTTCATTTTTTGGTGGGGATGGGGCCGGAGGGAGGGGAACCGGGTCCGCCCCATCAGGGAGAGGAGCGTTCGGAGCCACGCCTTAACCCCTTCCCCCTCTCTCCCCCCTCCCAACGACACCACAGTCAGCGTCGTCGAATTCTCTTGTCTCCACGCACAGGGTATCGCTTGCACATTCCTTGCTCTCCCCCCAAACCCGACCCTCCGTACGACCCCCTCCCTGCCTTGCCTGCCTGTCCCTTACCCTTTCACCAGCGCGTACTGCTTGACCTCTTACATGTACCCCCCTATACCATTCTTGTCGAGGGGGGGGGGGGCTTCGTGCATTCAATGATGCGGTGTTCCCAAGGGCCAACAGCAGAGACCTCCGTCCCTCCCAAATACACCCCACG
>NC_051406.1:20312211-20312361 GCF_015228065.2 Penaeus monodon
ATGTCCCCTATACGTGCCCTATTCTCTCCCCCTCCTTCTACTCCGTCCCTATGACTCCCACAGCATCGTTCCCCCATTACCCCCCCTACCGCCTTTTGCGTGTTGCCAAGTCGAACTTAATACGGCCCGTGGACCAAAGGACTGACGTTG
>NC_051406.1:20312390-20312538 GCF_015228065.2 Penaeus monodon
CGAGTTGTTATTTCTCTATTCCTAACTCTCACGATATTGAAGGGTTGCCGGAGGGAGGGAAGGAGAGAATAGATGCTCAATGAGGGAAAGAATGAAGAGGATCTCATCATTATCATACACCATACTTGCACGCATTAAACAAAAAAAG
>NC_051406.1:20312576-20312945 GCF_015228065.2 Penaeus monodon
CATATGGCGTGTGGTGGCGTTGGCACCACTAGGAATCTCAGGCCTCTTCCATACACCCTACCCCCTTTTCAACCTACTCTAAAGCCCCCTCCCCTCCTCTCTCACCTAGTAGATTTCATCACTACCACATGCATCTCCACTCGTTCCTATTAGTTCTTACATATTACCTCTCTTCCTATGCCGTTCTTTAGACTGGATTTTGCGCGAAAAATAAATCCAAAAGTAAATGCATAAAAATCTGCTGAACTCCTTAAACATAAAGCGCAAATAAAATCTGGCTGGTATTCTAGTTTATGAAACAACAAAGTTCAAGTAAGATTCTCCTTAGAACTTGTGTACTTTGCCTTCTGTATACTTCATTTACTCTTT
>NC_051406.1:20313016-20313738 GCF_015228065.2 Penaeus monodon
TACCTGGCCCCATCCCCCACAATTCCCCCAAGGCTATTCGGAAGGAGCGAAGGCAAAGCGCAAAGAGTGAGACAACCAAGTAGACAGACAGGTGATATCCAAACACAAATGCCAAATGATAAAATGTTTCCTTCGTGATCTATAGATAACGAAGGAACTTGTTATCTCTGAACTTGCTATCAGGTCTTTGAAATGCGGCTTTCCTATTGGCGCATATCCTTCAGTACCAACAGCCAAGCAACAGAGTCTTAATTGGTTACAATGCTTTCACCCGCACAATTTCGCTCTTTTGTTTACTCAATTATGGCCGATTAATGGTCAAGTATGTGGAGAAACGAAAAGGAGCCGTTTTTCATCCTTATCCACTGCGCACGTAAGGTCCGGAATTAGACGTTCGCAATGACCACGATATAATTAGAGCATGAGGAACCTATGCACTTTCACCAGGCCTACAACATTGCAACTGCACCTCAAGTTGGTGAAACAACCCCGCCAGATATGCCGGCGCGCAGGCATGCTCATCAATTGCTCATGTTGCAGTCCTCACCAACCGGCAAAATTAGCGGGAGGCCCGTCCATCAGGCAACCAAACCACGGAGAGTGTGAATGTCAGGGACTGCATAGACTTCTCAAGCACAAAAGCTTTGCACTGACGCTTGCTTCTGAACGCTCAAAATGCATGTGTTTATTTGTTTTTGCAAGTGTGTATGCGTGCATGACGA
>NC_051406.1:20313799-20314476 GCF_015228065.2 Penaeus monodon
AAGACTGCGTGAATAGAACGAAACGAGAGCGCAAAAGAAAGAAAAGAGGAAAAGAGAGATAAAGCGAGTTCATCCAGCACATCCAAGATGACGGGACAGAACGGCGTCCTCGATGACTCCCGACTGAAGGATCGCGGTCCTCCCTACGGCCTCTTCGCTGAGCCTCTACCCATCACCTCCTCGCTCGCACTCAGACACGACACCAATTAAAAGAAGTTTCCATCTGTCCTTTGTTTTACCTACATATGCATGCGAATAATACACTTATATAATACTCTATCTGAGGTACGTTTGCTTCGGAGTCTATTGTGGATATGTCTGTAGCGAGTTCTGTGATAGGATAAGAATAAAATGGACCTGTATTTTTCTATTTAGCGTATACCCAGGAAGTTCCCAAAGTCACCGACTCGCCACACTCCTTATCACATCATTACGTAAGCTAACCTTGGGGGGACATTCAGGCACGGCTCCCCGACTTAGCTGACCCTCGCTCTATCGCACGCACACATCCTACAGAGTTCTCTATCTCTGTTTATCTCTCTTTTCCTCTTCCCCCTCCCCGGTCTATTCCCCGTCTTTCTATCGGTCTTTCTACCCCCGTTTAATTCATTCTCTTGTCATCTTTTTTTTTCTCTCTCCGTCTCCCTCTTCCTTTTGAATCGTTCCAGTTGACGTAG
>NC_051406.1:20314543-20315104 GCF_015228065.2 Penaeus monodon
ATTCTTTCGTTCATCTGGCATCAAGTGACATACGGATAACGCGTCATGTTTATGAAGTTCCATTCTGTATTCTTTTTATTGATTAATTAGTCTATTCTATAGTGAGCTAAAGGTGGCTAATGGTAATAGTGACGGTGAGGCACCTGATACTGATATCAGTAACGATGTTAATGGTGACAATAGTATCACAGTCTAGGTGAACAGGTGGCATCGAGACAGGAGAAAATTGCCATATATGGTAGAGGTCAGAAGTATCATAATCGACACATATACTAGTATGCACCTACAAAAACATTTATACACCATACATATATGCAGAGACAGACTTAGACATAGACCAAACTGATATACAATGACGGATCTAGAAACATATAAAACGCCGGGCGACAAGCCGTAACAGCCTCTTCCCAATAAGCGTCAGGCAAGAATCCTGTAACAAACACGTTTCTTGATCTCGTTTTTCATCTTCAGGATATGAATGCGAATTGCGTCTCCGAATCAAATCATATGAAAGGCTTGATAAATCTTTTTCTCCTCCTCCGCTTTATCAAACCTTTGGCA
>NC_051406.1:20315258-20315507 GCF_015228065.2 Penaeus monodon
AAAGTTTGCCTTTTCATCTCTTGTGAACTATAATGTTCTTTATTTTTTTCACTGTCCACCTATATTTTTCTTCAGATTTTACATTTCACTTCTTTCTCCGCTCTCTCGTTTACTTAATATTGTGTCTCTCTCTCTAGTTGTAGAGTGACCTTTTACCGTTGCCAAGTTCCCTCTGCCGGAGGTCACATACCAAACCAACACCATGACCGTACTCGTTTCGTTTCAACCATGTGTGTGTGTTAACATTAC
>NC_051406.1:20315660-20315995 GCF_015228065.2 Penaeus monodon
ATCGGTGTTTGAAAAGAGTACGACCAATGCAATAATTCAGCTCAGCATGCAAACAACCGAGTTGAATGGCGGATGCCCAGGGTGCTAGACTGTTCCCCTTGCACCAGCAGGGGATTCCCTCAGGGTGGTGAGTAAGGGCACAGGGGAACGGGGCGCAGGGGGAATGGGGTAGCGGTGGGAAGGGCCGGGAAGCAGGGGGGGGGGGAGTTATAAGGTCACAATATCTGTTCAACGCGGCGCAAATACACATACGAATCCCCTGCTCCTTACACTGTCTTTCAAGGGGTTCTCCCATGCGTTGGTTTATGTACAGATGGACTTAACAAGGAATACAC
>NC_051406.1:20316078-20317390 GCF_015228065.2 Penaeus monodon
TCTTGGAAGAGGTACAAAAAGTGAAGAATGAACAGGGGAAGCGGAGGAGAGAATAAGGAAGATAAGGAGGACCTGTGGTCCTGAGATATAGAAGGAAGTGACGAGTGTAGGATCTGAAAAGCTCAAGCGTGGGGGGAGATGGGCTACGCAACAAATAAAAAGAGAAGTAACATGGCGGTGAGAAGGAAACGACACCACGAAGAAGGCAAGGAGAGGAGGGAGGAATCGAGCAATCCAAAAGCACAGACTCTGAAGCCTGAGTCCCGGAGAGAATCTTAAACCTCACTTACGCAACACATCAACAACTTCAACTCAGCGTGGCGCACTTCAGAGGGTCGGGCCTCGGGCGGTGTTTGCAAGTGTCTAAACACATCGCGATCACCGTAACGAGGAATATTTTGCGCAATGAATATTGGAGTATAATGAAGTGTCAATTCATCCAACTTCCATAAATGTGAATGCGTCGATGTATACTGCGGGGAGATAGAGAAGGAGAGGGAAAGAAAAAAACATGAACGACGATACGAAAAGGCGGGCCAACAAATGCACTAGCAAAGGGGAAGTAAAAATGAGGAAGGCGAATGAGTAGCAAGAGAACGGAGGAAAAAGAAAAGTAATAGCAAGCATCACGTCCTCGCCTCCAGGTCCAATAAACTCTTGACTCTCATCTAACCTTTCTCCCTTATCTTATTTCTTCCCTCTTCCGCTTCCAAACATCTTTATATAATTCTTTCTCTTATGCTCCTTCCTTTCTCCTTCTCCTCCTTCACTCTCTCAGTCTCGCCCCCTCCCTCCCACCTCCTCTTCCCTTTCCTTCCTTCTGCCGTTTCGCTTTCCTCTTATACCTCTTCGCCTCTTACTCCCTCTGACCTCTCTTCTTCTTCCTCCTCCTTCTCTTCCCTTTCCCTCCTCCCTCGTCTCATCTCTCACCTCTCCTCATTTCCCCCATCCTCTAGCTCCCACCTCCACTCACACCCTTCCTTCCACCCTCGCTCTCACCAGTCACCTCCCCTTCCCATCCCCCCTTCCTTGTCCCCTCCCTCTCCCTCACCTCCTATCTATTCACCTACCCCCTCTCCCTCCTCAGACCGCGTCGCGACTCGCCCATCACCCAGCCGTCGCCGTGCCTTGACATTTATACCAAAAAGTCAATAAATGTTATTTCCCCCTTGAGACATCAACGTACGTGCAAGCCGCCGGTGTTTCCTGGCATCGAGTGACGTCATTGCGCCCCTCCCCTCCCGAACCTCCCCCACCCCATTTTGCTGCGAATCTTGACAGTGAGTCAATGTGATTACCTGTGGCAGTGCCA
>NC_051406.1:20318242-20318575 GCF_015228065.2 Penaeus monodon
CTTATACTACTACTAATAATAATAATCCTCTTGCAACATAAAAAGTCAAGAAATATCCAAATACAACTTTTCCCCTCTGCCTATCTATCACCTAGACATAAAAAAGTTCTCCCTTTTCCTTGGTACGATTCCCCTCCTCTCCCTCCTCACTCCCTTCACTCCTTCCCCTCCTCCACCCCACCCCTATCCCCTCCTTCTCCCCTTTCCCTCCACCCCCTATTCCCTCCTCCTCCCAAAGGGTCCCGCACAAAGAAACACAAGCGAGTGGCTGCTGCTGTCCCTTGTTGGCAAGACTCAAATAGGCCGTTCCGAAAATAGTTACACCAAAGCAGA
>NC_051406.1:20318728-20319127 GCF_015228065.2 Penaeus monodon
AACGCCAAAACGCTCCCTCCATCTCCCCTTTCCCCTCCTTCCTCCCCCTACCTCTCAATCCTCTCTTCCGTCTCTTGATTTTCTTTATTTCTATCACTCTTTGCTTTACACGTTCTTTATTTTACTTCTTTGATATCCCGACTGTCCGCATGAATTCCCTGCCTGCTAAAGTAGTAACGATTTTTACTATTCGTATAAAGGTTACGGACGCATTAACCACCTGTTCAAAGTTCCTACTGAGAGACAAGGAGACAGGGATAGCGAGGAAGTGAGGCTATAGACAGAGAGATACAGATAAAAAGACAAGAGGAAGTAGTTATATGGAATGGGTTAAGAGAATGCTGGAAGAAGAGAGGTAGTAGATATTGAGATAGAGAACACAGACGGCAAGAGAAGGGC
>NC_051406.1:20319383-20319648 GCF_015228065.2 Penaeus monodon
CGACACAGCACCGAGCAGAAGCCTCCATGACGCAGGTGGGGAAATCAGGAGGGAGCGCTGGTTTTCCAGCGCTAACGATGCAGTAAACGGTCTAATAATTTACATAGAAGAACGGCGTACAAAGCCTTTGCCTTCGCCGCTCTGCTCCTCCCTCGTTCCGTGAAACTCTCGGACTATCCTTTCTTCGTTCATTCATCGGTCTGCCCTTTAATTTTCCCTTCTTTCTTTTTCATACCGTCAGTTTTTCCTCTCTTCTCCTACATTT
>NC_051406.1:20319755-20320005 GCF_015228065.2 Penaeus monodon
GTAGCAGTACTAACAACATCCATAATAGTAACAAACCAGCGACAATTGCACGAAAAGCAGCTCCATTAATAACACCACAGAGGATAACTGTCTTAAACATAGACAGACAAATAAAGTCAGGACAAGTTCAATCACAACAACAGCAAGATCATCCTTGCTGCGTAAACTCTGCTATAGATTATATCACCGCTTTGACAATTTAAATTCCAGGGCAATTTTTGCGGACTGGTAATTATGACGGTTTACTATT
>NC_051406.1:20320321-20320424 GCF_015228065.2 Penaeus monodon
CCCGTCAGATTCTGAAACACAGCTTCCTCGACCTGTCTCTCAATCTCCGAGTCTAATCAGGCTCTCTCCTATTCTTCGCGTCTCGTCCGCGGAGGCTCGCGCT
>NC_051406.1:20320628-20320708 GCF_015228065.2 Penaeus monodon
TTTAATAGATAAATATCCAGAGAAAGATAATGAGATAAATGGACGGTGTAGCAAAGAAGACTCTGAACCATAACATGGCA
>NC_051406.1:20320764-20321197 GCF_015228065.2 Penaeus monodon
CAGCTATCGTGACCTCATTTGACCTTGTCTCTATCTCCCCTCACCTCTATACCGTCCCCTTTATCCATTACATAACCCCACTTCTCCCCTCAATGCTCTCTTTCTCCTCTTCTCCCTTAAACCTCTCTCCTTCCCTCCTTCACTCCTCTCCTTCTCTCCCCGTCGCTGCTCCCTCTCCCTACCCCGCCTCCCCACTCTCTCTTACTCTTCTCCCTCCCTCGCCGCGTTTCCCCTCGCCTCGGTTGCCATAGAAACAGAGAGGCGTCCCCGCCTGAGGGAGAATGCACCATGGGCTATTTTTAGCCTTTGGGAACGACAAACATAATTGTCTTCGGACGGTAACAGCGGCGTCGGCGGTGCGAGACGCTGGGAACCTCAGCAGCTTGCCTCTCGCCTGCTCCTGCTGCGTGCGATGATGTGCGTCGTGGGCTTT
>NC_051406.1:20321335-20321736 GCF_015228065.2 Penaeus monodon
GAGTAAATATATCCCGCATATTACGTGATACGTGTACTACATATTTTCAGGTATTTACAAAGACCAAAGTTCTTTATCCCATCTTACGTTCTGTCTGCCTGTCCTCATTCTTCTTATCCCTCTCCTTCGCCACTACTCTTCTCTCCTCCTCCCACTAGCCCCTCTGCCCCCTTCACCACCAAACCCACACACACATACTTCCACACACGCTACTGCAGGCACCTTTGAAACATCAGGAAGCATAATAAATGTGTATGTTTAGCGAGGTGAATCAGTGTCTACGGACTGAGGTGGCTCTCACAGGTAGGGCGTCAGGTTGTCCAGGCACCACAAGGCGGCACTGTGGCACTCTCCCCCCAACACCCTTAGCCTCCCTCTTTCACTAGTGCCTACTCAGGAGC
>NC_051406.1:20321807-20322040 GCF_015228065.2 Penaeus monodon
GGTCATTTTAAAAATTTTAACAATAGTATATCTTATTCATTTTTTTTCTTACCCTTTTCTTTTAAACATAACAGCCGTCGTCATCATAATATTCTTCAGTAAATAATCATCATTGCTGTTATTATCAGTGCTCCCATTATATCATCACATGCAACGCATATGCAATCACCATCTGATTTTCTCATCTTTCATCTCTTCCTCTTTCCCTTTCCAATATCTTCCCCGCTTTAATC
>NC_051406.1:20322097-20322328 GCF_015228065.2 Penaeus monodon
GAGTATTTTACAAAAGGTAATAACATTTCACGCTGTTAAATCACAAGCTATACAATGTAAACTGAAACTGCATTAATCAGCTGGAGTGACATTACGTCTACGCAGCCATTACAGCATATGATCATGTCACACTTACTTTTGCTATCATCATTATGTAACCGGAAATGGTAGCAATAATTACTTTACTATCATTAGTTTTAGTAATTGTTGTGGCGGTAGTAGTAGCATTAC
>NC_051406.1:20322664-20322750 GCF_015228065.2 Penaeus monodon
GAATCATTATACCATAATGATATTACCATACTAATTCTAATCATTATACCGACAAGAAAAAAAAGACTTCGACAAAATAACAGTTC
>NC_051406.1:20323017-20323205 GCF_015228065.2 Penaeus monodon
GAAGTCGAACAAACTCATTATGTTCTCGGGGATAGACGCCCACACTCACATAGTCTGACCACGCCCACTCCTCCACTCACGTACCTGAAACAAGGAAAAACAAAGGCTGTTAGAAAATGTCATATCGCTGCAGACTGCTTTTCCTTTCAGCAAAATAACCAACTTTGCTTAACTCACTTGCTCATTCA
>NC_051406.1:20323319-20323505 GCF_015228065.2 Penaeus monodon
CCGCATCAATATCCTCACACACACCCCATCCCTGCCCCCGCCCCGCATCAATCAGAATCTCCCAGATAAATACCACCTGAAGTGCACACCTCACCCCGGCCTTAATTAATCTCGAGGACTCAAGTACATGTTTCTCTGTCCGACTCCTGGCGATAAGTTGGTGAATAGCGGCGCTGTGGGGGCGCT
>NC_051406.1:20323572-20323646 GCF_015228065.2 Penaeus monodon
TGGGAGAGCGGGAGAGGAGAAGGGGGGAGAGGGTAGACCGTCTTACGAGCAGTTTTGTTTGTGTTTCTTTAACC
>NC_051406.1:20323719-20323833 GCF_015228065.2 Penaeus monodon
GGTGGGCAAAGGGTGATGTTCTACTTCTTTGAATGTGCCTTTTCATTATCACTTTCACTTCTCTCCCGTCTCTCACTCTTCGCCAAAATTCTTCTACCAGCATTAATCAGAACT
>NC_051406.1:20323986-20324634 GCF_015228065.2 Penaeus monodon
CGTTCCCTCAAACAGGTGGTTCCCAAGAGCCGAAGGAGACCCACGTCCTCCCAATCGGCCAGGTCTCTCCCCTTGCCGTCGCGACCCAACAACAGGTGGTTGCCGGTTCTCTTCCGATGTTCGTGCTCGGCCTATTCGTCCTATCCTGTGATCTTTCTGGTAGTCTGTTAGTCCGCCAGGCCTGCCATTTCGCTCTCCCATATTTAGTCCTGTCCAGCCTTTGCTTGGTGGCCGTCGATACGCGATGCCGCCCCATTCTATTAAGTCTTACCCTGTGTGCAAATTCTCCCCCATTCGGTTAAGTCCTATGTATCCTGTGATATCCTGTGCGCAATCTATTCCCATTCCACCGAAGTCCTCTCTTATCCATCGCATCCTATATATTCTATACGCGATTTTATTATCCTAGTGACCATATTGGATTTTATTCTGTGTACACTTTTCCCCATTCCCCTTGGTCCTGCACTGTCCCATAAGCAGCTACAGCCTTCCCCTCTCGACGCCCTCCCGCCCCCGAAGAGACGGTGCGGGCGGTACGCAGTTCGCCGGCGGTTCGGCGCATGAGGGCTTCCTTTATCCCGTCGGAGGAAGCTTCTCCTTCGCGAATTTCGTGCGTCATCCACTTGGCCGATCATTCATTCGCAGGCT
>NC_051406.1:20324796-20324879 GCF_015228065.2 Penaeus monodon
AGCAAGCAAAATAGCATCACCCTGTCCCCGTTTCTCTCTGCCACTTCCCTCTCTCCCCTTCCCTCTTCCTCTCTTCTTCCCTG
>NC_051406.1:20324947-20325172 GCF_015228065.2 Penaeus monodon
TCCTCTGGCATGATTCAATATCAACAACAAAGCTTGGGGAGAAAATAAAGTTTAATCCCCTCGTCCTATAAATAAACTTCAGTTGTAAGGAATTGAGGGGACAAAAAACACCCCTCTCACCCCCCCATCATCTGACCCCCCCCCTTTCCATAACCCACCATGGTGCGCGCGCGTGCGGGAAGAAAGAGAGAGGTTGCCATGGGAACCGAGGGAGGGAGAGGCACA
>NC_051406.1:20325378-20325622 GCF_015228065.2 Penaeus monodon
AAAAAAAGTTTCTTTCCCGACGTCGCTCGAACTTTCCCTCCGTTTGCCACGGTTATGCGAATTAACCTTCCTCTTTGGCCGATCCTGCTTACGTCACAAGCTTGGCGTCATAGAGGCATTTTTTTATAAAAAAAGAGAAAACATAAAGGATCTATAAAGGGAAAATCAGAAAAATATGATACTCCTGCTTCCAGCTAGAAAGCCAAACTACCTTCGAACACATTTCATAGACCTAAACAGAACT
>NC_051406.1:20325796-20326221 GCF_015228065.2 Penaeus monodon
CACTTTACAAATACTATTAGATAACTGGAAGAGAAATTATGTTAGCACAAGGAGTGACTAAATGCTTGGGAAAAATGTTGCGTGAATTTCTATATCTTAAACTCTGAGCCGTTAGGTAATAAATCATTTTAGTCATTTCATCCTTTTCATCTATCTATCAATCTTTATCAAGGTAAAGATACACTTGAGGGGTTGTTGATGCCTGGCCGAAAACATGTCCGAGTAAATCTGTAAATTAACAAGTAAATATCATCATGAAGCTGTCAGCCTGAAATCAACAATGCCCAACCTGTCAAGCGAATCTCCGCCTCGAAAAAAAAGTGAGAATAAGATTTTAAAGCCATTAAAATTACTGTCAGTAAGTAATCATACACATTCTCACGAAGTGTAGGTGCAACGACTGTGCTACTAATATTTTAAATTGA
>NC_051406.1:20326865-20327012 GCF_015228065.2 Penaeus monodon
ACGCCCGCAGGAATAGCAGGGCGAGCGTGATTCACGGCCACCTGCAAAAACGCGCAGACAAACACGCGGCCCGGTCTCCTCAGCACCGGACGCTCTCGAATACCATAAAACGCGAAGGCTAATTATATCAAAACAGGTACAAATCTT
>NC_051406.1:20327293-20327403 GCF_015228065.2 Penaeus monodon
TTGGCTCCACGTAAACACTTTTTTTGTCTGTATTTATTTATGTGCATCACGGTCAGCCAGACAGGCTCTCGGACTCTCCAAGAGCACTTTATTCACTCCTCTTTATTATA
>NC_051406.1:20327561-20327829 GCF_015228065.2 Penaeus monodon
CTCAGGTTTATCTCGTCTTGTTTACCCACCTTGAGTGCCTTGTTTGTGCCCGTCCCCTCCCTGGCCCCAACACGTGCAGGTGCACGTACACTCACCTTGCACTCACACCCTTTCCCCGCCCTCTTGGTCCCTGGATGCGACGGCCGCATTCACACAGATGTTACTCCAACATGGAAGGGTAAAGGAAGTAAAGAGAGGCGGGAAGGGATGGAAAAAAGGGGGATACTCGATGTTGAATCAAGGAGTGGTCTCTTCCCGCGGGAGAAGC
>NC_051406.1:20327952-20328110 GCF_015228065.2 Penaeus monodon
TGAAGAAAGCCAACCTTTGGAAGCGGTTCTCGAGACCTCCGCCGCAAGACTCACACTGCTATCGCTCTACAAACACTCCACTCTTGAATTATCTTATGTTCATCCAAAACATCACCTCCAAAATTTATATTCAGACATAAATACACATGCTAAAAGTG
>NC_051406.1:20328606-20329301 GCF_015228065.2 Penaeus monodon
ACTATCTGATGGAACGCGAGGAGCCATTAACTTTAACGAGGCTATGAGAGACGCGAGACGGCTCAAGCGCACAGAAAAGATTATAAACAAGGACAAAAGGGACGACGCGCACTGCAAAACAAGCAGCCAACAGAAGGGAAAAAAGTCAGAAACAAGCAAGCAAGCGCAAACGTCACCTGGCACCAATAACACAGGTATCTTAGTCTCGGCATCTCGGCTCCCCGGTCTCAAAATGCCGAACGCAGTGTGTCAAGAGTGTGCCTTTGCACCCACCTCTCGTTTTCTATTTATTTTCTCTTTTGTTCTTTCACTCTTCTTTTTTCTTCTTCTCCTTTTCCTGCCGCTGGGTATGTTTGTTTTTGTCCCTCTCTCTCGTCTGCGTCTGTTTCTATTTCTGTCTCTCCTTAGCCTTGGTTCTCGCCTTTTATTTTCTATTTCTAATTTCATATTTCTTTCCATATCCTTCTCTCCTCTTCCTCTGTTCCAGTCATGTATTGTTTTAATCCCTCTCTGAATATCACCTTTCTGTTTCGATTTACGTCCCTCCTTTCATCTCTCTCTTTCCCAAGTCCTCTTTATCTTCAGTTTTGTCTTATACACGTTACCGTCCGCTCTCCCCTTTTCCCTTTTTTGTATCACCTCTCCTCCTCAGCCAAAAAAATCACGGACGTTAATAAACGTGATTAAACTTAACC
>NC_051406.1:20329348-20329433 GCF_015228065.2 Penaeus monodon
CCTCCCTCGGCGATGAGACTGGCGCTGCCCCGTGAAAAAAAAAAAACCTTCCCCCCCCCCCCCCAACGAAGCTGAAAAAACACCC
>NC_051406.1:20330004-20330365 GCF_015228065.2 Penaeus monodon
CCGGCAGAAAGTATCTAGTGATCCATAGACTAAATAAGCAATATCAACCCCCCCCCCCCCTCTGCGCTGGAATGAGGGGTGCGGGGGGGGGGGGGTGACCGACTTAATTAATGAGCGCCCTGGATACAGTTTCTCATATCCCTGCATAACACAAGACGAAAGGAAAAGTGACAATAAAGAAAACAAGCAATAAAATAGAATACCGACAAATACTTCAGTATATAGTAAATAGACAATTTATTTTCTTGAAAACAAATAATAGCTGGAGAAGGGAATAAAATATTAAACAAAATCTAAACTACACAAAAAACCGCGGGATAGGAATCTCAAAGACAAAGAAAACAGAAAACAAAATAAGTAA
>NC_051406.1:20330479-20330688 GCF_015228065.2 Penaeus monodon
CCTGATAAACTAAGCATTTTCTATAAAAAAAAAAAAAAAACGCTACCGCCATGAATCAGTCGCGAGCGTCAACTTGAATCTTTGTTGTTGTTTTATTTCCATTTATTTCTTCTTTGTTCATTCGCATCCTTATTTAAAAGGGAAAAAATCTTTCCCCTTCACCTTTAATTTCTCATACCTTTCTTTCCCTTTCTGTCTACCCTCTAACC
>NC_051406.1:20330957-20331078 GCF_015228065.2 Penaeus monodon
AAAATTTTTCCTCTTTTCTCTTTCGTCACTCCATGACAACACATGTTTTATTAGCAATACCCCCCTTACCCCCGCCCCTCTCTCCCCCTAGGAAGGGTTTACAATGTCGACCAGTGACCAT
>NC_051406.1:20331869-20331983 GCF_015228065.2 Penaeus monodon
CGTAGCCACGCGACCTTGACGTGCAGAACTCCTCCAACTGGACAGAACGTTCCCTCCTGACCTTTCTTTTCCTGCTCCTCCTCCCCTCCTATCCATTCACCTTTTATTTGTTTA
>NC_051406.1:20332377-20332766 GCF_015228065.2 Penaeus monodon
ACAACATCGAATCAAAGAAGAAGAAAAAAAAATCACATGAAAACTGGGAAACTTTTGACATAAAGACACACAGAAAAGGGGAATAAAAACGTCCTTTACCTGCTCCTGATCTGTTGGCACCTTTGGCAATGGGACTGAAAACTTCCTTTAAGCACACCCTCGGTAAGTTTCAAAAAGCGAGGGGCCAAGGCACAGAAAGATTATAAAAAAGGGAAAAAAGGGGACGAGCGCACTGAAAAAAAGACCCAAAAACAGGAAGAGAAAAAAGTCGAAACAAGCAAGCAAGCGAAACTTTTCCCCCCCTTTTGGCACCAATAACCAGGTATCTTGCTGGGGAATTCTCCCCTTTTCCTCCAACGCAGGGAAAAGGTTGTTTGCCCCCTCTCGTT
>NC_051406.1:20332826-20333222 GCF_015228065.2 Penaeus monodon
CGCGGGGTATTGTTTTTTCCCCCTCTTTCGTTTCGTCTTTTTCTATTTCCCCCTTCTTAGCCCTTGGTTCTCCCTTTTTTTTATTTTTTTTCATTCTTTCCAATCCTTCTTTTTTCCCGTATAATTTTTAACCCTCTTGAAATCCCTTTTTTTCTTTCTCCCTCCTTTACTCCTCCCCAATTTTTCCTTTCAGTTTTTCTTATCCTTTACCCCCTCTCCCTTCCCCTTTTTTTATATTTTAAAAAAAAAAAATAATTAATAAATATTAAACAACCCCCAACCCCCCCACCCCCCTACCCCCACACCCCCCCCCCCCCCCCCAAAAACCCCCCCCAAAAAAACAAAAAAACAACACACCCCCTCCCCCCCACCCCACCCCCCCCCCACCACCCCCCC
>NC_051406.1:20333393-20333530 GCF_015228065.2 Penaeus monodon
GGGAGGCGGGGGGGGGGGGAAACGAAAAAAAAAAAAGGCTGGAAATTTTATATTATAAAAAAAAAAAATAAATAAAAAAAAATTTTTAAATAAATTTTTAAAAAATATATATATATAAATAAAATTTATTTTTTTTT
>NC_051406.1:20333572-20333784 GCF_015228065.2 Penaeus monodon
GGGGGTTTGTAGGCCAAAGAAAAAAGAAAACCCCCCCCCCCGGGGAAAATAGGGGGGGGGGGGGGGAAAAAATTTAAACGCCGGGAAATTTTAAACCCCTGCAAAAAACAAGAAAAAAATCAAAAAAAACGCGAAAAAATAAATTCCGCTTTCGTATTTTGGGGTTGAAAATTTTTTTTTTTAAAAAATTTAACACGGGAAAAAAACTTTTT
>NC_051406.1:20333910-20334037 GCF_015228065.2 Penaeus monodon
TTAAACTTCCCCCCCCCGTAAGCAAAATAACTTTTTCTTTTTCCTCGTTTTTTTTCTTCTCAAACCCCTTCGCTTTTTTTTTAAAAAAAATAAAAAAAACGCACCCCATAATCATTAAGGTAATTAA
>NC_051406.1:20334084-20334453 GCF_015228065.2 Penaeus monodon
AAAAAAACAAAATCTCCCCTTAATTTAATTTTCCTACCCCCCCTTCTCCTTTTCGTTTATCCTGTAATCCTTTTCTTCTTCTCCTCAACCTTATTCAATCCCTTCTCGCCCCCCTTCTCTCCCTCCTTAAGCGCATTCGTTTTTCATAAATAAAATTAATAAAAATGCAAGTATAACAAAAAGGGAAAGTAACACGCCAGCCAACTACTGCACAAACACATATCATATTTAGGATCCGTATCTCATCAACAACGATTAAATTTCCTTTCTCCTTCTCTCCTTTCACTTTGACAAAAATTTTTAAAACCCTTTCCCCGGGTTTTTCCCTGGAGGGTACATGCGACAGTTACATGATGAGGATAATAAGAC
>NC_051406.1:20336737-20337558 GCF_015228065.2 Penaeus monodon
ACAACACCGAATCAAAGAAGAAGAAAAAAAAATCACATGAAAAATAGAAACATTGACATAAAGACACACAGAAAAGGGAATAAACGTCTTACCTGCTCCTGACTTCATGTTGGCACCGTGGCACTGGGACTGACACTCCTTGTAAGCACACCCTCGGTAAGTTTCAAAAAGCCACGACGGTCCTCTCACGCCGACACATTTTCTGTCTTTCAATTTTATTTCCTCTCTTACCTCCCTTAACTTTCTTGCCAGATGAATGAGCGATAGTTAAAACAAACAGAAAGTTAGAGAGTGCCAAGGAAGTCCCTCAAAATATTTCCAGAAGTGCCAGGAGGGAACAGTAAAGCAAGGTCCTGAAGAAGGCGAGTCGAGGTTCAAATAGTCATGGCGTACTTGCTTATCTTTGTTTATTCTTTGTTGTTGTTTATTTTACTCGAACGCAGACCTCCAGAATCCCAAATCCTTAGAAATCCGAGGAAATCAGCCCAAAATAACTGGAGAAGACACGCGGGAGGAACGGCAGAAACAGCTACGGCGGTGGATGAAGCAGGGACGAAATTACGAAAAGCATACCGCCAATAAAGAGAAAAGGAAATAAAAAAAGGGGGGAGGGGACTCAAAGAACCAACAAGACTTATTTCTTCTTAATTTAGACACGTCACGCCCCCTTCGTCACGTTACGAGAATAACAATAAGGCAGGACTCCTTTTCGCTACCGCCGACGCCGCTGTCAGAGTAACGTAACGGCCGCCACCACCGCCCAGCTCAGACTGAAGCGTGTGTAAGCGTGACCTTTACCTTTCTCGGCGCCGCGCTCTCCC
>NC_051406.1:20338180-20338706 GCF_015228065.2 Penaeus monodon
GTAAATGATGCTGGGATCTGAATCTCGAGACAATATTTCCTTGCAATCCCCACTTTCTTCGCCCTCCTCACCCGTCCCTTTCCACTCGAGGGTTTTCAAGAGGGAGGGCGAAGAAAGAAGAGAGAAAGGAGAGGGATAGGAGAGAAAAAAGAGTGGAGGGAGGTAAGAGAGAAATGAGGGAGACGGGTGACGTTGGAGAGAAAAGAGGGAGAGGGGTGACGTAGGAGAGAAGAAGTGAGGGATAGAGGTGAAGTAGTAGAGAAGAAGTGAGGCAGGAGAGAAGAAATGAGGGAGAGGGGTGAGGAAGGAGAGAAGTGAGGGAGAGGGGTGAGGTAGGAGAGAAGTGAGGGAGAGGGGGTAGGAATGGAGTAGCGTGGAGGGGGGGGGAGGCGGAAGGACCTCAAGAGTATGCAACGATCTGCCTAAAGTGCCGGCTGGAACGCCCGTCAATTCTAATTTTCGCACGAAGACGAAGGAGGGAGGAGAAGAGGGCAGGGGAAAAGGGTGGGGGGTATGGAGACGTGTT
>NC_051406.1:20338928-20339014 GCF_015228065.2 Penaeus monodon
GAAAAACATGGTAAAAAAGTTTAAAGAACCAAAACAAACAAGATTAAAACATATCCACCACAAAAAAAAAACAATCCACACGACGG
>NC_051406.1:20339044-20339166 GCF_015228065.2 Penaeus monodon
ACAAAACGTCTCAAAACCGTCACACGTCTCTCCCAGAGTGCAGCGCCCGCACGCCCAATTCCAAGCGCGACTCGGAGATCCCACGGACTAAGCTCCGAGGACGAGCGTTACTCATTTCCGAT
>NC_051406.1:20339698-20339809 GCF_015228065.2 Penaeus monodon
CCGCACCCACAAATACACACTTGTTTGTGTTTTCGACTGTAGGACTTTTAAACCTTGCCTGGTTGTTGCTGAACTTTAACGTTTACCTTTTTACATTTTATAATTTTCCGA
>NC_051406.1:20340097-20340388 GCF_015228065.2 Penaeus monodon
TTTCTTTTAAGGTCAAGGAGAGAAGGAAGCCGAGCCCTCAGTTCAAGGTCCAAGTTCTTGCGTCTTTCAAGGTCGTTCCACCCCACCTTCCCCCTTCCTCCCCCCCTCTCCTAACCCTTCCCCATCCCCCCTTTAGTCCAGCACCACCATCTGCGAGCTGGCTTCTGTTACCAAGATGGCGGTGTTAAATTCCAAGTCTGTTGCTATGTCTCACGGGGCGGAGCTATACGGCGTACTCCTTCTCGCAAGCAGATCCCTACCTCTGACGGAGGACATTTTTCGCCAAAGGCC
>NC_051406.1:20340417-20340605 GCF_015228065.2 Penaeus monodon
TCGTTAAAAAGAAAAACAAAGAGAGAGAAAAAACTCACTTCGTCGAAACGACTCGACAAATGAAGATCACGAGCCACAAATACGACAAGACAAAGAGTAAGTCTTTGTCATATTCATTAGCTATTATATTCTCAATACATGTGAGGCGTAGGGGGGGGGGAATCGGAAGAAAGGAATGATCATGATGG
>NC_051406.1:20340854-20341412 GCF_015228065.2 Penaeus monodon
AAGAAAGAAAAAAAATGGTGTGAGGTGCCAAAAAGCCCCCTCCCCTATCGATACCCCAACTTTACCATCCAAAATATATTCATCCACTTAGACGAGGGGAGGAGAGGGGAAGGCAGGGGAGGGGAGGGGGGCAGGTAAAGGGAGGGGCAGTCAGATGAGGAGAGGGTAAGGGAAGAGAGGTGAGGGAGAATATGAGAAGTAAGGGCAAGATATGAGAGATAAGGTGAGGGGAGGAAAAGTGACGGGGAGAGAAGTGAGGAGGGGGCGGATAGGTGGGCGGAGGGTAGGAGAGGCAAAGGGGAGAAAAAAACAAAAGCATATCGAAGGAAGGGTCAGAGAGATGAGGAGAGGAAGGAGGAAGAAAACTGAAGGTGAGGGATAAAAGCAAGGGAAGGCGGAAAAGTACAGAGGGAAAATGCCCCAGTGCCCTCGCCGCCCAGGCCACACGACACATGTTTGTTTTTTAACGAGCGAATGAGAGGGCCGTCGGAGAGAGCAGATCGGCGGGGGAGACAGATACGCTTGCCAGGTTTGTGTGCGGGAATATCATGGCGAAAG
>NC_051406.1:20341648-20341744 GCF_015228065.2 Penaeus monodon
GATCGGAGGGAGGAGGGGGTTAACAGGACATACCAATGTATCTTTTTTATTCTTATTTTTATTTCCTTCCACAGCTGTGTCTGTCTATTCCCCATG
>NC_051406.1:20341764-20341842 GCF_015228065.2 Penaeus monodon
GCTTGCCTTGGCTACAGATTTGCCATCAAATACCTTAATGGCGACACACACGCGCGATTAATCATAGAAAAACGGCAG
>NC_051406.1:20341870-20342037 GCF_015228065.2 Penaeus monodon
TTCAAAATCTCTCTAATAATGATAAAAACATTAACAATATAAAACATGTAACAAGAGCAAATCTTACAAGGGGAATTTCACGTGTATAAATATAGACAAGAACGCGTGTGTGCAAAGACGCGTGCACGCATACGCAAACGAATACGCATACACGCGCGCGCGCGCCG
>NC_051406.1:20342210-20342395 GCF_015228065.2 Penaeus monodon
CAAATAAAACAGTAGCGGCCATGATGATATCTCGGCCATCACCACAACCCTTGACAAACGGGCGAGCTTCATGCAAAGGTCATACAAGCAAGTGGGGACGTGGGAAGAGGAAGGGGAGAGTGGGGGGGAGGCGTAAAAGGAGGGGGGAAGGGGGAGGGGAGGAAGAGGACAAAGAAGAAGGGGAG
>NC_051406.1:20342652-20342924 GCF_015228065.2 Penaeus monodon
TCTCTCGTCCCCCCCTTCCCCTACCCCCTCTCCTCCCTCTCCCTCAGGTTCCGGCGCTGCCTAACAAGCACCCTCCCCTACCCCTTCTCCTCCACCCCGCTCCCCACCCCCTCCTCCCCTCCTGCTGGCAGCATGTCATGGAAAAAGATGAGGGAGAAAGGGGTGTACAGAGGGGGGGGGGCGTGTTTGTCTTACTCGAAATACATGACGAAGGTCGAAGGTTGAACTACAGAAACGAAAGAGGGGGATGACCTTGACAAAAAGTGGGGAGA
>NC_051406.1:20343076-20343192 GCF_015228065.2 Penaeus monodon
GTGGGATAGGGAGCTCAGTGACACTGTAATACTCTTATAATATAAATCGTGCTTACATAACGCATGGCCCACAAGGAGTACTCATGCGCTCACTGATGAAATAATGAGGGACGCAG
>NC_051406.1:20343953-20344177 GCF_015228065.2 Penaeus monodon
GGAATAAATAAAACAAATATAATGAAGCGTCGTGGCTAAAAATGATTAACCAATAGAATAAATATAGCCAACCTATAAAATTACAACACAGCGGTCTAAATGTGATGCGCTGTCTAAAATCTCCTGTATAAATAAAAGATCGGGTTTACATCCGCCAGACTGGAATCTAAGGGAGTTCAATCTTTCACGAATGAGTCAGCAAGCCACGAAGAACATACTTTAGG
>NC_051406.1:20344429-20344825 GCF_015228065.2 Penaeus monodon
ACCATTAGGACCCGTCCAAAAATTTAAAAAAGGAGACGGTCAACTAGGCGATCCAAGGGAGGGGGCAAAAGAAAAGGGGAGAAAAAAAGAGGAGAGAGAGGGAGGGCTCAAAAAAGGGTGAAGAGGAGGGAAGGGGGGCGCCGGGGGTGGAGCAGCGGTGTTGCCAGTATGGCCTCCTCTCCTTTAAGTCACACTCGACCTTTCGCCCGGAACGGTGACGCGACACTTGCCACAATGACATCAAACTGAATAATGTATCTGATTATTATACCGCAGAATAGCAGGTGTGCGTTTTGCCTTCGGATATGAATCAATGCGTGCCTAGGCGCGTCCGTAAGCAGGCTCTATGAGGCAGCCAAGGCTTTGCCCGGAAAAACGTTATTAAGGGAAGTACGT
>NC_051406.1:20345484-20345916 GCF_015228065.2 Penaeus monodon
TATCCATTAAAACCATTAAATTCAGACAGCCTTTTCATCTCCGTATCAGGGCCAAAAACGCTGTGCAGTAAAACAATATTTTAGGAACAAAATGAGGAGAAATACATTTATTGCATCTGCATTTAGTGGTAAATACCAGTGAAACTTTAAATATATCTGAAGTATCCATGTATATTCATTACTAAAGTTTGACATGCCAAATATCTCCAATATTTAACACTGCAGCCCGCGATGTGAATTGTCAACTCTTATACTTAATGTCTCGACAATACCGGTTTAGAGGGCACTGGTCATAGGCCTACTTTGTATAGATTCATATTGTAATCATTTTTTAAATTAAATGTCATATCACCATATCATTACTATCACTGTTATTAGTATTAATAACGCTAATACTGTCATCTACAACATTATTATAATGTCTGTGGTTCC
>NC_051406.1:20346045-20346566 GCF_015228065.2 Penaeus monodon
TATCCTACCTCTGTCACCACATTGCTTGCCTCCCACCGACTGCTGGACAATACCTAGAAGGACACAGAGAAAAAACGAGAATTAGAATCTTTTCTGATATTCTTCAGGTAAAACAAAAGAATGTAATACGTAAGGACGCCGGACGAAGAGGAAGAAAACGAAGACTTTGAGGAAGAAGGGGATGAAGAGGAATCGGACGGAGAGGAATTAGAAGACGAAGAGGAATAAGACAGAGAGGAATTAGGAGAAAAAGATAAATAAGACGAATATGAATTAGAAGAGGACGATGAGGAATTAGAATGCGAGTAGAGGAGGAATTAATTGTGTCAACGACAATAAATCATATCTAGAGAAAGAAAGAAATCATTAAAAAATGAAAAACGCCTCTTACTCGTGTGAAAAAAGACACTAAGAACATTAAGAAGATTTTTTCAACCGGAAGTATTAACCCTTCCCCCCCCCTCCTCTGACCGAATGCATCAATGGCTGCGTGTGCTTATCAACGGCCATCAGTGTCAACG
>NC_051406.1:20346965-20347029 GCF_015228065.2 Penaeus monodon
ATGGAGAACAAAAACAAATACAAAAGGAAGGACGAGGGGAATGACAGATGGAAAAATTCAGAAA
>NC_051406.1:20347084-20347214 GCF_015228065.2 Penaeus monodon
CATAAGACCGGCAGGCGCGTGCTTCCGTGTGACAAGAGGACGAGATGGAGCCGATCTGACCAAGGAGGACCGGGGGGGGGGGGGACAGGTGAGACGGAGAAGAGGCCGAAGAAGCGGGAAGCGCGAGGAC
>NC_051406.1:20347257-20347323 GCF_015228065.2 Penaeus monodon
AAGAAGAAGAGGGGGAAGAGAATATTTTCCTCTCCTCACAATTCCATTGTGAGAAGAACATTAATA
>NC_051406.1:20347363-20347548 GCF_015228065.2 Penaeus monodon
AATACGAAAAAAAAAGAATGCTGAGAAGAGAGACAAAAAAGTGGACTGAGAAGATAGAGGAGGGGGGGCAAGTAATCTGGTTCGAAGATGCTCCCGCACATTCACGCAGGCCAAGGCACAAGACGCACGGACGAAGGAGCCTGCGAGTGCTTGCGAGGTGCTTGGGAAGGTGCCACCGTAGTGCC
>NC_051406.1:20347792-20348067 GCF_015228065.2 Penaeus monodon
CATGAAGAAATGAAAAAAAAAATCGACCAATCAATAAAAAAATCGAAACAGGAGAAAAACGAAAGTCGAAGAGAAGAGACAAAAAGAAAAAAATGCAGAAGATATACCGGAATAACCAAGCAAACAAACAAACAAAGCACTAACTAGAAGAAAGAGAGAGAGAGCAAAAGGCAGACGAAATAACATGAGGAATGGCCGTGATGGCGCGTTCATCAGCGCGACGCTAACTTAATGGATCTCGACCGTGATGAACGCCGGATCACGAAGTCTCAATC
>NC_051406.1:20348294-20348413 GCF_015228065.2 Penaeus monodon
CTTGTTAAAATCATTTCGATTTTTTCCAGCAGGAAAGTGATAACCCCCCCCTCTCCACGCACTCCACTTCCCAGTTCCACTAAACCCATGCCTCTCTTTCCCACCACACGCGTCGCCGT
>NC_051406.1:20348532-20348614 GCF_015228065.2 Penaeus monodon
AACGTGAGCCTAATGCGTATGAATATTCAACCCGGACGAAGTGGTCCTCGAAGGCGCTCGTCGAGATGGGCGTGCGTGGGCG
>NC_051406.1:20348675-20349287 GCF_015228065.2 Penaeus monodon
GGGCGTTCATGGGCGATTATGAGCGACCCTTCGACCGAGTAAGTCATTGGGCGTTTTGTAAATGTGGTTAGGTACTCGTGTACGTGAGTTTGAGCGGGCGTTCGTGTCCGTGGACGTTTGAGTGACTTGGGTGTCTCCTGTGGCATCTGTGAGTGTGGGAGGGCGTTCGTGACCATGTGTAAGTACGTGTGGGTGTTCGTGGGTGTAAACATGCGTGAGTGTGGGCGAATTTTGCTTCTTAAGATTCTTGTAGCGGGCCTCGTGAGGAAGCATACCAATTAACGAAAAGTATGTCTGCGAATAAGCAAAAGAATAACAACGAAGTTACGAGTGAATGAAACATGAAGAAAATCGACAAAGTCACGAAGCGTTTAGAAAATTCAAATGTAAATCATATAATATTATGAAATAACCAAATAAAAACGAACGAATCACCAAATCCCTGAATTTATGACCACGTAAAAAAAAGAAGAAATCTAACTGAATCAATCAGCCCAGAATATTAATTTAATTAGCGATAAGTAAATAAAGCAATAAGTGACCTAATCCTTCCCCCAAACCCTTTCCCGCCACCTTCATATCGTCGAAGGAAGTGTGAAATACCCTTTTTTG
>NC_051406.1:20349681-20350044 GCF_015228065.2 Penaeus monodon
CGTTCCGAAAATATGTGTCAGATGAGGAGTTGGAAAGAACGAGTGAAGTAAATTATTCTCTTGTTCTTTCCCCTGGTCTTTGTCAGCTCACGATTACTATTATTCCCGTAATAATAAGCATGCACGATATTATCGACGCCGTCGCTATTTTTATCAGCATGGTATTCATCACCTCAGTAATAACATCAGCATCACTGACTATCAGTATCATTTTCAGTTATTTTCATTATAATCATTATTATGTTTTTAAACGTCAAATCTATGTTAGACTATCCCTAATATTTTCGAGTATCATGTATATTCTCGTTCATCGTCCCGATCAACTTGCAAATCAATACTATCATCACCACCTTGGCATAACAA
>NC_051406.1:20350089-20350529 GCF_015228065.2 Penaeus monodon
ATTTTTCATAATTCATTCGCGTCATCAGCATTATGAATCTATCTCTCTTTATCAACCTTCTGCTCCCATCACCTTTATCACAATCACTTTGCTGCCCCCCCCCCTTGGCTGTCATAACGACGTACCCCGAACACCCCGACCCCCCCTACTCACCACCCCCACACACCAGTGACGTCATCCATTACGTCACACCGCTGCAGGATCGTTGCCGAGGTTGCAAGAGCTTCGTGACCCGATGCAGTACCCGCGCCCGATAACCTTCAGGGCCGCCATCATAAGGTATTCTCGGGACGGAGGGGGGGGGCGAGGGGCCAGGAATGTTCGTCAGGCTATAATATGCACGAGCGGAGGGCGCGGCGACCCCAACTCACACGGCACATATCGCATGCTATTGACGCAACGGACTCACGAAAGCGCGCTTGCGTACGCGCAAACGAACG
>NC_051406.1:20350777-20351105 GCF_015228065.2 Penaeus monodon
GACTGCCACTGGACCCGATCATTAAGGAGAACATTACGCCTACACTTCCTCGCGGGGGGTGGAGGGGGCGGAGGGGGCGGAGAGTCGATGGGAAGTAGGTGGGGGATGAAGGGCAGGGGAAGGAGTGAGGGGAGAGAGGAGAGGGGTATGAGGGCCGGAGAGTCAGGGAAGAAGGGAAGGTGGAGGTGAGAGGGGTAAAGGGAGTAAAAAGAGAGGGGAGCGTTGAGGCGAAAAGGGTAAGGGGAGAGGAGACAAGGAAGGGGAAGAGAAGAATCTTTGTGTGTGTGTGGGCGCGGGTCGTTCGCATGTCGGCTAAGCGGCGTGGCTA
>NC_051406.1:20351278-20351343 GCF_015228065.2 Penaeus monodon
CATTCTAACACGTCATTAGATTTACACTAATCATTAATTGGCTTTGTCTAGAATCTGTCAATCTG
>NC_051406.1:20351534-20351726 GCF_015228065.2 Penaeus monodon
ATACAGGCAGACATACAGACACCCACTAACAAACACATAAAGTTTTCTTAATCATTATACGCAAGAACGCATATTAAAAATGAGAGAAGAGATAGGCCTACACACTACCAACCAACCCTTGATCTCCCCCACAGGATGCCATCATCACCTCTCACTCTTCTCTCTTACCCTTTCGACCCTGTCCTGTCCCTG
>NC_051406.1:20352072-20352875 GCF_015228065.2 Penaeus monodon
GGGCCGCGCCGGGAATGCTGTCGAGACGGAGCTGCGGCTTAGGCTGGAATCCTATCGTCTAGATTGCGTCAAAAGCTTTTTTTTCTGATTACCCCTTTTCTTATTTTTTTCTTAGAAGTTTGTATGTTTTTTTTTCTTTTATTTTTCTCTCTCTATATCGCTTAATGATTATTTTTTTCTCAGTCTTTCCCTTCATCTTCATCTTAATCTTATCGTTATTCTTATTCTCTCTTCCTTCCTTACTTTTCATATTCTTTGTTTCCCTCCCTCTCTCTTTCGGTCAGAATCTCTTTCTTGTTTCTCTTCCTCTTTTCTCTAGCTTTATTTTCCCCCTCTATATATGTTCGCACAGCGAGAGGTGGAAGAAGTGGGAAATACATAATTATCGTTAAAAATAATTTCGGCGAAAGTATGAAAATCAAAACAATCAAATAAAAAATCAGTTAATAAAAATAAAATGTTCTCTCTCAATGGTGAAAAGAATACGTTAAGAATGAATAAGAAAAGAAAATAGGAGACGAAAAAAAACACGAACAAAACAGAATAGAAAAAAAACAGGAAAACGAAAGGGAGAGCCGGAAGCCACAGAGGAAAAGGGGGGGTGAGAAGTAAGGGAAGAAGGGAGAGGGTCCAGAAACGAAAGGGCGAAAGAGCGAAGAGAAGAGAACAAGAAATAGCACGACGAAAAATGGAAGCAGAGACTGGAGGTCAATAAAAAAAAATAAAGAGAGGGGCTAAAGGTAAGGATAAAATTAGCCCAAGTTGATACAAGGGATACATAATAAAGCGATAACAAGGAGCGT
>NC_051406.1:20353199-20353425 GCF_015228065.2 Penaeus monodon
AACCGTCGGGAGTCTCAGCGTAGCGGCAGACGCGATCACAAATCCCCGCTTCCCGCTGTCATCGCTACCTATCGCTGCAATTCTTTTGCTGCCCTCCTCTCCTCCCCTTCCCCCACCTTTTCCTAAAACGTCCACAACTCAAAAATAAAATAAAACAACGAAAAGAAAACATTAAGAAAACATAAACCCATCTAGAATAGAAGAATCGATGAATAACTATACCTTG
>NC_051406.1:20353638-20353783 GCF_015228065.2 Penaeus monodon
TCAATAGCGCATCGATATGGCGGGTCCGTAAGGGCGAAACGTTCCTCGGAATCTGACGGAACCGTGTGCCTTACGCGCGGCGGACCGCTGCTGGATATGCCTTATGTAACCGACACACAAGGAATTTCATGAGATTCTCAAAACT
>NC_051406.1:20353967-20354241 GCF_015228065.2 Penaeus monodon
ATTTACACTCCGATGATTTTTCTCTTTTCTCTTGTTCATTCTGCTCTCTTTTGGCACTTACTACTACTTCCCTTTCGTGTCATGTGGGCATTACAGCCCTTCTCCATTTCGATAACAAGACCATAAATAAAAAGAAAATAGCGTTGTGAAAAACAAAAAAGAATCAAAATAAACACCGATTATTCCGTCTTCGTCGCGCGTCTCCTTCGTTCTTTCCTGCAGCTTAAGCCAAAGCCAGAGTCACCGCTGCGAGTTATGCAACAACTTGCAACCG
>NC_051406.1:20354583-20354752 GCF_015228065.2 Penaeus monodon
ACTGGATATCTACAAAATTTCAATGTCTACCACGGACTGCCTGCCCACTTGGAAGGCCGTCCTGTCGTGCATGTCACAAGTACTTGGTGCAGCGTGTATCTTTAGTTTCGGCGCTGCCTGCCATGCGTCAAGCGTTGTCGTGTGCTGCTGCTGTTGCCACCTGGACGAT
>NC_051406.1:20354793-20354867 GCF_015228065.2 Penaeus monodon
AGTACGCGCAAATACATGGAGATACACAAACACATCGTCAGACACATAAATACGTCCCCTTCCTGCCCCCCCCC
>NC_051406.1:20355167-20355533 GCF_015228065.2 Penaeus monodon
ATGAACCTGTAAATGTCTGAGACAATCATCATTTATAAAATTGTAAGTCACACATAAGAAAGTGTAGTAATGAAACCTCCAATGACAAGATAATTCTTTGCCAAACTCAAATAGAACAAAACTGATATAAAAGTAACTTGTGCACATAAATTTACAAGAAACTGGGTCCCCTTTATAACAGTACGTTACCATCAAACGTTTTATACAAAATAAAGATTGAAGAAAATGCAGTAAAGCAAACACGCATCAACTGTAATGACTTTATAGTTATGATTTTTTAATACCTTACTCATAGCTCTATTAGTCACAAGTTTTAATTTAGGTAATTTTCTTTTCTGGAAAATAAGAATAATAACCGTGTAAACA
>NC_051406.1:20355726-20355795 GCF_015228065.2 Penaeus monodon
CTTTCATTCGCGTACCCGCCCACGCACCCAACTTCCAAGCCAAGTAATCATGGTATGGCGGTGGCAATA
>NC_051406.1:20355866-20356051 GCF_015228065.2 Penaeus monodon
TCAGAGTTCCAAACTTTGCCACCAGATAAATAAATATTGACCTGTGACCTAGTGACCTTTCCGGCAGGTTCTCGGCCCTCTCTCCTGTGCAGTACCTTCATTCTGCCATTCTTTCCTGCTTTCTTTCATTCTTTCACCCATTCCCTTTTCCACTCCTTCGAGTCGCGTCTGTGCTTCCAGAAGAT
>NC_051406.1:20356155-20356405 GCF_015228065.2 Penaeus monodon
CGCTCAATGTAATGGCGACGACAAAGATAGTAAACAAAAATCCAGACTGATCGTTTGAGGGTCTCCTGCTTATGGAGGAGAGAAGACCTGAAATGATTTTGAAAATGAGCGAGGAGAGGAAAGGATTTAAAAGCTTAACAGGAGCGAGTAATGCATCAGTCTCGCCACAGTTATGTTACGGTGCATTCTGTAATTAAAGTTACGTGTCAGATTATGTCCGTAATGTTACTCTTCCACAAAAGATACCGGT
>NC_051406.1:20356976-20357690 GCF_015228065.2 Penaeus monodon
GCCAGTTGCGCAAACGCTACTACATCGCAGCCCGACGCTAATTGGATAAGTGGCAACCCCTGTCCGGCCTCTCGAGTCTCCGGTCTATGAATCCTCTGCCACGATTGTAATTACTTCTTGGAGAACACTGTGCTTGCGTTTTCACAAGCACGCATGCGCAAGTACGATTCGCTCGCATCTGTACTCACTCTGTTGTGATGTGAGCATCTTGGTTTTCTCAGATTTGTTCACGCGTACCTGTTGAGAGAGAAAAAAAAAACATTAATTATCATAGCAACAGCAACAAGAATCATGATAATGCAGGTGCTACCATTGATAAGTGCAATAAATGTAATGGTAGAATAATGCTGTTACCAAAATAATCGTAACAGCAACAAGAATAAGAATAATCATCGGTATTACTGTTATTACAAACCTGATATAACAAACGTTACTAAATCATGCCCAAGTACTCATTTAATCTAAACTCTTCATTCCTTATTTTCTCCAACCATTCCATCTCTTCCTCCTCTTCCTCTACCTTCCTTTCGTCACCCTCGCCCCTCCTCTCTTCCACACTCTTTCCCATTTCTATCTCCCCTTCCCCATCTTCCCTTCCCTATCTTCCTCTCACTCCCTTCTCCCTCTACCCACTATCTTCCTCCTTCCTTCGCCATATCAACAAACCACCTAACACACCAGTCAAATCGACATTTCTCAAGATATTCGTCTGAA
>NC_051406.1:20357873-20358682 GCF_015228065.2 Penaeus monodon
ATGTATGTATACACATTGCACAACGTGGTACCAGGAATATGATCTCACTACCGGGAAATCGTGGGCTGACTGGTGGCACTGAGGCATAGAAAACAAAAAACAACAAAAAATCCCTAGTGCTGTGATGGCCCCGCCTTCTTCCCAGAAACCTGCTCGTAACTGTGTTGGCGAACAGGAGGAGTAGCAAGTGGAGAAGGAGGAATGAGAGGAAAAGAGGAGGAGAGGAGAAAGGAAGAGAGGAAACGAAGAGGATGAAAGGAGAAATGAGGAGAGGAAAGAAGGAGGAAGGAGAGGGAAAAGGAGGAGAGGAGGGAGAGGAGAACGAAGGGAAGGAGAAAGAGGGTGGGGAAAAGAAATGAAAAAGAGGAAAGGTGCAGGGAGGAGAAGAGGAAAGAAAAGGATAAGGAAGCGGGAAAAAAAGAGAGGAAGGGAGGAGGAAGGATAGGAGAAAGAAAAGGGAAAAAAAGGAGGAAGGAGAGGAGAAAAATTGAGAAGGGTACAAGCCGTAGGAACAGAAGAAGAGGAAAATGAGGAGGGAGAGGAAGAAGAAGAAAGCGAGAGAGGAGATGCAAGGGAAGCAACAAGAAAAAAATGCGAGGAGTATGAAATGGAGGAGTAGAAGGACGAGGAGGAAAAACAGGGCGTTAATGAAAAAAATATATAATAGTCACAAAATCGTCACAGAGAGAGAGAGGGGGGGGGGGAGATAAAAGGAGAAACAGACAGGGAAGTATTGCCTGCAAGACAATGCGAGAGAATAAGCAATATGTGATGCTGTAACAAATGCTACGTTCATGTAACGCCAAAGT
>NC_051406.1:20358893-20358999 GCF_015228065.2 Penaeus monodon
GTGCGATCGACCTAATCGTTATCTTTACTATTTTCGGGACGTCTTAATTAGACTGAATTGACCCTTATATTCTTCTCATTCTACTTTTGTCTTTCTTTGGGCCCAA
>NC_051406.1:20359034-20359311 GCF_015228065.2 Penaeus monodon
TAATCACCATCGTCATCACCCTCGCCGTTCTCGCCCTTGCTTCGTTTTCTCCTCTTCCAATCTCCTTTCCAAATCCTTCACTCTACGTCAACCTGGATCTTTCCACTTTTGTTTCTTCTGCACTCCTGTTATACTCCTTCTTCTTCATTCATTATTTTCATATTGTCTTTTTTCCCCCTTCCTCCCTCAACAAGGTCCAGCATACATACACTCCACCACAAAATCTTCGATCCGCCAGTCTGGTAACGAGAGCTTCCAAGGTCATGCGTGATGGGGG
>NC_051406.1:20359456-20359524 GCF_015228065.2 Penaeus monodon
GACCAAAGGAGGGTGGGGGTGGACCAAACAGGTGGGGGCATTTGAATAAAGCAGAAGAGGAGTAGGCT
>NC_051406.1:20359627-20359836 GCF_015228065.2 Penaeus monodon
ACATACAGCAAAAAAGGGGAGAGCAAGAAGAGGAAGATCAGGAATAGGAAGTCATGAGGTAGTAAAATCAGAGGACATAAATAAGGAAAGAATATGAACCAAAAAGAAGAAGAAAAAACAGGAGAGGAAAGGAAGAAAAGGAGAGACAGCCGAAGAGAAGCCGGAAAGGGGAAAAGAGCAGAAAATTGGCAAGATCTATACCAAGGCAG
>NC_051406.1:20359898-20360107 GCF_015228065.2 Penaeus monodon
TGGGGAAGGAACAAGGGAGGGACTGACAACGGGCGCAAGGACCAGGGAGGGAAAACAAAGGCTACATGACGAACTAAGACAGGGGGGGAGGGATAGAGAGTAAAAAGGGGGGGAAGAGGGGGGGGTGTTGCGAGAGGGAGGGGGCGAGGAAAGACGAAGGTTCCGGACACAAAGAGGAACCGGAGACCACTTTGCTTTCCTGCTTCCCC
>NC_051406.1:20360329-20360412 GCF_015228065.2 Penaeus monodon
CCACCTTCCCTGTTTGTTTGTCTCCATTTTCTTTTTCCTTAAACACAAAAGCACACACACAGCGTCACCATGAAAAACTACCG
>NC_051406.1:20360462-20360562 GCF_015228065.2 Penaeus monodon
GACCACAAAACAAAGACATTAATCATCGTAATCATTACCATTACAAAGAAATGGATATTCAGGAAACGGAAAGAAAGAGAGAACGGGTCGACAAAGACCT
>NC_051406.1:20360598-20360707 GCF_015228065.2 Penaeus monodon
GGCGTGACCGAACGTAAACTGACTCGCAGAACCCAAACTTCAGCAAGGATCAATGAAGGGGGGTTTGTTTACAACGGGAAGTGGGAGGAGGGGGTTAGGGGGGTGATGC
>NC_051406.1:20360839-20361145 GCF_015228065.2 Penaeus monodon
AGATGGGGGATGTTGGAGAGGTGGGGGTGGGGAAGTTGAAGAGAGAAATGGGAGTGAAGTTAAGAGTCGAGTCAAGAGGACTAAAAGGAGACTGGGAAACGAGAAGGATAGTGGAGGGAGAGGAATCAGGAGGAGAGTAACATGGAAGATGAAAGACAGGAGAAGAGGAAGGAGGAAGAGGAGAAACAGGAGGAGAGATGGCCTAGAAAAAGGAGGGAGAGGATGGGCCCGCTAACGGTTATGTCTAGACATCAACAAACAGCCGCAGAGACAAACGGGAATTCGCTGCACAACCAGATGATGTGA
>NC_051406.1:20361677-20361795 GCF_015228065.2 Penaeus monodon
CTAGTTGACAGCCCCGCAGGCACAAGACAAAACAAACTGCGTCTCATGAACTTGGCATCGATCGTGCATGATCACCTTGTTGACGGCTGACTCACTTGGGTCCACGCTCAGCATGACC
>NC_051406.1:20361819-20362093 GCF_015228065.2 Penaeus monodon
GTATGACCTTGACCTTTTTACTCATTTATTTGCGGACCTTCGCCTTTATTCATCCATCTACCTTTATTTCTTATACTTACTCATTAATTAAGGTCAGTAGACACAGCTTTATACATCTCTTTTACATTTTTATGCTTACCTACATTTGTAATATTAATGTCAACGCAAACCTGATTAATTTCCTCCTGCCGAAAAAGTGGTCACGGTCTCTCCCACTCTGTCACTGTCTGTCTGTGTCTAATACAATCAGTACACTCCCTCCCCCTTCCTCGCA
>NC_051406.1:20362264-20362461 GCF_015228065.2 Penaeus monodon
CCCAATTTCAGTCCCTTGATTTCAAGCCCTCCCCCTGTCCCCTTCTCCTACCCTCCCCTATCCCGCCACCCTCGCGACCCTCCCAACGGTATGACTCAGAGAACACATCACGGATAAACACTGTGCCTAGAGAACGGTTTATAGTCATGCGACCGTATTTTTTCCCAGTTCCTAAAACTGGTAAAATTTCTTGAATG
>NC_051406.1:20362835-20363037 GCF_015228065.2 Penaeus monodon
ATTTTCTTCAACTGATGATATCAAGTTTAGGTGAGGGAGGCATTTAAAGTAAGCACATGGACCCGCACGTGCATTCTCACAGTCGCACACAAACACACGCATACATGGATAACGTGGGTTTTAATGTGATAGTCATGCGACCTGTATGGTTATTTTTTTCCCCAGTTTCCTAAAACTGGTAAAATTTCTTTGAATGGAAGTG
>NC_051406.1:20363225-20363355 GCF_015228065.2 Penaeus monodon
GACTTCCACTAAGCTCTTCTCTCGTGGCTCTCCTCGCCGCTCCTCTCATCTCCATCTTCTCCTATCTCTTCGGCTTCACTGTCCTTTAGAGTATACTCTAGAACTGAGGGTGATTAGTTTCTATTTGGCT
>NC_051406.1:20363414-20363720 GCF_015228065.2 Penaeus monodon
TCTGGCCTTCTCTCGCATCTCTCTCCATCTCTATATATCTCCCATCTATCTCACTCTCTCCTATCTCCTCCATTCTCCCCCTCCTCTGCCCTTTCTAATTTAATTCCTTCCCCTCTTTATAGTTCCTTGTTCCCCAATCCGCCCATAACGTTAGAGGAGCATTTAAAGTAAGCAAACATGGACGCACTGCATCTTCCTCACAGTCGCACACAAACACACTGCATTAGCAATCCACCCAATCTTTCGCCAATCCTACCTACCAACCGAATCTATCGTCCGGTCGCCCTCGCCTAAAATACTGACAAT
>NC_051406.1:20363767-20364246 GCF_015228065.2 Penaeus monodon
GTTTTCTACCAGTTCCTTTTTGAATGCCACCGACCTACCCCCATATCCCCAAGAGCCTAGGTGGCGACCACTATAGGCACTGGCCCCTCCCCCCGCACAACCGCATGCACCTGATAGGGGGGTCAGAGGGAAGAATGCCGACCCCTCCCTTCCCCGAGGGGGCACGGGGGTAGGGGGGAGGCGGTGCGCGGAAAGACGATGATCAGACCTGCCTGCGGGGATGGCGCCCTCTCTCCCCTATCTGAGTCCCACCGGGCGAGGCCGCCCCCGTCCATCCCCTCCCCCTCGTGCTATCGTTCGCTACGGACCAGGAGGCCCTGCCGGCTCCTCCTCGTAGGTCGGGCGGATGGCCTGCGTGGAGGGTGTCAGGTCCCCTGGATCAGGAGAGCTCCCCGCCCCCCCCTTTCTCCTGGAGAATTTTCCCTCCCCCTGCACAAACCCCCTCCTTGCGGCACTGTGACCTTGAAAAGCGAATTGGG
>NC_051406.1:20364509-20364824 GCF_015228065.2 Penaeus monodon
GCAAGCATTGAAAAAAAGAAAAAAAATGCATGTCTCCGTCTCATTCATTCTCATAATCACAGTTTTTATTGAGCCATCGCATGCCTGGCTGTGGCGGCGCGGACGCGAGGGGAGTAGCGCGGCGGGGAAGAGCAGAGGAGGAGGGAAAGCAAGTAACAAAAGAGAAACAAGGGGGAAGAAAGGGAGTGGGAGGTAGAGAAAACAAAACTAGGAATGAGGAGGAATAAAGTAAAGAGAGGAAATAGGCGAAAGCGGGGGAAAAAGGTGAAGAAAAAATACCATAAGGGGGAACATGAAAAATAGAAAATAAAGAAA
>NC_051406.1:20366326-20366494 GCF_015228065.2 Penaeus monodon
CCTAGGAAGTAAGATAAACGCAGAAATAGGAGAGAGAGAAGATAGGGCAAATAACAAGGAGAAGAAGATGAGAGGCTTATGTAAAAAGAAGGAGGGAAAAAGAACGAAAATAGAAATGGAGTGAAGGGGGCTAGCCCCTCATTGGCTGTGGGGTGGGACATGCAGGTA
>NC_051406.1:20366777-20366921 GCF_015228065.2 Penaeus monodon
TCATCTAATCCACACGGTTCCTTCACATGACATAATAACAATAATCAAGAAGCGCATGACAAAAACAATTCCCAAAACAACGTATTCCTCCCTTCTTGTTTTACTTTTGTTTTTTTTTACACTTTATTATCCTTTATGTTCCAG
>NC_051406.1:20367176-20367290 GCF_015228065.2 Penaeus monodon
ACTCAACGATTTTTCCTTAAAGAATCAGTAAACCTCCAAACACAGTCTCTTATTAACTGAAGATGGCAGCATCTTCGAAGATCTAGATACAAATATAAGCTGATTACGAAACAG
>NC_051406.1:20367321-20367412 GCF_015228065.2 Penaeus monodon
GTCAAGAGTCAATGCTGCTCCCCGAGATCATCGTGTCACGAACCTCTCTCTTCCAAAATCTCCCTCCTCTACCTCCTCTGTCTCTCTCATC
>NC_051406.1:20367487-20368395 GCF_015228065.2 Penaeus monodon
CTTCGTCTCGGTCATCACCGACCTCAAGAGGAGACGAATCGGACGGGGCATAACTCTCGTCGTGCGCTATCTCGTCTCTCATCGCTCTCTGCTTTCTTGCACTGAAATGTCAAGAGGGAGAATGGAAAGGCGAAGAAGAGAGAAAGAGGCGAAGAAGAGGAAGAAGGGGCTAGGAGGGAGGGGGAGGGATCAGGGAAGGACGAAGACAGACAGACAGACAGGACATGACAGAGGGACGTGCCGACAAAGGAGAGGGAATAAAGAAGGGAAAGATTGAGACAGAAGTACAGACAGGAGAGGAGAGAGCATCCCAGACAGAAATATTAAACTACACAAAAAATTGTTAGATATGAGGTCCAATTCAGGTCCACGAAAAACAGTACCGAGAAGGAAGGGGGCGCCAAAGTGGAGTCAGGGGGGCGTGGTAGGGGATGGGGAAGGGGGGAATGACAGAGGATTAGTAAGAGGAGGATAAGGGGCATGGAATGAGGGGGGAAAGATGAGTGAGAGGGCAGGGGACAGCACGGGGCAGAGAGGAGGGTGGGGGAAAGAAGTGGGAGAAAAGGAGAGCATAAGGGGAGAGGTGGTATTTGGTGGGGGGAGGGAAGGATGGGGGGGTAGTGTAAATGACGTGAGGGGCACAGATGTTCAAAGTCAGTCTATTTTTAGCTTTTCTTCTATGTGTGCGTTCAGGGTTGGAAATTTAGAAGGGAAGGGGGAGGAGAGGAGGGGTAAAAGACAGAGCGGATGGGGGAAGGGGCGAAAGGGAAAACATTATTATAACATACCCAAATACGTTGACATACACGACATAAATTAACAAAGTAGCAGCAAACACAGGGGGGAGGGGTGAAGGAGAGTCCGACGGACAGGGCACACACATTTTTCGCAAGCTTCTTGTCTTGCTG
>NC_051406.1:20368462-20369247 GCF_015228065.2 Penaeus monodon
GGTCATGTTTGGAGAATATGAAACTCCGCGCAAACACGCACATCACAAAACACCAAGCTACTCCAGGTTACTACAGCAGATTTGGGCGTGGCGGCATGAAAGGAGAGGTGGGGGAGAATGTCAGGGGGAGGGGGGAGAGGGATCGTGGGGAGGAAATGGGTGGAGGTGTTCAGGTGGGGAGTGAGGAGGTTGATGAGATTGTTGGCAGGAAGAGTACGAGAAGTGAGGGGAAGAGGCTGTGTGGGTAGGAGAGGGCGGGGAAGAAGGGGGGAGGGTGGTGAAGAAAGAGACGGGAAGAAGGGGGAGAATGGCGGGGAAGAGACAGAGGAAGAGAAGTAGGAGGCGAGGAAGTTCATCATAAAGCGGAAAATTCTATTAGCAACTCTCACGATGTCAAACAGATTTCCCCTCGTCTCCAAAATTCACAAACTGTTAATATTAATACCGTCGGTTGAGTTTTTTGGCAACATGACCAGCGCACATGTATTAGTCATGCATGGGATCGCATTCAGAGAGTTACAAAACAGAATGTGTCGTGATTGCTATTCTGTTGTGACGGTAATGCTATTTCTGGTGTTTTCGGCAGATAACGCTGCAACACCAATGAAACCACTGCACAAAAAGCTGTAATTATTGCGGGCGCGTGCGTGTGGAAAAGGCAACTTTCCTACAGAGGGCGTCGAACAGGTGTCATGGGGCGAAGGGCACACCTGTTCCACGCCCTCGCTGCTCAAGGGGCAAGCCTGCTATTACTGGGGGAGCCTACGTCTCCTCATCAGCACGTA
>NC_051406.1:20370482-20370574 GCF_015228065.2 Penaeus monodon
ACCGGGGTCCGGCCCGTCGCCTCTCTCGGCTTCTCGAGGACCCTTCACTCTCAGGTCACAGGGAGGGTCGGGTCGGGACTCAAATAATGGGG
>NC_051406.1:20370631-20371611 GCF_015228065.2 Penaeus monodon
TACCTTGATGACCTTTAAACGGTTAACCCATATAAAACCTTCAGCGCCGGAATCACCGGTCACCTCACTCTTATTCCCCGTGCCCCCCCCCCTCTCCCCTCTCCAACTCCCCTTCCTTAGCCCCCCCCCCTCGCGAAAAACCACTGCTGACCCTTCTGTGCAATTGACGGAAAACAAAACGTGAAACCCTTCCTGCGCCGACCAATTCCCTCGACCCCCTTCGTGCATTTCGAGGAGCTTTCCTTTGACGCCAAATCAAGGGTTAAATGAACGAGGCTATATGTGAGAGTAGGAACGGGGGAGAGGGGAAGGGGGAGAAAGGGGAAACGTCGGGCGGCGGGGAGATACGGGAAATGAAAGTGGGGGAGGTAGAGGCGGGTGGAAGTGATATATGAGGCGAAGCTGGATTAGTAGAATAGGAGAGGAAGGTGAGCAAGACGTAAACAGAGAGAAGACGAAATGGACAAAAGAGGGAAGAAAGCAAGGAGACGACGGGAAAAGGAATGGTGCTTCCGTCAGGCCAGTCGAGCAGAAAGGGGGCTATATAGGGGGCCATAACATTGTCGTTGGCACGATATACAATGAACTATACACCGGGTGTGCAAAAAGCCCGGCCAATCGAGTAACCCGAGATTAATAATTGAGTTACATGGGATATACTAACGTGCCCGCCAAAACAGAAATCGGAAGTAGTGATAAGGTGAAGACGGGCTGAATAAATATAGGGAACAGAAGAAAACGAGAGGCAAGAGGGATTATCAACACAGAACGAGGAAAAAGCGATGATGAATGCGGGGGGAGCTAGTGGTGAATGATAACTGAATACAATTGAAGATGGGACACAAAATCACAGTACAAACAAAATAACAGGCCTGATTGAATGGTAACAGCTAAATGGCCTTGCCTTGAACCTTGTTTCAACATCTCGCCGCTTCCCCTCTCTCCCCCTTTCCCCCCCCCTCACTCCGGGGTCCGTGAAG
>NC_051406.1:20371765-20371936 GCF_015228065.2 Penaeus monodon
CGATACATCTATTACAAAATTTTCGTAGACTTCAAGCAACTGAAAACTGCTGAGTTCACGAAGCTGCTGTCCCCTGTAAGTGAGCGCGCGCGTGTGTCTGTGATTCATTGCGGCGGTATGCATGTCTTTACGTGTGTGCATATGATTTTATGTTTTGTGTGTTTCTGTACG
>NC_051406.1:20372168-20372295 GCF_015228065.2 Penaeus monodon
ATTGCACGTTTGACATGGCTACGTCTATGGTCTGCGTGTGTTTGTATGCGTATGTATAGACTTCGTCCTGACACGTCTCATGGTCACCCTCCGTGTACACCTGGCACTGCTACTACTGCTACCCGCT
>NC_051406.1:20372322-20372541 GCF_015228065.2 Penaeus monodon
CAATTCCCCTCTTCGTTCTCCACGAGACATCCCTAAAGCCTCCTTCCCCTTTTTGTTTCGATTCTTTACTTTTTTCCTTTTAATGCCCTTCCCGGCCGCTGGCTCCCTTCCCTCCGTCCGTGTCACCATGTTCCCTCCCTGCTGCAAGCATTTCATCTGAGGCACAATTTCAACAACAACACAAAAAAAATGTACACGCGCAAACACACACAGATGGGT
>NC_051406.1:20372735-20372943 GCF_015228065.2 Penaeus monodon
AATGACAGAAAATGCAAAGATGACAGCAAAAAATGTACTAACAACTCCAATAACCAGAAGGGAGTGGACGTGGGAGGGGCAGGGGGTTAGGGGGACGATAGGTTGCTGTCTGGTTTAACCTTGACAGTGAACCGCACGGTAACCCCCTTCAACTATTCCCCCGCTTTCTTCTCGATCACCTCTCCCCACGCCACCCTTCATCGCCCTT
>NC_051406.1:20372962-20373411 GCF_015228065.2 Penaeus monodon
TCCCCATTCAAACATTTTCCCCACCTTCCCTTCATCCTTTCTCGCAAGCTTTTCCTTCTTTTCCTCTATGTAATTACTTAGGGATCATGTCAAACAAATGAAATACCGTATTACTAGTTAAACAATAATAACTAAATTAATAAAATAAATGGTAATAAAAGACAAATACATGTACTTTCTGTCTCATTAGTATTTCCCATTTCCTTTTACTCAACGGTTTTGTTTATTTTTCCCTTTTTATCATCTACTCTGCCCATTTTGCTTTCGTTGTTATTTTTCTTTTCTCTGCCACTTTCTTTCGATTTAAAGTATTTTTATCTTCTTCACTTGCTCGTTTTCCGCTTCTTGGTATTTACTTTCAGCTGTCCTTCTTTATATGATATTTAGTTCCATCTTTTCTTCAGTGGGCTTTCATTTGTCGGTTTCCTTATCATCATTCGCCCTTTTTA
>NC_051406.1:20373608-20373746 GCF_015228065.2 Penaeus monodon
GCGCGGAGTGGCCTTGATGTCACCAGCTGTGCAGAAGGCGTCCGAGACCATCTGGGTTGGGGCATCTTAGTGTATGACCAGCTGTGTGGAATGAATGAATGACAGTTACACACGCACGCATGCGCGCGCGCGCGCTTT
>NC_051406.1:20373944-20374017 GCF_015228065.2 Penaeus monodon
ATTCCAAACAGCATCCACAACACCTTCGACAGTAACAGCCACTTTCCCATACTTTTCGTATACTGAAAAGGGT
>NC_051406.1:20374153-20374335 GCF_015228065.2 Penaeus monodon
CGCATCTCTCCGCTTCCGATACTACCGTAGCAGTCCCGACTGGTATGACGCACCCCGACACGATCGTCTTTCGGATACATTCCTTAGATCATTTAGAGGCTAATCTAAGGCCTTATCGTAACTCCGCAATGCCTTGGCTGAAATTCTCCCTCCCTAAAGCTTAGCTTCGTTCTCCTCCCACA
>NC_051406.1:20374475-20374625 GCF_015228065.2 Penaeus monodon
CCAATCCCTCTCTCTCCTAGACACAGACCAAACTTTTTTATCATTATCATAATCAAGTCAGATGATCTTAAGAACAGCAGATATTTTACGAGTCCAACCAACTTTCTCCATCGAAGAAGAGTCAAATCAGAGATAATCTAGCAGACCATT
>NC_051406.1:20374712-20374777 GCF_015228065.2 Penaeus monodon
CTAGTCCATTTTATATAGCTAGCGAGATGCAGTGTCTTTGATGTCTAAGCACCACTACATCTTGG
>NC_051406.1:20374840-20375022 GCF_015228065.2 Penaeus monodon
GCCCGGCACTGGCAGGTCTCCACGGACATAACAAAACCTGAGACGCCTCTGTGGCCCCGCTCTGTCTCCCCGGCCGACCTTCGGTATGCCGTCTCCGTGGTGGATCGTTTCGCAGCCGGGTCTGGGGTCGCCCGACGCCTTCCGATAAACACTCGAAGCAAGCGATAGCTACTACTTGAATT
>NC_051406.1:20375065-20375200 GCF_015228065.2 Penaeus monodon
AATTACCTTCCCCTCTACTCCCCTCCAAAGGACACTTCAACCAGCCGTGGCCTTAATATCCAGAGTGTTGGCACCCATCTCTTCTTTTACCCACCCCCCCTTCATCTCTCAAGACTGTTACCTCAAGACTGACCT
>NC_051406.1:20375398-20375483 GCF_015228065.2 Penaeus monodon
CTTCATGGGTATATCTAGAATGCAACTGTGACTTTAAAAAAACGCACGCACGCGCGTACAGAGGTACAGAGGTATAGAGGTACAG
>NC_051406.1:20375522-20375656 GCF_015228065.2 Penaeus monodon
GGGATCGCCCTGGTGCGTGATCTCAGCAGTTTCAATTCGCTCCAGTGTACTAATATACTGTGAAAAAATATTGCCACATCATTTTTTTTTTTCATTTTTCTGCCACCGGATGGCTCGAATAACGTCGCCATTCT
>NC_051406.1:20376314-20376425 GCF_015228065.2 Penaeus monodon
GATATCCAGCAGTTGAGCGACGAACTCGAGGAATGCGGTAAATCTCCTGTGGTCGTGACAACATTACAGGCTAATTTAACTCCTCATTTCTCCTCTCCGTCACGTAAGAGG
>NC_051406.1:20376462-20376590 GCF_015228065.2 Penaeus monodon
TATCCTGTGTTGTGTTTGGGATCTCGTCGTGGCGCTGCCGCCGTGGTCTGAGTGCGGCTTCCCGTAGGACACCGCGGCGGACGCGAAGAACGTGAGGTTTGTTGCTAGCTTGTGGGGCGTCTCATGGC
>NC_051406.1:20376842-20377508 GCF_015228065.2 Penaeus monodon
CGTAGCTACCCAGGCTGGCGTGGGCATGAGCGCGGCCACTAAGTGGCACAACCGCCATCAATATTTCCGGTGCTCAGCAGCCTTGCAGGATAGGGCCTTGAGCGTTTATTTTGGTGCCAGCCCATATCCCCGGCGAGCCCAGCCGAGTGGAACTACGCGAACTCGGACACTGCCATGCGTGAGCGGCGACGGTAGAGCGACCATCGCAGTGCCAACGCCGCCAGGCTGGAGAAGTCCACAACCACCTGCCTGACCTCGTACAGATCTCGAGGACCTTGGGTAGACGCAGGCCACCTGCCTCCCCACAGAAGTGCCGCCGCAGTGCCAGACGACCCGCAAGTGCCGACCTCCATCACAGCGCAGCATTTAGGCTTAGCGGAGTGACAGGAAACCCCCAGCACATAACGCGACGGACAGTGCCATTCACTTTACCATTGACAGTGCAACGCCAACCTTCACCACAGAGTACCCAGAGGAAAGAACAGTGCCAGCCTTGAAAACATACCAACTTCTATTCCAATGTGATGTAGCACAAGAGTACGACACAGAGATACATTTCATCTCCAGAACATCATCAGTATAACATTTCATAAAGTGAGAGAACCAAGCGCCAGCACTCACTCCAGAGTACATGAGAACTAATGCACTGGGTCACGCGACTATAAG
>NC_051406.1:20377647-20377741 GCF_015228065.2 Penaeus monodon
AGCCACCACCACCACCAGCTTCTCAAGGACACCTAAGTATCCTGGTAAGAGGCAAGGATCCGCCTCTACCAACTCACGGTACTACCATCATCGA
>NC_051406.1:20377808-20377882 GCF_015228065.2 Penaeus monodon
TGTTATCTACTCCTGTCTTGTCTACCCCACTGGCACCGTCTTCTTGAAGCTCATTTGTTCTCCTCCCGGGCTAT
>NC_051406.1:20378111-20378326 GCF_015228065.2 Penaeus monodon
AATCATGCTGAATAGTACTATAAGTTTCCAGGCACATATCTTAGTTATTTACTTAAGCATGAGTAAAAGGAGTAGAGGGTTTTGTATGATATTTACACGCACGCGGACAAACATACACGCATTTGCCTATGACTGAGAGCTTCACATCAATGAATCTCCTTTTTTAATGACTTTGAACAAGGCTCCGAAGAGCAACACAAAAGTCTGATTTCCAC
>NC_051406.1:20378405-20379687 GCF_015228065.2 Penaeus monodon
TGTTCTTCTCAATTTTTTTCCTTGACGTACATCCTGGTTTTCATTGACGAAAAATAATTCATCCTGAACGGAGACTACGGTCAAAGCCAGAGCCAAAAAGAAGGAATGCTTATGAAGTTCTCTGCCTTTCCTCAAATTCTTCCCAACCGTTTCGCACATGCGCTCCTACTTTTTCCCCTTTTTCGTCTCCTCTTTCTCCTCCTCTATCACGAGCACCTTCACCTCCACAACCGGTTTCTCTTCTTCCTCGTCCCCTTCATCCTCATTACCACAATCACCACCACCAACTTTTTATACTCCTCCTCCTCCTCTTCTTTCTTTCCTTCTTCTTCCCCCTCTCCTCCTGCACCTTCCCCATGCCCCATCCTCGCCCCTTCTCCCTCCGCCCCGCTCCTGCTCTTCAATGACCCCACAAAATTCGTGTCTCCAATCACGGTCTCAATGCCCACAGGCGTCGCTCTGTCTCGTGCAAGGAGCGTTCTCTCCTTCGTCCGACGTTTCATCTTCTGTTGCCTTTCATTTATTGTGTCTTTTCTTCTGTTTGTTTTCTACCCGGATTGACAATATGGTTCTTATTCTTTTCTCTAATACGTTGTATTTAGCTCCCCTATTTCTTATTCCTATCTCACTTTTATCCCTTCATTTCTCTCCCTTTCTGCTCTTCCTTTTCGTGCCATTTCCCTTCATTCCCCTCTTTTCTTGCTCTCTCTTGCTACAGCTCACATTCTCACGTACTTCCATCTCCGCGCCATTACTGACTCCACCTTAACCTTTGGTAATCGCTCGTCTGTCATCTCCCAATCATCTCATCTCGTTTCACTTATCCATCTGAACGTCATCTTCGCTTCCCTCCTCTCTGTCTCCCCGTTGCTCTTTCTCTTTCTCCCCATAGTTCTTTCTCGGTCGTCCTTTTATCGCTTCCCACCTCACCTTCTGCCCTTTCCATCCCTCACGTTTACTCTTTCAATCACAACCAATCGTCTTCGGTCAGGTCTTATTCAATAACTCCTCCTCCTCCTTTTTATTTCCTTCTTTCTCTCATTTTCTTCGTCCCCTCTCCCCTTCCAGTGTCCGTTTATCAGCCTCTTTGTCTGTGTAATCCTTTCGTGGAACACACAATGTTGCGTCGTCATAGCCCATAACGATATCCAATCAATGGACTGGATCAAGTCTTCAACGTAGGTATTGCATTATTTAAGAGCCCTCAAAACTGTCTTCCGGTTCTGCTTTATAGAAAGATTTTACATTCATGGATCCAATACCTATAATTTATTATTATTAT
>NC_051406.1:20379878-20380487 GCF_015228065.2 Penaeus monodon
AACCCCCCTTTTCTCCCACCGCGGTCGCGTACCTCTATCCACTCAACCTGTAATAAGCCAAATTAACAACCAGCCGATGTGATATTTCTCCCTCGAGGAAATAATGCACTGTAATAACCATACCCCCGCCTAGTCTCGGGGGAATCACACATTCCCTACAGAACACTCTCCTCTTATTCCCCTTACCTCCGTCTCCTCACCTTCCTCATTTTCCTCTTCCCTCCTCCTTCTCCTCCTCCCTTTTTATTCTCCTTCTTTTCCTCCCTCGTTCCCCTTTCTCCTCTCCTTCATCCTTCACTCCCTTCCTCTTCCTTTCACCCTACCCTTCCACCCTGCCCAATCTCATTCTTTTCCTTCACCCCTTCTTTTTCTCCTCTCCTCCCCTCTTCCCCTTCCTCCATGTCTTTTCTCTCTACCTCTTTCTCCATCTCCTTACCCCCTCCCCTTCATCCCTCACCCTTCCTCCTCCTCTCCCCCTCACCCTCCCTCCTCCTGGCCCTCCTCCCCAGGCATGCGTTGGTGTGACACATCCAGAGAACATGTACTCCTGGGATTACACCGTGTACTCCAGTTGGCAGGGTAAAAGCACGGGGGACAAATGAACACGTA
>NC_051406.1:20380521-20380736 GCF_015228065.2 Penaeus monodon
TAGACCACAGAGACTAAAAGAGACAAGCACAGCAGGACAAGAGGCAAACGGAGAAGACGCTAGGCCAGACGAGGATAGCGATGCAGCGGTGCAATGTGATCACATCCCAGTAATGTAGACTTGACATCGTAAAACTACACCTTTGGGGAGAAAAGACAAATGATAGGATGAGACTACGTCCCAGCACAGAAGGGTCTACGAGACGGGTTGGGCAG
>NC_051406.1:20380970-20381352 GCF_015228065.2 Penaeus monodon
TAACATAGCTCAAAAGAGAGGGAGAAGCAGGGAAGAAAAGTGGCAGGTGCAAACACTCTCACTCTACCCTTCTTCCTCTGTCCTCGCAGCTCTCTTATCACACTTACCTAAATTCTGAGGCATCCTTAGGTCAATGTAATCCAAAATCTACAATCCAGAGTTCGAGGGAGCACTGCCATCGTCACTGCAAATCCACCGTCATTACAGAATAGCTTGGATAAGAAATGCGTTCAATGCGCTGATGCGTGCGTGCGTACAGTGGCCTTTGTGTATTATTGGGGAAATATATTTACACTATGCATTCATATCATATCAACATCCCCGAGAGAGATGAGATGAAAGGCAATTTAATACACACCCTTAACTACGTTTCAAGATCACT
>NC_051406.1:20381389-20382572 GCF_015228065.2 Penaeus monodon
TAAATCACTCGTTTTTTAGAACACTTAAGCACCGGTCGAGTCGGTGGCACTCAGCTCGCGATGGCACTCGGCGAGAACCACCAGTCCTGGCACTTCGCATAGGGCCCGAACAAGTGCGAGAGGGGAAGAAAAGCGCCACCAAGGGGAGGATAAAAAAAGAGAAAAAAAGGGAGCGTATAGCGGCGGCCGAGAGAGAGGTGCTCTCGTACGTCCTCGGTGTACGAACCACCGTTAACTTATCGCGCTTACGCATGTGAGCCCCTAGTCGCGAGGGACACGATGCCACTTCGGCTCTTTCTTGTGCGCCCCGGAGCCACGCCCCTCGCTGCTTGCCCTGCCGACCCGCCTTTATTTCGCCTTCGTTGCTACGCCTCCGAGCTGTGGGATCCAACGAAAATTGGAAGGCTCGAGTGTATCGCCATGGAAAAATAGGTTGAAGTTATCGATAAGGCCAGGGGTGTAGCGTGCCGCGTACCACGTGACCGCCTCGCTGAGGACCAATGGCGACGCGAGGAACACCAAGGTTCTCCGCAGTGATGCCAAGTCTCGCCCTCCCGGTGGCCAGGCCTTTTTTCGCTCTTTTTTTTCTCTCGCGCCGATCCCCACATCACATTTAAATAATAACACTGCTGAGATCGGGAGTAGTGAGTTCTCATCAACAATGGAGCCTAATCAGATCTTGCTACAGAGAGAACAGGGACAAAACGTCAAGGATGAGCTGATCTCTAGCGCTTCTAAAATGACGAAATCCAGGATAAGTCACGAGACGTGGCACCACCGTCTACCTCCACAGAGTTGCTATTATGGGAAGCCAGGACGAATGTAAACAAACCTGAACTAATATACTTATTCATAACTTCTTTTATAACAAACAGATACACGACGAAACGGAAGAGTTCATTACAATGCTAATGAAAACATAATTTGGAAGGAAAACAGCAAGGCTTCTGCAGTGTTCGAGAAAACCAGCAGCGTGTGATGATAGGAACCATTCATTGAAGAAGCGTTTGTACTTCATGTGTCAGTGAGTAGCCCTATGTACTACACAACCAATTCATTATGACGCGCTACCCTGACAGTTCAGGTGGTCTTGCTAAAAAAGTGTGTGCAACCATCTTGCCAAAACGCTTTCAGTAATAACACTTAACAGAAATACAGTCTGGAATAGTGGCCTAGGTGAACA
>NC_051406.1:20383430-20383740 GCF_015228065.2 Penaeus monodon
CAACAAATCGTCCCCAGAGAAGTCCTAGCCGGAGGAAGTTCGCATTTAGCTCAAGGCAGATCGCTAAGCAGCTTAATATTACCCTTCCCTCCAGGCAAACGCTTTAGGCAATTAGACACCTATTTATATCCTGCTGAATCCCTCCGCCAGTTAGGAAAAAGTAATAAAAACAAGTGAGCATCGCCGCGCCGTTGTGTAGCGAGCTACACCTTGTACACAGCCACTCTACCGAGAGCCGAATTTTCATGTCTCTACTGTGGTCAGATAGTACGTATTTATTCACACATTTATATGTGTGGGAGTAAATGCA
>NC_051406.1:20383844-20384109 GCF_015228065.2 Penaeus monodon
ACAGCGTGCGCGTGTGTGTCTTGTATGTGCTGAAATGCGTACACAAACTGTATACTTTATATAAATGCACACACGGATATATTCACAAAGGAATCAGTAACCCTTTGGTGTTAAAGGCCGCGTACATCTAAGTTGATCACCAAAGCCGGGATCATAATGACCACCAGAATAGCAACATTCGCAAGGAGTCCCGTGTTAGCTGTACTTGGAAGCTCATGGCTGGAGGCGGTATAAATAGCAAGATGCTTCCAGGGAAGGAGCGAAT
>NC_051406.1:20384163-20384262 GCF_015228065.2 Penaeus monodon
GCTAGCCGCATCCACTGATTACTGCTTCTCCTTATCAAGACAGATTCGAGTGCTATATCTGGATCGGTCTTGATTACGCGCGGGCATTAACATTAAGAC
>NC_051406.1:20384689-20385138 GCF_015228065.2 Penaeus monodon
CCGACCTGAATACAGGCACACGTAAACACTAGTACTGGACGCTCACCTCGCACTCTGCAACGGCACTCACCCTTGCACAAAACGCACGCACGCAACCCCTGCTCCGCCTCCCCCACCTGCGCTCGCCACCTGCTGACAGTACCTGCAAGAAGTAAAGCAAGACGTGAAATTCTGTTTTTCAAGACAGCATAGAAAGAAATTATATATATATTTCATGAACTGATTCTATTAGCAATGTGGACGACAGCGTAAAAGAGATGGATTACCGAACGATTCTCCTTTCCGAAATAAAAATGACAATGCAGTATATCTTTTGGTAGTGATGGATGGTCAAATAGCTTAGCACGGGCTCAGGGTGAATAGGAACATGAATAATATACACGCAAAGGAAACAATGCGCGTACACATACTCACAGACAAGATATATATACAAATATACAAGCGCGCAT
>NC_051406.1:20385159-20385343 GCF_015228065.2 Penaeus monodon
TTTCCTAATCCCCTTCACACAGAGCCCCCGCAACAAAAAGCAAGAACAAGCATACTTGCAATAAATACCTACCAATGCATCACCTGCCCCCCAAAAAATCCCATCTCCCGCTCCCACTCAACGCACGCACTCTTCCCCCTCCCTCCTCACGAAACTCTCCTCCCCCTCCTCCCCGAGCTTTAAA
>NC_051406.1:20385403-20385517 GCF_015228065.2 Penaeus monodon
GCCAAAGCCACCCCCACTATTCCGGGCCCCTTCCCTCTTCCCCCTTGCTCCCAAACACAGGACGATGGACTTCCCAGCACAAGCACAAGAAACCGTGCAAGCATTATTGCCAGA
>NC_051406.1:20385626-20386205 GCF_015228065.2 Penaeus monodon
ACACGAAACCCCGCCGATTCTTGGCGCTGTCAAGGTCATGTCGCTCGAATTCAAGGTCGACGGCGCGCGGGAGTCATGGCGCTCTCCTCTTCGTCCTGAAATTCGTGATGACGTTCCAGCGGAAAATGAAGCTTCGGGAAAATTCCGTGACTTGATGGGGGAAAAAATCTCCAGACAAGGGTAGTATTCTTGTCCAATAATGTTGCCACGGTGACTTGACAATCTTAAATAAAAGGACCGCTCAATATTTTTTTCCGATTGAGAGGGTCATTCCCGCTCGTGCATGCCATCCGCCGCCCATGATATCCTGCGGGCGTGGGTGTGGGCGCACCGGGAGACACAGCAGACTGAGGGAAACTAAGGAGGACTAACCAAGGAAGACGGTGACCAAGAGCTATTTTTTGTACGGAAAGCAAGCCTGATAACAAGGAAAAGATGGAAGATAAAATATACGAACAGTATGACCCATGGTGATAAACAGTATGGAATTATAGTTTTGGTTCATGAGTATCATTAACTGAAATGGGAAGAAAGAAGAAATAGGGGAAAAAATCCAAAGTACTTAAAGTAATATGACAA
>NC_051406.1:20386288-20386449 GCF_015228065.2 Penaeus monodon
AGTTGGAGAAATACCCTAATTTCTGAGTAACTTCGAGCGACGCCTTCGCCCCGACGCATCCAGTTCAGTCTTATCAACAAATCCTTCCCATCAATTTCAATCTCGTCCCCTTCGGATTCTGCCTGATTGTCTATTTGCTTCACTTAGAAAAGGTGTTTACG
>NC_051406.1:20386553-20387031 GCF_015228065.2 Penaeus monodon
GGGTGGGGAGGATTTTTTGTTTACTCTACATCTTTTTACGTTTTTGTCTCTCCCTCCCCTTTCTTTGTTATATTAACCCTTCGCTCTTTGTTTTCTTTGCTACTTCAATCCCTAACTACCCTCTTCACTCCACCTGTCGTATGTCATTTGTCTATCTTCTTGTTCTTATTTCATCTTTGTTTATCTCCGCTCTCCATTTTTCGTATCCCTATCTTATCCCTTTCATTCTCCTCTCTCAAAATGTCTATCGTCGACTATCCACTGACTCGGATGCTGGCGAAACTAACCATGTGCTACCGGAGTCTCCTACCCCTGTCTACTGTCTACTATCTACTGACTAAAAGCATTCACTCACAAGATCCTGTTCGAAATCACCTACGTACCGACGAGTAAAGATCGTTGCATCTACTCACTGTCAACTTTCTGCTATCTGTAATCGATAGACAATATTGACTTACGTTTAAGAACAGTAAATTCT
>NC_051406.1:20387179-20387475 GCF_015228065.2 Penaeus monodon
GGAGTGACCTACGTGCAGAATGTCAGACTTATTAGCTGACGAAGAAAGGTCAGCCAGCAAAGGCTTCGTCACGCAGTAAACTGGTTAAGGCCCACGGAAACGCGTTTTTGTAGCAGATGAGGCTCTTTCTGAAATACTGTCATGAATAACTGTTGTGAAATGCTGTCAGGAATTACTGTTCTGAAAATTCTGCCATTACTTGTAGGTCGTGTATCCGGGGATATTCTAAGGGACATGAGAAAAACGTAGTGAGATGAGATTAAAAGGTAAGGGATCTAAGGTATTACAAGGGTTCA
>NC_051406.1:20388292-20388482 GCF_015228065.2 Penaeus monodon
CGTCTGTTTTCTGATCCGTTCTCTCGACTGGTTCCCGCAACGTCTGTCTACAACCTCTCTCCCCATTTTCTCCCGACCTGTTCTTGGTCTTCCCCCAACCCTGCTCTTCGCTTCCTTCACCTCAGCTGAAAAAGAAAGAGGGGTTTGCGTGTCACCAATCTACGGCTGGTGGAATAAGTCTGGGGAGACA
>NC_051406.1:20388794-20389275 GCF_015228065.2 Penaeus monodon
CGGGAGAAAACAAGTGCGTAGAGGTTTGATAGGGACGTCCTTGACTTTCACATGCAGAAATAAATCAACCGAGCTAACAGAGGGGATAAAGAAGCCGTTAGATATACGATGACATATGTGTAAACCTTTCACGATGAAGTCTACTCCTGAGCCAGTGGTCATGATGAGATACATAAACAGCGTATTACAAATCTGGTTTGTAATAGACTGTCAAGCATGACTGATGCAGAACTTTAATCTATTAGCTTGACTAGATGTTTGTTTATCTAAGTGTCTAATGTGGAGTGATTTGCAATCTCTAGTTATAGCTCTTTGGTTACCCAGCTATTGATTTAGCTATATCAGAGTCTGTTTATGAATATGACTATCTGAACTGCTCTTTCTGACTGAATACAACAATTATCAAACTCTACCTGCCAGACATTCTGTCATCTTTTCAGTCTAGTTGTATGCCAGTCTGGCTGTAAATCTCTTGGTCAAA
>NC_051406.1:20389895-20390738 GCF_015228065.2 Penaeus monodon
GCCATTCAATTTGTATTTGTCCAGTCGTCACGTAATTTGCCAAGTTATGCAATGAACGAATCCACTATGACTCACTGATTAGCATAGCGCTGACTTTACCTCTATCTCGAGGAGCCGGCTCGAAAACCAAGACGAATTTTCATCGTGAAGCGCGACATCTCTTTCACGCAGTACTCCTCTGCTTTTCACCCATTGCGCGGCGATTAATGTTCTCTATATCTATTCAACTCGCGAGAGAGGAGCAGCAAGACGCTTAGCAAGCAAATTTAAAGCATTTCCATTTCGACTTACTATGACTGAACCGAACTAAAACTAAAGCTAGAAAAAGAAATGAAAAAGAAACACGAGGGAAAAATCGAAGGAAAATAAATGAAAAGATACTTTCAACCAAGGAACGAGCGCCGATCTAAAAATCTCAATAATAACGAGACGCCACATTCGGTCACGAGATTTTCTGAACAAGCGAAGATATCTCAATGCATTCGTGACGTTCTTGTCATGCAATCCCGTGGAGGTGACGTCGGATCTGCATGACAAACAAGGCTTTCGGTTCGTTGACTTCAGAAACGAAGTTCGAGGGAACGAATTCGGACGAAGCTTGACTGTGTGCGTTCCGAGAAAACACTTTTTTTTCCTTTGCATTTTTTTTATTTTTCTCTCCTCTCTGCCCTGAGAGCCAATTCGATTTAATTGCTTCTAATACTATTGCCTTTGAACAGTTTTTCTTAGAAAGTTAAATAAAATCTTTTCTCTTGAGTAATACACAGTAAATCGAATAATAAGAACCAGTTCGTACTCTTAAAAGTTCACAAGAAAACAAATCTAGGGAAAAGAGGAAATACG
>NC_051406.1:20390886-20391102 GCF_015228065.2 Penaeus monodon
TATCGGCATTTCCCAGATTTTTTTTTCATTATACATATTTTCAAAAAATCCATTCTTTGCTAAACAATACCTTGTTCCGAGAACAGAAACCAATAAACCAGGGCAACAAGGATGACAACAGAGCAAGACAGAGATGACGATAAATAATTAAACAATTATATCCCATCACTCTTCTCGGTTTGTTCTCTCCCAGATCCTGTTTCTGAGCTTCGTTTC
>NC_051406.1:20391338-20391621 GCF_015228065.2 Penaeus monodon
CCGCCGATCCCTGTGAGTCCCCGCGGTATCGTCATTCCTGTTGCTCGATGCTGTGATTAATTCTATCTGCTCCAGGGAAGGCAGTCGCCGTCGACCCCCAAAGCAGAAGGAATACTGATGCCGAACGATGATGAGGAAAAAATATGGATTGTTATGCGTCCATTTAATCCAGTTTACGAGATCATACGAGCGGCTTTAGATGCAGTTTTTTGTGTGATTGGTTTATAAGTAGTCTGTAGGTTCTTACAAGGACTGATTGCGACACCCGTGCGAGGTTGGTAGG
>NC_051406.1:20393638-20393784 GCF_015228065.2 Penaeus monodon
AGCTGGAAAGAAACAAGGCCAAACATGGGGAGACAGCGACAGACGCGCGACAAGCGAGGTAAACGAATCAAAACACCTCGAAAAGGGAAATACGAGGCGTCACCATCTGTCAGATCAGAGGTTAGAAGAGTCTAAGTCTCTTTCCA
>NC_051406.1:20395096-20395302 GCF_015228065.2 Penaeus monodon
AGTGACAACTCAATTCAGGTTAGAGTATTTTCTGCTTTCTGTGATTATATATAAGCACGTATCCCGCTTTTTCTCTGTACACACGTCCATCACAATTTACGTATATGAATAACCAGATTTATAAAGATTGATAGGAAATGTTATTTTCGTTATTTTTTCTTTCTTTCCTTGTCAATTTATTATTTCGTTAGCTTTTATTCTCCAGC
>NC_051406.1:20395858-20396120 GCF_015228065.2 Penaeus monodon
AACAACGTCAACAATACTACGTTTTCCATTCAAAATATTACTAGAATCACAAGCTATATTCAACAATCGTATATCCGATAAATATCATAGCTGCTTCTAATAATAGAATAAGAAAATATGCAGCAGTTTTATCATCAACGTGACAATGTTCATCAGCAAAGGAACAATGGAAATAGTGATAACGACATGACAGCAACATCTGAGCAAACGAGATATCTCGCAATGAAAAGAAATTACGGATATCTTCAGCGAGCTAGTAACA
>NC_051406.1:20396549-20396712 GCF_015228065.2 Penaeus monodon
TCCTCCGCCGCAAGCCAGGAAGAGTGACAAGGGCAAAATGTCCCAGTGACGAGCAGGTGCCACGAGTGCCACACATGGCTAAGTAGAAGAGGTAGGGCATTGACCTCAATAACTTATAGTGCTGGTTCAACTTTCTTGTTGGAAGAACAAGAAAGTTAAACAC
>NC_051406.1:20398629-20398814 GCF_015228065.2 Penaeus monodon
CGCACATAATACGGAATTTCACCCAAATATATGTTCATCAAAATTAATTTTAGATAATATATTAAGTCATACTTCAAAAGAAGTACTTTATAAATGATAAACTACATTTCGTTGTAAAAGTAAAAAGGTAGTACTACACATTAATGGTATGTTTAAAACAGCTTTCATGATCTGAGTATATACTC
>NC_051406.1:20398866-20399990 GCF_015228065.2 Penaeus monodon
TTCATGGACACAGACAAAAAAAGGAAACATCATAAATCAACACACACATGCATGCAGACACGAACCGTGCACGCAAACACAAGCAAATATACCCCCACCCTCATGCACCGGCCCACTAATCCCGGTACCTGAGGTAATCACTCGCCTCAAGTGTCCCCAGCGCAGGTGCTGAGGGAGGGGAGGCACGTGGCCCTCTGGCTGACCTCTGACACCATTGCCTCCACCGAGTGGCCACCTGTGCGGATACGCTTGCTGAGTGGCCACTTGCGAGGAAGGAGGGGGGGGGGGTGAGGACGAGTAAAGGCGGAGGGAGGTAGAGGAGGTGTATATATGCTCCATGAGTGGTCCAGGGAAGCCAATACGCTCGCTGACTGGCCTTGTGACACACCTGTTATGCGAGGCGCCGATGAATATATCAATATATTATAAGGGCGACATCTTAGGCACGCACCTGTTGTCCTGATCCTTCCTTCTTTAGCGCTGGTCACGGGGACAGGTGTGTGCGAGCATAACGCCGCTTTCCACCAAACGACCTCTTTACTTAATAAACGTGTCAAAATTCTCTTTTCCTCTTTACCTGAACCGAAAAAGTTAGGAGGAGTATTAGTAGGCTCCCGAAAACCGTACTCATCTCTCTACCTTATCGAATAATCCTCAAATTCCAGTGTCGTCATCCTTGCGATTACGTATCAACATTTAAGTAGAAAAAAAGAAGAAATCAGCTGGCCATCCCTTGTGCAGGAAATGCCTCCTGAGCGCGAGCTTAAAACAATCCAATGCGGGAGCGTTATATAATCTATCTTACAGTCTTTCCAATTTTTCATTTCCTCTGCCTCTTTTCTTCAACCCCTTACGCGTGATATGCCAAGAATCAACGCGCCGATCTTCCTGAAGCCTCTTACATGTCAGTCACCCATTCTCTGAAGCTGGAGGCAGGCTGTACAGCGGGAGGGCTTCACCTATTTCTGATCACCTTTCTTTGTACGCGCACTGACCGGTGCTTTCTCGCGATCTGGCTAAATTTGTACTCCCGAAGCCCTATTGAGGATGAACACACCTACGGTACAAAGCTTATGCGCCTTTGGGTCCGTGTTAGACATGGAGGGGGGGGGGCGGACGTAGGG
>NC_051406.1:20400079-20400707 GCF_015228065.2 Penaeus monodon
AGAGTTGGGACGGACAAGCGAGGGGGGGTGATTAAAAACGAGCAAAGAAACATCTTTCAAAATAAACGAACCACTCTACAAAAACGTACACAGGACACTAAATATAGCTGTGAACACCTGCACACATGCAACATTTAGCCGCCATGGTGATGATTTTGAAAATGTGCACCTGTCGGGACACCTGCACGGCCCCCCCTTACACCTACCATATACTCTCTTAAAGAGTAAAGTTAAAAACGCTGACAAAGGTGTGCGTCCTTATCGGTAATGGAGATGAAACAGAAAAATATATAGCCCTTTATGCAACCCGGAGTTTTATATTTTGCCACCTGATCACGAAACAGAGAAACTGCTTATTACTTCTCATTCCTTATATGAAATAACTTGTACATACTTGTGTTATAACTTGTCATTGTTAAGATTAAGATTACGACTCGCGTAACTCGAAATTGTAGTGAACTCGAATATGTGAACCTGGAGTAGGTGATGCCTGTGCGGTGGGGCGTTCCCTCGTGGGTCCGTCGTGTTCGTGGAAGTCTCGTTACTTTTAGCTTTGTCAATTGGAGGCTAGGCTGTTTTGTTTTGTTTTCTTCCCATTTCTGTCACTTTTTTATCAGTCTCTGTCTGT
>NC_051406.1:20400940-20401175 GCF_015228065.2 Penaeus monodon
AGAGTCCTAATATTATCAGCAGCTAACAACGTATCGTTCCTTGAGAAAAATACTGATAGTCTTTTATGCTCAACACTGCTTACGGTTACGCTGCACCTCCGCTATTTAATATTACTTTCTTATTTCGATTATTTTCTCTGTTTTTTTTTTTGTATCGTATTCATCGTATCTTTTGTATGTTGATAATTATCTGAACATCCCTCTGATATATCTCTTAACTTGTCTTAGTTTGATG
>NC_051406.1:20401248-20401562 GCF_015228065.2 Penaeus monodon
CATACATCTATCGAGCCTTATTTCTCTTTTTTAACATACATTTCCTCTTATTATCAATTTCACCACATTTTCCTTCTTTGATAGTTTCTTGTATCCGATATTTTTCTTCTCGGTATTTCCTGTTTTTATTCTTCTTATTTTGATATTCATTCCACCTTATTCTTCTTGTTTTGATATTCATTCCACCTGATTCTTCTTATTTCTTGTATTCTGATCTTCCTTTCATTCCTATTCCATCTAGTCTCTCTTTTTTTCTATTTGACAACTTTCCACTCTCTTGACTCGCAGTTAAATATATCAGTTCTATAGCTAGG
>NC_051406.1:20402105-20402284 GCF_015228065.2 Penaeus monodon
CATCAAATAGAGATCACTTCTAAATCGCCACGCGAAGAGAAAGAAAAAAAACGATGAATAATAAAACAAAATAAATAACGGATTTACGCATCTCTTTCGCTCCTCTCCGCCAATGAGTCACGGTCTACCCCCCCCCCCATGAGTCTCCCCAGCACTTCTTTCTGATACTTCTCTTTTGC
>NC_051406.1:20402322-20402495 GCF_015228065.2 Penaeus monodon
GGCCTCGTACTCCACTGCCGCCATCTCCACCTTCACCCTCTCTTCCTGCATCCTTACTTCCTCCATCTCCAGTTCCTCCAGCGACTCCACCAACAGCCTACACGCTTATGCCTTCATCTCCACTATACATCCCCCAATTCCACCTCCTGCTCCTCCTCCTACTCCTCCTCTTC
>NC_051406.1:20402690-20402840 GCF_015228065.2 Penaeus monodon
GGCCGTGGCTATATCTCGAAGTAATTACGCGACAGTGACGGCGGCGCATGTCTAACAGAGACATTTGGCAAGCCACGAACCCGCGCTCTGACGTCACGACGCGAGCGAGGGAGGCTAGGAGGAATCCAGTAGTTTTTAGAGGGACAGGTT
>NC_051406.1:20403281-20403595 GCF_015228065.2 Penaeus monodon
AGTTGGAGCGCCCAACAACCCATTTCACATACGAGCAAAAATAAACAGGCACGCACGCATATGCCTGCAGATGATAGCCCCATCCCCCCCACTCTTCATTCCCCTCTTCAACATTAGCCCCTTTTCCCCTTCCCTACTCAATGTGCCCCCTTCCACCCCCCACCCTCCGCCCGTCCTCTCTTGGGTGCCTAAATATCTAATCGCACATTAAAGCCTCCCTATGCCCAAAGTAGGTATGTCTAGAAGCATCTCCTGAAACGACCCTACGCTGCCCCGTACCCCTCGCTCTCTTCGGCAGTCACGTGTCCTTTCTT
>NC_051406.1:20403624-20403860 GCF_015228065.2 Penaeus monodon
TTACGAAACACAAACCACAATGGATGCGACTGCCATCTCGACCTCCCTTACCCCCCCCCCCTCCTCTTTTTTAGTGCCACCATCTGCACCATAAGAAATGCACATATTTCAGAGGTGATCTACTTCTGCTCTGACCACTTAATCGGAGGAGGAATATTTATGCTGGCGCCTTTCCATATTAATCTTGTTCTGTTAATTAATAACGATGCCTTACTGGTTCATATATCAACCAAAGC
>NC_051406.1:20403991-20404283 GCF_015228065.2 Penaeus monodon
ACCTTTCCATTACTTGATTTATAATGTAACTGTTTTTAATTTACAGTCATTTACTCCCCACCCAGAGTTCGTTTCCTTCGTCCCGGTCCGGCGCGAGGTGCGTGGAATTGAAACAACACAATATGAACACAGAATCCCCTCGACTCAACAGGTGTTTCCCAAACCGGTGCCAGACAAGGTGGTTCGGACACAGTCGATCTCTACCTCCATCGCTTAAGTCGAAATTGTTTATTTTTCCGTTATCACAATAGCCAACAAAATCGTCTAAGCACACAGAAGAGAAAAAAAGTCA
>NC_051406.1:20404316-20404755 GCF_015228065.2 Penaeus monodon
GAGGAATGAACCACGTGACGAGACGGGCCAGCCTTGACAAGCGCCACCGAGTCATACCACTCAAATAGCTGTCAAATCGTGACAGTCATGTGTAAGTCTGTTATATAATTATAAAACTATAAAAAAAACAAATACTAGATCATACACGAAATAATAAAATCATAACTAAAAAGAGAGAAATCACAGAAGAAACAAAAAACGAAATGATAAGAATAATATTTCCCGGGATCCGTCAGGGAGGCAACTAACTCTGTGCCAGGTCATTCATAAACAGACGCATCCGGGAAGGCTCAGAGAAATGGAATGCGCCGGGGAATAAAAGATGATGGGGGAGAGGGGGGGAAGGGAGGGAGGGGAGAGGGTGAGGGAGGGGAATGGAAGGGGAAGAAGAGGGGGATGGAGGGGGAGAGGAAAGGGGAAAGAGAAAGGCAATGAAAGC
>NC_051406.1:20404871-20405225 GCF_015228065.2 Penaeus monodon
TCGAAAGCGCCGACACAGCCAAGTTTTTAAAAGCGCACTTGGGCGTTGTTCGCGTGATCCAACTCGTTCGAATCCAGGTTTGGGCGCGGGCGTGTGGGTGGTTCAGTCTTAGGGTGGACGTTCGGGCGGCATTGACCCTAATCACAGCTGCCGGCACTTGATGGCACTCAGGTCACGCCAGACCCGTGACGGATGACTGAGGACTGAAGACGTTAAAATTCCGTCAATTGGATGTGACGTCATTGAACCTCCCCCCCCCCTTTTCCCGGCCCCTCCTCTTCCTTAGCCCTCGTCACCTCTCATTCTGCCTCTAAATTTATATATTTCCACGTTTCCCCATTATTCGCCCATCCC
>NC_051406.1:20405367-20405520 GCF_015228065.2 Penaeus monodon
TGCATCACCTTTGTCGAAATACGAAGAAAAATACTAAATCATGGTTCGTTTTACTTTGAAATTTATTATACAACAATCAATTTATTGCGGTAACTTTATCACATAAGTTATTCTACCTAAAAATTCTGTTGGATTTATCTTTGCATAACCCCC
>NC_051406.1:20406961-20407322 GCF_015228065.2 Penaeus monodon
TTAGAGTATCGATCACGATGCATCAGGAACAAAATCACAGTGCAAAGAAATATCAGGTGACAGCACAAAGCACCAACATCTTGCACTTAATTAGGCTCTTGTGATATCCTATCAGGTAAGATATCACCTGAGTAAACATTTCTTTTTCTTTTAAAGCTATTCCAAACGCCTCTAGTTATTTAATAATGGAAGAAAAAAATAGATATGTCTATTTACGAAATAAATGACGAATACAGGATGGGATTGGTAAAGACAACGAATCCCTTGCGAATCTGGAAATAAGATTACGCAAACACACACAATAAAATCTCGCAAATCCAATCATCTCCCATAACCTCCCACTGCACCACTCCAACTACCC
>NC_051406.1:20407380-20407574 GCF_015228065.2 Penaeus monodon
TCCCACATACCCCCATCTCTCCCCGTCCTCCTACAATGTCCCCAAAAAACATGACCCAATTGGGTTGCTTATCTCCGCTTGTCTTCCGTCGGGGCAAAATGAGCAGGATGTATGTGCCGTCCGTCCATATTCCATTTCAACTAACTCTCTGCAGATACTGGGCGTATAGAACGTATGAGAGTGGTGGGGGATAC
>NC_051406.1:20407788-20407967 GCF_015228065.2 Penaeus monodon
GAAATTAATATCACTTCTCCCAGACGAGGAGTTGAGGGCAAAAAGGGGATGCGACAATAAGATAAAGTCCGACACACCCGACCTTTCTTCCAAATCGTGTTTGCTTTGCTATTGTGACCTTTGTTACCTCATTCGACTCGCAAGTGGTGACCCTCCTGAGGGAGGGTCATCGCTTGGAT
>NC_051406.1:20408013-20408667 GCF_015228065.2 Penaeus monodon
TTAAGCGGGAGAAGGAGAAGCGTAAAAGCTATGAGGAGGGGGTATAATGGGGAAATGGAGGTTAAGGAGAGAGGGGCGGGGAAGAAAGACATTATCTGGGAAGAGGAAGAAGGTAAGTTGAGGATAAAGACTGAGAAGAGGGCAGAGAAGGAAGGGCTAGATTAAAAAGAGGGGATTACATAAGGTATAGGCGATGGAATGGGGAGGGGAGAGAATGGCAGACGGGAGAGGATAAGGTGAGGCAAGGAGTGGAAGGAGGGTGAGGGAGAGGGAAAACTTAGGGAGGGGAAGGCAAAAGAGAGGACACGAGGGGAGGAAAGAAGGGGGGAGAAACCAGAAATGGAGGGAAGGAGGGGGAGAAAGGGAGAGCTAAGAAGGGGAAAGATAAAGGAGTAGGCAAGAGGGAAGGGGAAGGGAAGGGGAAAGGCGTTTTTGTCTGAGTGGTCTTTTCTTCATGAACAAACGCATGTCGAGAACAACCAGGTACACAACAGCAGTCAAGCGTACTTGTTCTGTCATTTTTGAAGGTTAAGACTCTGCCTGAGCGACATTGTGACTCAGAGTGCTTGTTTGCTCCGCTTTTTACGCGGACGGCATCGGTGCCTTTCTTTCTTTCGGTCTGTCTCTCCCTACCTTCTCCCAGTCACTTCTTGA
>NC_051406.1:20409453-20409979 GCF_015228065.2 Penaeus monodon
CATAACTCACATCTTTCTAGAAAACCCACGCATTGCCGTATACCCTACAGCCATGCAGCCCTTAGTAACCTGACATATAACCCATACTCTTTAACTAAAAAATAACACACTGCACATCCACTGGAGATGACCCGCCTGTCGGCCCTCTTGTATCGAGTTGACCTTTGACCTTCACACGAGACCCGATGTGCGTGCCCACAGGACACACACGCTTGCCCACATCTGTCCACGTACTGAACGCACATACGGGCGCTGCTACGTCACAGATGAAAAGCGCGTGACAAATGGCATGGAAAACTTCAGACGCGAGTAATGGCGACTCATTTATAATCGACGTCCCACATTCATATTCACACGTATTTTCACATATAATTTTCATCTCCATGTAATGTCACACGAAAAAACAACTTAGAAACGACCTCTAGGTGACCTCTTTCCATAAGGGCGTGTGACGTCACAAACACATAAACGAAATCGCCCTCATGTGATGTCAGAATGACTCAAGAAAATGCCTGCTCTTCTGCCC
>NC_051406.1:20410271-20410388 GCF_015228065.2 Penaeus monodon
GAAAAAATAAACACGCCATTTATGAAGCGGTTCGGAAGCCCTCTCCTGAAGCCTTTACTAAACGGACAATCCGGACGGTAGCGATTTTTTAAGCCTTGGCCAAATTGGTTTCTTATT
>NC_051406.1:20410739-20411238 GCF_015228065.2 Penaeus monodon
CACGTGTGTGTGTGAACAATAGCCAATGTAAATACAAAAAACACAACATACAAAACCGCCTCTCCCTTGCATCCACGACCCTCCCTCTCTGCTCGCCGCGCCGCCGGGTCTCGGGTACCTGCGTTAAATCAAACTTTGACACGTGCGTCAGACGTGACACAACATGCGGGTCAACATTATAATCTTTATAATGTGAATCTTGTTAAGTATTTTGGGCGAGAGCCGAGACATTCAAAAGAAACGCAAGGCAGTACATATGAAAAATATTATAAACAAAGAAAAAACTCATTTTCGATCTATATTCCAAATTCGCGTCACGCAACGTCGCGCCATAGGTTCTTCTGCTCCCCATTCCCCCGCGTGACGTCACACGAAAGAACTTCACCTGACCTCTCGCATGGGGGTGAATTCGTGACGTCACAAACAAACGCATGAGAGAATAACCCCCATGTGACGTCATCATGACCCTCATGTAGTAAGGACCCTCTCTCTTCTTTTC
>NC_051406.1:20411545-20411672 GCF_015228065.2 Penaeus monodon
AACCCCCCTGACCTTACCCCCTTCTCTCTTTCGCCTTGTGACGTAAAGGGGTAATATGACACCGTAATACAGCAGCACCATCATGACTAGCAAGGTAAACAAGCCACTTGTTACGTGATTGACTCGG
>NC_051406.1:20412718-20412785 GCF_015228065.2 Penaeus monodon
CCCCAAACATCCGATAATAAGACAAAACATCAATAGAGATCACTTCTAACAATCGCCACGCGAAGAG
>NC_051406.1:20412825-20413096 GCF_015228065.2 Penaeus monodon
CGGATTTACGCATCTCTCGCTCCTCTCCGCCAATGAGTCACGGTCACCCCCCCCCCCATGGTTTCTCCCTACACTTCTTTCTGATACTTCTCCTTTGCCTTCTCTTTCCTCCTTCTCTTGTCCTCCCCTTTCTCTCCCTCGCCTCCTACCACTGCGCCTCTCCACCCCTCTCTTCCTGCATCCTTAACTTCCTCCATCTCCGTTCCTCACGACCCACCAACAGCCTAAACCTCTTATGCCTTTCCTCTCCACTATACATCCCCCAATTCAC
>NC_051406.1:20413258-20413433 GCF_015228065.2 Penaeus monodon
CACAACGCCACCATCCTCCCCCCACCCCAGGCCATGGCTATATCTCGAAGAAATTTTACGGACAGTGAGGGGGGCATGTCTACAGAGACATTTGGAAGCAGAACCCGGCCAAACGTCCGACGCGAGCGGGGAGGCTAGGGGGAAATCCAGTAGTTTTTAGAGGGACTGGTTGAAG
>NC_051406.1:20413859-20414004 GCF_015228065.2 Penaeus monodon
TTGGAGCGCCCAAACCCACCATTTCACATACGGAGCAAAAATAAACAGGCACGCACGCATATGCCTGCGATGATAGCCCCATCCCCCCCACTCTTCATTCCCCTCTCCAACATTAGCCCCTTGTCCCCTGCCCTACCTCAATGTG
>NC_051406.1:20414047-20414188 GCF_015228065.2 Penaeus monodon
TGGGTGCCTAAATATCTAAGCGCACATTAAAGCCTCCCTATGGCCCAAAGTAGGTATGTTCTAGAAGGGATCTTTCCCGAAACGACCCTACGCCTGGCCCCGGTACCCCTCGCCTCTTCCGGCAGTCACGTGTCCTTTCTT
>NC_051406.1:20414241-20415228 GCF_015228065.2 Penaeus monodon
TGGATGCGACTGCCATCTCGACCTCCTTACCCCCCCCCCCTCCTCCTTTTTAGTTGCCACCATCTGCAAACCCTAGAATGCACATATTTCAGAGGTGATCTACTTCTGCTCTGAACCACTTAATCGGAGGAGGAATATTTATGCTGGCGCCTTTCCATATTATCTTGTTCTGTTATTAATAACGAGCCTTACTGGGTTCATATATCAACTAAACTTATGATTTTCTATCATCGCGAAATCGCATAATCATTATAAGAATGACTATCATCGTCTCATTACATCACCACCCATCAATCATGACCATTAATATTTTCCCTATATCGTAAGTATCACAATTACCATTACCAACCTTTTCCATTACTTTGATTTATATGTAACTGTTTTTAATTTCAGTCATTTCTTTCCCACCCCAGTTCGTTTCCTTTGTCCCGGTCCGCGCGAGGTGCGTGGAATTGAAAACACACAATATGACACAGAATCCCCTTCGACTCACAGGTGTTTTCCCCAACCGGTGCCAGACAAGGTGGTTCGGAAACAGTCATTCTCTACCCCTCCACCGCTTAGTTGAAATGTTTATTTTTCCGTCACACAATAGCCACAAAATCGTCAAAGCACACGAATAGAAAAAAAGTCGAAACCATCCAACCGCAAACAATAAACAAAGGATGAACCACGTTTACGAGCGGGCCCGCCTTGCAACGCCACCGAGTCATACCACTTTAAATAGCTGTCAAATCGTGACAGTCATGTGTAAGGTCTGTTTATTAATTATAAAACTATAAAAAAAAACAAATAAAATAGATCTAAAACGAAATAAAATCATAACTAAAAGGAGAGAAATCACAGAGAAAAAAAAAAACGAAATATAAGAATAATATTTCTCGGGGTCCGTCAGGGGGCAAAACTAAACTCTGTGCCAGGTCTTTCATAAACAGACCAATCCGGGAAGGCCAAGAAAATGGAAAAAGCGCCGGAATAAAAGATGAT
>NC_051406.1:20415420-20415788 GCF_015228065.2 Penaeus monodon
ATCGAAAGCGCCGACACACCCAATTTTTAAAAGGGGGGGGGGCACTTGGCTTTGTTCGCGTGATCCAACTCGTTCGAATCCTTTTGGGGCGCGGGCGTGTGGGTGGTTCAGTCTTGGGGTGGACGTTCGGGCGGCATTGACCCTAATAAGCTGCCGGCCTTGATGGCACTCGGGTCCGCCAACCCTGACGGTACTGGGACTGAAGACGAAAAATTCCGTAGGGATGACTCTTTTAAACCCTCCCCCCCCCCTTTTTCCCGGGGCCCCTCCTCTTCCTTAGCCCTCGTCCCCTCTCATTCTCCCTCAAAATTTATATATTTCCACTTTTTTCCCCATTTTCGCCCATCCCTTTTTTCGTTTTTTGGGAT
>NC_051406.1:20415914-20416100 GCF_015228065.2 Penaeus monodon
TTGTCAAATACGAAAAAAATACAAAATCATGGTTCGTTTTACTTTGAAATTTATTAACAACAATTTTTTGCGGTAAATTTATCACATAAGTTTTCTACCAAAAATTCTGTGGATTTTTCTTTTCTAACCCCCTACCTCTCTGTGTCTATTTTTTCTATTTATTCTTTCCCTCTACTCTATCCTCTT
>NC_051406.1:20417317-20417536 GCF_015228065.2 Penaeus monodon
GCATTATCTACCTGTTTTTTTTCCTATATAAGAAAATTCAACTTAAAAACTCTTAATATCGATCACGATGCACAGGAACAAAAAAAATATAGGGGACACCAAAGCCCACATCTTGCCTTAAATTTGGGTCCTATCAGGTAAGATATCACCTGAGTAAAAATTTCTTTTTCTTTAAAGCTTTTCCAAACGCCTCTAGTTATTTAAGAGAATGGGAAGAAA
>NC_051406.1:20417755-20417962 GCF_015228065.2 Penaeus monodon
CATGTCAATCAGCCTCTTCTGCCCTGCACAGGTGGCACATGCCATTATCTGGAGCCTACTACGCTTCCTCCCCACTTGGAGCGGCCTGCTCATCTGTCCTCTAGCGCTGAGATGACCTCTGACCTGCGCAACTCGCTAAACTGCGTGCCCACACGGACACTGACCCACATCTGTCTCGCTCTAGAGCACTGGGGAGAACGTGACCCT
>NC_051406.1:20418111-20418218 GCF_015228065.2 Penaeus monodon
TGGTTCCTTCCCTCTTTTTAGTATTCTTTTCGGTTTCTATGTTTTCTCTCTTCCTGTTTTTGTCCACGTCTCTTTATCTATTTACCTATCCATTTATCCATAAATCA
>NC_051406.1:20418331-20419092 GCF_015228065.2 Penaeus monodon
CTTCCTCCTTCATTTTGTCTTCTATTCTATCAAGTTTATTACAAGTCTATCTCATTTTGTGTCAGTATTTTGTCGTCTACAATTCATGACTCTGATATTTTTTCTTTTCCATCTTTGGCTGTCTTATCTACCCCCTTCGCCATCTTCTTTATCTTACCTATTAATTTATCGTTCCAATGTGTCCCTTCTTCGGTGTCCATCTTCCACACTTTTTTTTTCATCCCTACTTTAAACACTTCATTCTGCCTCATTTTCTACCAACCTTCCTTTTTTTTCATCATCTCATTTTCCTTTCTTTTCTTCTAACCTCTATTTCCCCCACCATCTTCCTCTCCCTCCTTCTCTACCACCCACCCTCTTCCCTCTTCGCTACTCGAATCAACCACCCTTTTCTGCTTCTCGTATTTTCCCGCTCCATTGGTACAAGAATTTTATCAGCCAATAGGAAGCTTGTTATGCAAATCACAAACTTATTAACCAATAAGATGCCTCTATCTCGCCGACCAATCAGGAGTCCAGGACGATGTTTCCTGAACCAATCGCATGCAAGGAGCGTCTGGGCGTCAGCGTAGCGTGCCCCTCCGCACTCCCTGGTCTCATTGCCTAATCACAAACGCACTTGAAAACAGAGAACTATAATTATCTCTACTTATTTGTTTATTTCTCTAGAGTATTAAACCTTCCACCTAAAGTAGATGAAAAAAAAAAATAATTATCCATAATAAATCTGCAGCAAACGGAACAATCAATAAACATCCTAG
>NC_051406.1:20419124-20419586 GCF_015228065.2 Penaeus monodon
TCACATAATGAGAATACCCATATGGCCAATCCTTGTTGCTGTTGCTATCCCCCTTTCGCCCCTCCTCCCTCTCCTTGCAAGGAACAGGGGGCGGAGGGGAGGGCACGAGGCAGCGGGAGGGGGAAATCTGAGAAAGGGGGGGAAGGGGGGAGGTCATAGAGGAGACCCACACTGTTACACTCAAACACTCCTCCCTTGTCTCCACTCCTCGCGTTTAACCCTTTGACTCCGTGCTATCATTATTATTATTCCTTTTGATCTTTATTCTTGAAAACTCGTCTGTCTTCTTCCACTCTCTCTCCTTTTTCTTCTTTGGGTGATTACGTTTTATATCCTTAGAGTTTTATTACTACCGTTACTTCCGATGTTATAACTTCTATCGGTAATTCTTTCCTTCCCTTTCTCTCCCGGTTTCTCTCCTTTAACGTTTATCTTTTTCCTCAAGTTTTTTCCTCACACATA
>NC_051406.1:20419649-20419730 GCF_015228065.2 Penaeus monodon
CAACTTTTTACTCCTTCTTGCAAAACAGAGGAGAAAGGAGAATAAGTAGAAGATTGCGAGAGATAGAAGGGAGGAGGAGGA
>NC_051406.1:20420952-20421573 GCF_015228065.2 Penaeus monodon
TATATACATATTGGAGAGGAGTGAATGCGTGCGTGCAAAGACTGAGACTGAGGCACCTCAAGATTCGTCCCCTCTGAAAACCGCCTTGCAAGGAAGTGTTTTAGGCGCTTTTGTCTTCTTTCTCGGTCCAAAGTACAAGGACACCCTTACCTTCACCTTTCGAAGTTTAAATACAACTCAATGCAATCAATCGAAAGAAGAAAATGTAACCCCCGACCCCCCCCCCAAAAAAAAAAAAATGAATTCAACGACCTTGTTCTTTCAAAAATATAAACAAAAATAGAATTAACTTTCACATGATCACCTTCAAGCAGGACGTAGACTATATAACCATGTAAACACACACACACATACATAACGAAGACGGCAGACCTTAAAAAGGCGACACGATATTCCGAAAAGCCGGATCGCCACGAAGCTCCGGTATCGCCTATGCTATTCCGTGACCTTCGTTATTGATCCAATCCTTAATTCAATCACTGACCCAATCCTTGAATCTAATCCTTAATTACTCACTGGAGGGAAAGGGTGAGACTGGGGAGGGATATATTACATGTCTCCTCATAAGTGAAACCTTAAGTGAAACCTCATGCTGACACTCGATAGACTGGGATGATGTGC
>NC_051406.1:20422280-20423441 GCF_015228065.2 Penaeus monodon
CAGTACAAGCAGCAATTAGCGAACACCATAATTACAAACGCTATAATTACCTCGAGTTAATGACAAGCTGCACTCAAATGTAACGTCCTATTGCATAACGAGGCACCTCCCCGAGCCAGGGAGAGGAGGAAGTACTCACAATACACCCGGTGAGTAAGAAGCTACTCTGCCTTACTCATCGATCTTCTGAAGAGTGAAGTGTCTTTTCGCTATCACTTTACCTGCGAAAGAGAGACAGAGAGAAATGTTTAAACACATACACTGAGACCAGTTCATAAATGCAAAACACTGGAAAAGATCGGTTCGTAAACTAATAACATTATAAAAGGACTGGTTAAAAAAAAATTAACAATAATGTAAAATGCTCCGGTTCATACATGAACGAAATAAAAATGACGGTTTATAAATTTAATAACAATAAAAACAACGCGTCATGTATATGATAACAATAAATAGGCAGGTTTACAAATTTGCATAAAACTGAAAAACGGCGATTGATCAATTTAATAAATAAAAAATATCGGTTCATAAATTGATAACAAAAGAGTATCGGTTTAGGAATTGAATAAAAAAAAATCATAATTTTCATAACATTAAAAAACAGTTTATAGATTTGGTAACAGAAAAATGCATTTTCATAAATCTAATTACAGTAAAAAAAAAAAAAGTTTTTCACAAATATGATAACACAGAAAAGGTCAATCTATAAGTTTGACAACACTGTTAAAGACCGATTCATACATTCGATCAAGGAGAAAAGAAACCGGCTCAAACATTTAACAACTGAAAAAGACCGCTTCGTAAAATTTAATAAGTACTTAATACCACACAGAGGCCCGCCCACATTAACTCATCTACACTTATGGGTGCATATAAGAGGCAAACCTATATTTGTCTACCCTGATTTTGTCTCCCTGCCTGTTGTATACGTCACATCTGGTTTATCGGTCGTCATCTGTCTGTTTTCATTCAACTGTTTTAATACACATGTCCTATCTTGTTTAACAAAAGGTGTATTTATGGATGCGGGAAAGATGGGGGTATATATAGAGTATTTCAGTCCGTATTTCTGCCCTGTCTGTCTGGTCGGCAATTTGTTAGTACCAATGTCAGGTACGTTAGTTACGTACAAGTCCGCTTAAGAATAGTTATGAAATAGTG
>NC_051406.1:20423807-20423974 GCF_015228065.2 Penaeus monodon
GCAAACATACGACCCTGAAGGAGAGAACCGGAAGTGAAGTCTTCTAATTATCGTCGACATTGTCAAGCTTTGGAAATGTGTGTGTCACTAAGTGGTAGTATATTTAGATATGTAAATAGTGGGCAGACTGTGGCGGCAGGCTAGGAGTAAACACCTCAGCTTACCGA
>NC_051406.1:20424327-20424413 GCF_015228065.2 Penaeus monodon
GGCATTGGGGGATATAAAAGGGGAAAAGAATGAAAAGAGAGAAGAAGGAAGAGCTACAGGTATAGGGAGCTTGAGAGGTCTGGGCA
>NC_051406.1:20424714-20424814 GCF_015228065.2 Penaeus monodon
GTATTTTTAGCTTCTAACCTCAACGCTTGTCTCGCCAATGTCGGTATTTTGGTCTCACCGCCTTATCTCCGTGTTAACTCAGCGCGTCCGTTGCTTTTTT
>NC_051406.1:20425674-20425811 GCF_015228065.2 Penaeus monodon
ATCGCAGATGCTGAGAAGATACAAGATTTCGGGAAAGCTTAAGGAGCTTTTAGAAAAAAAAGTAGGTCAGTTGCTACCGTAAGTAAGGGTGTGTTCCAATGAGAAAAGGAGAGAGGGAAGAAGGAAGGAAAGGAGGG
>NC_051406.1:20427249-20427838 GCF_015228065.2 Penaeus monodon
TGCTAGACAGATAAAACTAAAAAAGAACAAAGCTATAAATACAGAGGGAAAGAAGACGAAGGGCGAGGCCGATCCGCCACAGCGCTGAGGACCCGCGCGCCCGTAGCCTCAGACACCAAGAATACCCAGCATATCGATAAACAGTCCCACCATGTTCACAGCGGAGTTGAGCAGGAATCAAGATCAAGCTACAGCTGCTGCGGTTGCGTAAACTGTTTAAATCTAGTCTTGTGGTCATTCATTCTGGCTGCTATACCAGTCATCGCTTCGCAGGAAATTATACCAAAGGGAGTTTGCAACATCACCACATTTGTTGAGAGTTTACAACATTGCCGCATCTGTTAAATAGCTGAATGTATTACGCGCTGTGCTTATGCCAATTTTTTCCCCCGGTGTTTGCTAGATAGCTGTATGCGCATTCTAGCTCGTTGCCTGTTTACAGCTCTTAGTTAGGTTTGGGTGTAAATATAAATTACTAACACGAGTTGTGTGGAGTTCATTCCGTGGAATAAGAGGCTTCTGCATTATCTAGGGAGGGAGCGGATATTAAAGAAACATGGAAATGAAACGGATACAAACAAATGTGCAA
>NC_051406.1:20427969-20429366 GCF_015228065.2 Penaeus monodon
AAGTAGCTTAGGAACACGTCACTTTCAGGAGGCGATGAACAAGGTGAACAACTCCAACACACTTGACTTGTTCACTTGAAGAACACAATTAACTACCAAATGAACGCGACCATGACCTGAAGAACAGATCATTCATTCTTAATGAGTCTTTTAAATGTACTCGCTCTGCTCTCACCCGAAACACATAATATTCCTGGTTTCCTAAAGAATACTCGTTGAACAGAAATCCCTACGGTTTCAGACTTCTGAACATTTCAAATATCAGTCGTTCTCACTTACCACACCCGCCGTTCTCGCACACGAAGAACAAAATGACTGTCATTAAACATATGAACATCACGATGCGTTGCGCAGGTGAACAAGCCGACCTTTCCTTCTTCATCAGGCGTTTGTTCAGAGCAAAACGGTGCTGAACATATTTCAACTCTCAATATGAACGCGACCCAAATGTAGCCAGTTAATTAAAATACTCAGTATCAACACGCGTAACTTCATCAGCGAGTCCAGTTCAATCTCGTTAAGTGACGAACAATAAATGGAAAAATGAAATAACAATCTTCGTGTTCTGACAGCGCCCATCAATTTAATGATACTCGAAATCATCGCCCAACATGATGGCATGATGAAATATCGCTCCGGTGTGGGCTGTCTCTTCCAAAATATGCTTGTTAATTCAAGCAAATGCTGTCGGTGTTGGCACTTTTCTCTATCATTTTCGTTTATTTCATTATTATTTCTTCAAATGTCGTTTCTAGCACTTATTTATCAGTATCATAATCTATCTTGTTATCATTTCTGCATTCTACTTCAGACCAAACTGTAGTCTCAATGCCGTCATGTCTCTCTATAAGTTTTTTTTTGTACATCTTTGACTGCCTGTAACCACAATTTCTATCTGTAATTTTACTGTCTTCCTGAAACTGAAACCTGTAATCCCTCTATCTGCCTTGAAATCCCTGCAATTTCTTTGCTAACCTGTTATCATTGTACATGCACCAACATCAGAACCTACCTGCCCTTCAGTACCACACAGCCAGATGCATGCAACTAACCTGTAATCACAGTAACCTACCTTTAAATACCTACAATACCGTAGCTATAAAAAAAAAACTACCTACTCCCCAATAACACCCAAAAAACACAATCCCTACCTGTTACCAGAGTAGGATACCGTACCTCATGCAAACATAACCTACTTGTCACACACAACTAATAACCTGTATTTACCGTAATCTCCACCTGTAATGAGACGTCACCACCAGCTTGGATGCCTCGGCTATCACCTTGCATCGCCACGTCATGCGACCACAAGCCAGGACCGACTACGCGGCATTCAATACGGTTCGAACGCAAAGCAAATATAAAACACCGACAAAAAAATCCCTGAATGATATGAT
>NC_051406.1:20430090-20430508 GCF_015228065.2 Penaeus monodon
CAACAAAACTTGACAAACCCCACACCCTGTACGGCGATATATCTCCCTCAGGCATAGGCTGCCAGGCGCTTAAAAGGGCATGTCAGTCATGAGCTCATGTCACACAGACTGATCTCATGACGACGAAGGACACTCGTAACCGGAAGCATCTCGGCATCTCATGAATGCAATGAAGTGAATGACAGATAATTTAAATAAAAGTTTCAGGGAAAGTTTGCAAAGTAGTGCATCAGGGAGCATGACAATTTACATAAAGTGTTCGAGGAAAGTTTTTAACATAGTTACAATTATTTGTTTGATTCTTTTTATTCACAATTCTTATTTCACAAATCAAAAGAAAACTGTTAAGACATATTATACTTCCTCACTTACGGTATTTGGTAACCATTACCCGCAAGTGAGTAATCCCAGACCATGA
>NC_051406.1:20431160-20431433 GCF_015228065.2 Penaeus monodon
CGAGCAACAAGCGAGGAAATTCCGCCGCCATTCCGGGCACAAAAGACACAAATGATATCCCCGTCTTTTTCCACAGCTCGGCGCCTGATAATTATTATCAACACGTCAATTCCCTCACACTGACAATTGTATTTACGTCTCCCTCTATCAACTCCTCATTTTCTGTGTTTGTCTGCGTATCTGTCTTTTTCGTCCTTTCTTCCGCTCTCGGTTGGGCTGTCCGTTTCTGTGTTTGTCTGTGCGTTTGTCTTCGTCACTGTTTTTCTTTTTCTT
>NC_051406.1:20431600-20431821 GCF_015228065.2 Penaeus monodon
GCCAATGTTTAAACCTTTTACTTGTATTTATGTATTTCAAGTATTATATATATTCTCATTTGTTAACATACCTAAGTTTTGTATGTGAAATGTGAGCCCACACAGGGTCTTATTAAGACATAGGTGAGGATCACTTAAGTTACCTCATCCTTTTGAGATGTAAGCTTTTGTCTCAATAAATTTGTCAAAGTCAAAATCTCTCCCTCTCCCCCCCTCCCCCC
>NC_051406.1:20432374-20432557 GCF_015228065.2 Penaeus monodon
AAGAGATAAGCAGCGTGGTGGTACCTGGCAGCTCCCCTCGCGGTGCTAATTTTAACCCGGTTCTCTCCCTCGCCCGGCACAAAATAACACCAGAGGAAGCATTTTAGCTTTTCCAAGATGGGCTCGCTCGCTTTGAGGGGGGGCCTGAGGGGGACGCAAATACTCCTCGTTTATTTTTTGTCT
>NC_051406.1:20432801-20432930 GCF_015228065.2 Penaeus monodon
TGAGATGAGAAAGAAAGAATGGTGGGAAGGTTAAAGGGAGGGATGGGGAAGAGTGTGAGGAAGGATTGGAAATGCGAGCGAGGAGGCAGTAAAAACATGAGAAAGAAAATTAATATATAAGGCGTCTTA
>NC_051406.1:20433020-20433106 GCF_015228065.2 Penaeus monodon
TATACCTCGTAAAGCGCTAATTACCAGAAATGCGTAGTAGCTATGTCGTAACCGCTGTAGTACATCACGGACCTCTTGGTGGCCAC
>NC_051406.1:20433733-20434046 GCF_015228065.2 Penaeus monodon
CAGAGAAAGGTGGGAAAGAGAGGGAATAAAGGAAGATAGATATAGGAATAAAATGCAAGGAAAGGGTGTATATACATGCGTGTATATAATACTGAAATAAACAACTAAAACTAAAATACATAAAAGACAGATGACCCTAAAATAACCACCCAGCACATCGAAGGCCATAAGTCACAAAACTCGTTCATTTCGTGTGTTCCTTCGACCTTAGTGTCCACCCACGCATCTTCCTGCCATAAATTTTCTTCCAGTTTGCTCCCCGCGCGAGTAAGCTATATTTTTAGCTTTAGTAATTGATAGATAAGTTACGTGA
>NC_051406.1:20434074-20434151 GCF_015228065.2 Penaeus monodon
TCCTAGATTATTTTTGGAAATGTTCAAGGGAGAACGTGATAACTCCTGCGTGTGTATGTGCGTGTGCACTTCTGGAC
>NC_051406.1:20435960-20436188 GCF_015228065.2 Penaeus monodon
TCAAAGCTGACCTTGACGGAGTAACAGTATGTCCAGCTGTCAACCGTGTCCATCAGCACCCCATTCACAACTCTCGCCCTTATGCCATCGGTCTGTAGATTCGAAGGGCCGGTAGACTTAGCGAGGAATGTCGACTATTTCGTCTAAACACAAGGCACCGAAACGCTGGACTCGCTTTCAGAGAGAGACAGAGCTAGGGTGATATAACACGAGGGAAAGCTGGGGCCG
>NC_051406.1:20436358-20436597 GCF_015228065.2 Penaeus monodon
CAAACTGCTACTCTTACGATACCCACTACTCACAGTAATGCATAATATCACAGTAGTGGCAGTAACCGCGTAACGATAATATTTAGCAACAAAAACAATTTTTTTTTATAACGTCGATTGCAAATACTATTGAGAGACAGTTACTCCCGCCGTTTACCCGCGCTTGGTTGAATCTCTTCACTTTGACATTCAGAGCACTGGGCAGAAATCACAATGCGTCATTGGATGATAATCCAAAC
>NC_051406.1:20436635-20436946 GCF_015228065.2 Penaeus monodon
CTACTGCTATACCAACATTGTAGGTTAAACTACCCATACCATCAATAACAACAACAAAAATAATGCTGAAGGCAGAAAGCAACAGCAAGAAAAACAACAAATATCATGAAACAAGAAGAAAGACAATATCAAAACAAAATAAATTTATTCATTTTTAAGGAAACCAAAATAAAACAATTTCTTTCATTTCTTTCATTTATTGTCTTTCTTGTTGTTTCATGATATTTGTTGTTTTTCTTGCTGTTACTTTCTGCCTTCAGCATTATTTTTGTTGTTGTTATTGATGGTATGGGTAGTTTACCCTACAATGT
>NC_051406.1:20436968-20437038 GCF_015228065.2 Penaeus monodon
AATCTTATTGTTATCATTCACTGCGTATGACCTATCACTTTATACGATACGATATTTAGTTAACATGATT
>NC_051406.1:20437076-20437282 GCF_015228065.2 Penaeus monodon
CATTCGCGTCCCTATTTCTCTCGATTTCATTATTGATTTGCATATCTTATTCCTCATTATTACTCTTTACCATAGTTACTAATTATTACTATAATTACTAATTATCATAATCATTACTGATAATTATGATCACTTTCCATGTATTGTTATCGACTTTGTATAGTGTAGCTTCAATTTACTTTTTAACTAATTTCTGACTTAGCAAA
>NC_051406.1:20437658-20437858 GCF_015228065.2 Penaeus monodon
CCACGTACGTCTCGGTATTTCTCTGCAAGCAGCAGTTTATACACGCTTCTAAAAATACTTTCCAGGTGCGAGGTATAAATATGACCCGGCCAGGTACACGTGACTAAGCTTCTCCCGTGGCCCTGTGCCTGCGAGGAGCCGCCGACACGTGGCACCCTCCCTCGGGTCTGCCTCGCGGTAGGGGGCAGGGAGAAGGTTGC
>NC_051406.1:20438260-20438403 GCF_015228065.2 Penaeus monodon
TAAATCCTATAGCTTTTAGTTATTATTAGAATTCCAGTAGAAAGTTATAAAAGGTAGGATGAAAGCTACGAGAGGAGAAAATGTAAATAAAGTGAAAAAACACAGATAAACCGATGTAAAGAGAGAAAGACAAACGCAACATA
>NC_051406.1:20438474-20438648 GCF_015228065.2 Penaeus monodon
CAGAGACAAGGGGATAGAAAGGTGTGAATAAACTAAGCAAATTAATCAACAGCTAGAGAGAAGGCACAAAGATAAACAAATTAAATTTAACAAAAATGCGAAAACACTGCATCACATTTATCTTGCATTGGCTTTGTTGTAGGAGAAGGATACGGAAATTACTTGAAGGTATAA
>NC_051406.1:20438679-20439137 GCF_015228065.2 Penaeus monodon
TATAGTGAGTAAATAATATTTATTTAACTAAACAAGATTATGTTATTTCTCGTATCAGGTTTACTGCAGAAGGTTGTAACTAATAATAAAAATATTTCTTATTAACCTAATATATAAATAAATAAACATTGAAACTAACCTGTATCATATAGAACACGGTTTATTGCAAGTGGGAATTCAAATACCAAAAAAAGTTAGGTGATATTAATAAAAATAAATAGATGTGTAAATGTTTTACATCGGTTAATACTCGTTTCATAGTGGAAGATAACGTGTGGAAACATTAAATAAATAATCACATTATTTTATCAGTTCTGTAAATGTTTGCATTAAAGGTTAAGAGTCAAAACAAATGGAAAAACATATATTATATCAGATTCTAATTGCTTTAAGAGCGCGGATTGACGTCATTACCACTAAGAGAGTCAAAATGAGTTATATATTAATAAGTTAAGGAT
>NC_051406.1:20439453-20439540 GCF_015228065.2 Penaeus monodon
GGACTTCTCCTTCGAGCAATACCCAAAAACAACACACAAAAAAAAAAATCCATCTTTCTAAATACACCTGAAAAATCCCCCCCCCCC
>NC_051406.1:20439578-20440080 GCF_015228065.2 Penaeus monodon
TCATACCCATCCTTACAAATATACCAGAATCAATGCCCAAAAACGTGGAAAAAAAATGCCCACTCCCCAAAGGCAAAAAACCTCGACCCAGCCGGCCTCCCCCAAGCCCCGCCCCCAAGCATTACGGCAGCAACACCAGCCCGGCGACAGTGCCACCCGCCAGCCCGCTCTTGGCACCGCGGACACGCCGGCCAAACCGAAATACAACGGCAACAAAATACCTGAATATGACGGGAAAGAAATGTCCCCAAAATAAGAGCAGAAGCCAGAGGAATTTCGGTGTTTGTTTTATTTACTTCGAAGTTAAATTTCTGTTTGGATTTTACTTTTTATCATTTATTTTTTGTTTGTTAAAAAAATATATATATAATAATTAAAATATCGGTGTTTATAATGCTTAAATAACAAAAATATTAAATATCCAAATATCTTAAAATAAGCACGTAAACATATGCATAAATCAATAGAACATTAAAACAACAACTAAAAAAAACTTTCATCG
>NC_051406.1:20440123-20440452 GCF_015228065.2 Penaeus monodon
TTGCAAGATATTGCAATCTCTATAGACTCGTCTGCGTACATTATGCTACAACACACATAGGCCTAACCACATAAATCGCAAAACGAACATGCAATTTGCGGTAAATTCAAACGGCTATTGAACAAAAAATGAAAATGCCATAAACACTATGCCAGCAACGAATACAAAGTACAGATGAAACAGGCGATAAAAACGAGAAGAGGAAGAAAGCGGAGAAAAGCTTTGCAGTGGATGAGTGAAAATTATAATTTTCTAGTTATAATTTTAACACATAAATGACACACCTAATATCTGAAAAAAGGACGCAAAACAGAGCCGGGCGATTTTGA
>NC_051406.1:20441120-20441317 GCF_015228065.2 Penaeus monodon
GGCCGGACAAAAATAGAAGCTCTAGTTGGATATATAAGAGAGAGAGTATAAAGGTTTTTTTTTATAAACCCCATGATGACGGGGGAGAGAGGGGGGGGGGGAGGGGATAGGAAGGACTCAAACTATTACTATATTTCCTTTCCCACGAGAAAAAAACTCAATCTTCTTCTTAATCCCAGAAGAACATCTTAGAAATA
>NC_051406.1:20441815-20441886 GCF_015228065.2 Penaeus monodon
AAAAAAGACGATGAGAAAATTCTTACGAGTAAAAGACGCCAACACGAAAAGGCGAAAGAATACAGTGGAGG
>NC_051406.1:20441937-20442058 GCF_015228065.2 Penaeus monodon
TGGATACAGCCAAAATGAAGGTATGAGAAAAAAAAATGAGGAGATAGAATAAGAAAGAAAATGGGAAAGAAAAATAATGCTAACAGAGAAAGTGGAGGAAAAGCGAAGACCATTAAAAGTA
>NC_051406.1:20442238-20442414 GCF_015228065.2 Penaeus monodon
CACGCACTATTCAGGACACAGGACGAAACTGAAAGCGCCGATAATGGTAAAAGATAATGAAGGAGCAGAATTTGGTGAACGCTCTCAAGGTCTCGGTCGTCTAATCTTAGAAAGCGAGAATCATCGCTTGGCGAGGCCGCCGTTCCCTCGCCCTGCGTTATTGCTCGTTATTGGGG
>NC_051406.1:20443114-20443512 GCF_015228065.2 Penaeus monodon
CTGAGGCCCAGCGGTGCTATCGGCGTCAGGAAAGGCGCGAACGTAACCACGGCGCCGCGATAAGCGCTGACGCGACGTCAGGCGTGAGCCGGATACACCGAGTTGATAATGGCGCTCCGGCCGCCGTGCCTCATGATCGGGCCAGGCTCCGGGCTGGCACTGCCTAGCCTCAGCCGCCGGAGGGATCCTATGTCCATGGCACCCTCGTCACATGGCATTTTTTCGACTGCGATCCCGGCCTGGTATGGCACCTTCATTAAGACGGCGTTGATGTGTGGCTCCTCCGTGCCATGTGGCCACCCTCTTCCGCGCTCAGAGTGCATCTTTATATCTTCCTCGAGGCACATCTTGTGAATCAACAGCCTGGTACAGGAAGCAAAATAAGAAAGACGCACAAT
>NC_051406.1:20443583-20443837 GCF_015228065.2 Penaeus monodon
CGATAAATGTATAAATTTATGCCAATAACGCCAGCCTGCAATCCACATTCCAAATTCCTGGATTAAGACAATCACACGATAAACTTATTAATGCAGAATGTTTTATCCTCTACAACACTTCGAAACGAGAGATGGAGAGCTCGCCAAAGGGATGATAATATTAATGTTTATTTGTCGTGGGATCTCGCCAACGGTCGCTATTATGCTTTTAATGAGTGGAGGAGAAAATTGAGGCTAAATATAGTCCGCTGTTT
>NC_051406.1:20443913-20443986 GCF_015228065.2 Penaeus monodon
CATAACATGCCTGTTTTAGGCCTATATCTCGTGTTATTTTTTGTTTTTGTCCAATTTTCTCACTGTTTTTAGT
>NC_051406.1:20444270-20444774 GCF_015228065.2 Penaeus monodon
AAGTAGGCTCGGCGGGTGTTGTCATGTGCGTGAGAATAATTACGAGTCAAGAGTAGGCCTGGTGCCAAGGAGGCCGCCCCTCCGATCATAACATGGGAGTGCTGGCATCTCTATGGCCGATGGGCACTGGGGAGAGGGGGAAGAGAGGAGAAGGGGAGGGAGTGGGGAGGGAAGGGGAGAGGACGAGATGGGGAGTCAGGGGGCGAGGAGGGAAGAGGAGGGAGCGAGGAGGGACATTAAGGGGCGAAGAGGAAAGGAGAGGGACAAAGAGGGGCATTAGGGAGCGAGGAGAGAACGGCAGAGAACAAAGAGGGAAGGGAAGAGAAAGGAAGGGGGGAAGGGAGAGAAGAGGTTGAAACGGAGGTTGGGGTCTTAGAGGATGGGGAAGAAGAGAGTAGAGACGAGGCTGACGGCACAGGGTTGTAGGCAGGGAGGCCTTGGGTATGAGACATGGGGGTCGGAGGTTGGGCCTGAAGCTTGTGGAGGGAGTTGTGGAGACGTAGA
>NC_051406.1:20444812-20444937 GCF_015228065.2 Penaeus monodon
TGTGGTTGGTAGTGGAATGGAGGGAGAGTGGGGGATCGTGGGGTTAGAGGTTGGGGGTATGAGGACGGGGAGGGGGGCGAGTGGAGGGTAAAAGAGGCACCGTCATGTCATCGAGGCACACTATT
>NC_051406.1:20444986-20445124 GCF_015228065.2 Penaeus monodon
GTGGCGATGACAGGTTTGAAGCAAGTTTGTGGGGGGAGCTGGGGTAAGGGGGGATGTATGACACAAAAATTGAGAGGCTGAAAATGGAAATGAGAACACAGAGGAAGAATAACATAAGACAAATGTAAAATCATTTCG
>NC_051406.1:20445283-20445684 GCF_015228065.2 Penaeus monodon
ACAAGGAAGGGGAGCCAAGACGGATAATAAGATCACAATCACAAAAATAATCTTGAAAAAAATAGGACATGACAAATATGCAGAAAAACACATGAATAAAAACTATGTTTTGGAAATAACACAAAAAAAAATGAAAGGCAAAGAAATAGGGAGAGAGGACAGGAGGCGGGAAAGAAGATGAAGACGGAAAGTATTTATAGAAATGTCAACCTTTTAGAAGACTGACGAGCTATGCCCTCTGGGGAGACTGGGGAGGGGAGAGGGGGGCGACGGGGGAGGGGAGGGGAGAGGGGAAACGACGGGAGAGGGGAGTGGAGAGGGGGGCGACAGGGGAGGGGAGGGGAGAGGGGAAGGGACGACGGGGGAGGGGAGACAGGGGACGGGGTGGTGTGAGGGCAAGG
>NC_051406.1:20446117-20446572 GCF_015228065.2 Penaeus monodon
GGAGGGGGAGAGACAGGAGGGCCGCTGAGAGGAGACACAGGGCTTGTTTCCCATCATGAAGCATTTAAGAGCACGTAGAGCCTTTGAGAGGAGGGGAAAGGAGGGGGGAGTAAACGGAAGACAGAGAAGGGGGAGGGGACGGAGAGAGAGAGGGGGGGAAGGGGAGGAAGAGGGGAGGGAGATGAGGGGGAGGGGACGGAGAGAGAAGGAAGAAGGGAAGAAACGGGAGAGGAGAGGGAAAATAAAGGAGAGGGGAAGGTGAAGGGAGGGAAAGGGGAAGGTAAAGGAGAGGGGAGGTGAAGGGAGAGGAAAGGAAGGAAAAGGGAGAAAGGAGGGGAAAGAGAAGGAGGGGAGGGGAGAGGGAGGGGGAGAGGAGGGGAGAAAAGAGGGGTGAGGAGCACAACCGCGGGTATGTGCAACCGAGCTGGGAAAATGGCCCGTGTAGAATTCTCACA
>NC_051406.1:20447122-20447321 GCF_015228065.2 Penaeus monodon
TAAAAAATGTAAAAGAAAAAACGAGGAAAAGTAAACCACTCCATCTATCGGCGCATAAAGCAAACGACGCCCTCCACGTTAAATGGTACACGAACTTCTACGATCCTATTAGCATGAATAATGAAAGGAAAGTGTAAATAATCCGAACCGTTTTCTCCGTCTATGTTCGAATGCGTTTGGGAAGTCGATTATTTTCGTA
>NC_051406.1:20447714-20447883 GCF_015228065.2 Penaeus monodon
TGCAAACCACACATAAACAAAAGAAGAAATCGAAATACAAAGAATACAAATTACACAAAACCTCAACAGACATTTCAATTTCTCTCAGGATATTTTCGTATCGAAAGAAAACGGATGTCAAAGGGTCCATTTTCTGTTGTCCTGTTTTGATGGTAGAGGCGAGAACTGC
>NC_051406.1:20448430-20448586 GCF_015228065.2 Penaeus monodon
ATATGTATCACCAGAAATAGGCCTACAACAAATGTATCCCGATAGGCCTATACTTACAGTAATAATATAAACCACAAACATGATGTTTGAAAACAAAACAGTCTTGCAGTAAGAAAAAAAATTGCTGTGACACATTATGTTTTCAACATCAAAGCA
>NC_051406.1:20449189-20449576 GCF_015228065.2 Penaeus monodon
GAGCATCAACCAAACCAGAAGCATCAACGGTGACAACAACAGCAGACACAATCCAACCCTCTATCATGATGACAACTCGACACTAATCATTCGAGAGAGAATTAGAATCCCATTTCATCACCTCCGCTATGAATGCATTTAGATAATACACACAAATGTGACTGAAACACCTGATTAGTATTTAGTGATAGAAAGGTTAGCAGTCTCTTTCTGTTACGTGTGGAAAACTTTATTGAATTTTGAAATTTTAATTGTAATATTCATCAACACGTTTGGATATTGAGTTATCTCCATATATATATTACATGTAACATATTCAGACAAGCATAATGCTATATATAATATAACTTTCCGTTGTTGTCTGTCCCTTTTTGTCTGGCGATCTTT
>NC_051406.1:20449624-20450221 GCF_015228065.2 Penaeus monodon
TTTCTCTTTTATTCTCTATTTCATATCAGTCTCCCTAATCACAAATATCTCTCTTTTACAAACGCACGTACACGCAGACTACCAGACTACCTCCCCCATCCTCACTTGCCCTCCTCACCAACCTCGACTGAAAATGTCAGTGTTTAAATAATACAGTGAGTGCCTACAAGACAAAAGATTCTCCGTTATTTTTTTTTTCTTCCTCTGTATTTTTCGTCTACTCCATCTACTAATAATGTATCTACCATTGTGTACAAACTTATTACACTCCGCTTATCAAGTCTTCCCAAGGTCATATATATTGTGGATTTCGTATGTCTACTTTCATCCTTTCGATTGGCTAATCTACGCTTCTATAGACCGTTTCTAACCGGAAGCTAAGAGGCAAGAATCAATGAAACACGAAACACGTCCGTAAGGACGATTTTCCTCTCGACTCCACATATCAACCTCGACCCTATCGGCATCTTACTATGAGACGTGCCCTTTTAGCTGGGAATGGTGAACCTTGGCAGGAAGTTCCATGCTAAAAGGGCGTCCAGTGTGCATGGCAATGGGCAGGGAGGGAAGTTTACGGGGGTCACTGACCTATTATGG
>NC_051406.1:20450249-20450584 GCF_015228065.2 Penaeus monodon
AGCAATCACGTGCCGTGAGTGCGTTTCCTTCGAGTGCACAAAGTCAAACGTGTATCCATAATTACATAATGACATGCCATATGAATACAAATGTGACACCTTGCCAGGCGACCGAATTCCATCTACTCCCACAAATACGCGTACCCAGTGGCGCGCGCAAGACAGCGACAAAAGTTCCACGGGGTTTCACATACCTATTATGGAGGTTGGTGTGAAGAAGGACATGTCAGGTCGCCAGTACAAACGTTGCCTGTAAAAAGTCAAAAGGTGTTACTATAAACAGAGAAATCATAATGCAAAGCATAGTATAAAATCAATATACACACATCAACTAG
>NC_051406.1:20450682-20450750 GCF_015228065.2 Penaeus monodon
ATGAATGGGCAATAACAACACATACCTAAACACAAACAAGCATTAAACACACAACGAAAATCAACAAA
>NC_051406.1:20450874-20451213 GCF_015228065.2 Penaeus monodon
TACATATACGACCTTTAATAGCTAAACTAAATTGTATTACAAAGAACAGTCATTACTGAATTTACTCGTTCTGCCTCAATGACACAAAGGAACCAGTCATCAAAAGGTATAGAAAAATGCACCTGAAGAAAAAACAATGAAAAAACAAAATAGTGAATCAAGCCATCCGAATAGCAATTTCAATTTAAAAAGACGGAAGAAAAAATGTCGATTAATAAAGTTCAAAGGCGAAATTCTCGTAATGTTTCATCTATGCATTTTTTCCTTAAATATTCGCCTGAGCATCGTTATCACCGGTTCTCTTCGTTCTCCAGTACGGTTTTCTCTCTTTACCGCACG
>NC_051406.1:20451358-20451647 GCF_015228065.2 Penaeus monodon
CAATGTGAAAGGAGATAACAGCGAACCGGAGGCCAGTGAAGCATAAACACAGGGAGAGGGGACTGTGGTGGGTGGGGGGTGGGGGGTGACGAAGTGTGACGGGAACATGAGGCCAGTTTGTAGCCGTCATACATGGCTTGGTGTTTTCACATGAGTAACAGCGGTGACAGGCCGTTCGCTGCTCCTACGTCTGGTAATTACTATTGTGCCCATAACGTTCAACGGCTGATTAATTACCTGTCATTTCGCAAACAATGTGTACGGGAGCGCATGTAAGTAAGCATGCTCG
>NC_051406.1:20451717-20451937 GCF_015228065.2 Penaeus monodon
TCCGTTGTTTTGATGAAACTCTCATATAGAGTTTTACGATTGTAATATCAGTCGTCCTATGTCGTTCCAACAAGCATCAAGCTTGCCTGAATATCGTCCTCAATTGGTGTCCCATAATTCACTTTAAAACGGCTTTAATGTAGCAAAGAAAAATATGTTGACTAAACTATTATTTACAAGTCATAAAAACAAAGTCTATGACTGATTAAATGTTTGTTAA
>NC_051406.1:20452448-20453022 GCF_015228065.2 Penaeus monodon
TTCGAAAATCATCTTTATCGGTGACCGTGACATTCCTCCCAAATAAACGAACCATGAACACGCACGGCAACAGATGTGCCTCATGACACCTGTTGACGTGCTACATGGACCACACCTGCACACGTGGCACGAATTGCAATCGATTTTTGTTGCTAAATTTTTTGACTAACATTATTCTCGTTAACATTTTCAGTTTCCATTATCAGAGCCTGTAAGTCATAATTATTTAAATGCTACTGTTATCATTGTCACTATCTTTGTCTGATTCCTGTCAATACTAATGGTAACTGACACTTTTACTATTCATAAGTGATGAACACAAATTTTGCAACACTACTACTATTCCTGGTCGCCATACTGCATGTACCATTATCATTATAGACACCAATATCAAGATTATGACTAGCAGCAAATTCTTGGTATAAATATAACTTATACTTATCCTTATCAGTGCCACTATTCAACAATCATCTAAGTATCACATTCTTTGTTTACATTTTTGCGTTTTGTACCACCTTCTTGTTCCCGGTTATACGTATGCTGTGTTTATATACTTGTATCTGTATCTCCCTGG
>NC_051406.1:20453095-20453528 GCF_015228065.2 Penaeus monodon
ATAAGTACAATGTCAATGAGAATATTCAAATAAAACTAGATGGCGTTGACGAGAGCGCTAAGAATGTCAATTCAGCAAAAACTGCTAAACATTCGGTAAGGGTGAACACGATCCATTATCTTTACAGACGCCATGTTCATATTCCATACGTGCAAAACACAAACGAAAGTCATTGAATAGGTAAACAAAACTTTATAAGACTGATTAAACAAGCGAAGACTGCTAAACAAGTTTAAATCCGCTAAACAAGCGAAAAGTGTGAGACTCGTAAAAGCCACTTAAACAAGCTACAACTGCCACACAAGCGCTAACTGACGAGAAAAAACGATCATGGAGCCAAAAGAGCATTAAATAAAAGCGAAATGCCAAACATAATGACTAGGCTGGTATCTGGGTCTTGGAATCCGTAATCGCAATACAACTTTGAGAAGAA
>NC_051406.1:20453606-20453871 GCF_015228065.2 Penaeus monodon
AAACGTAGTTGTGCGAAATACTTTCCCGTTTTCTGTGTTTGATAATACGAGACGATATCCTCACTTTCTTTTATAAATGATTCAAGCGACGCCAGTTCTTGCTACAAGTAACACTCGACTCGACTTATGATGTCCAATCTCCTATCCTTAAAACGACATTTTCCATCTATCAGCTACAAGACTAGAATATAAATTATAAGAAGTCTCAAAAAAGATACAATAGACAAAACCAAATAAATACTGGGTATACTAAAAATTACGAGAG
>NC_051406.1:20453992-20454151 GCF_015228065.2 Penaeus monodon
CCAAATGCATATACATCTGTTGTATAATGCTTTGCGAGGAAACTGTTTACCTTCTGTTTATACTGATTTCCAGTGACTTTTTTCAAGGTTGATCCTCTCATGAGTGACATAAAAGGGGGGAGGGGGAGGGCCTGTGTTGTCATTAGTTAGGGAATGTTC
>NC_051406.1:20454352-20454603 GCF_015228065.2 Penaeus monodon
TTATGGCATGAGTCGCTGCGATATTAAATTTCTGAACAAAATAAAAACAAAATATAGTAATATAACAAAAAGCACTAAAAACATATGACACAGCAACAATAACTAAATGAAGCGAACACAAAAGAAATCAATAAATACAAAACCCATAAGTAAATGCACAATAAACGTAAATAACCCATAATGCTAAAAATAGCCTCCCTCTGCAACCACGACAACAGTCCATGAACAACACATCCGCATTCGCTTCATCA
>NC_051406.1:20454687-20455541 GCF_015228065.2 Penaeus monodon
TCTCATTATCTGCTTGTTTGATATCCGTTAATGGTTTTTGTGTGCGTCACTTTTAATGTTTGTTCACTTTCTATTATTCTATTTTTGTTCTGCGTTTTCCTGTTTACATCTTTATCTGTATATTTGTCCTTGTTTTCCAATCGTTGGTATTTAATTAATCTTGTTTTCTTTAATCGAAGGATACGTATTTCCCACTTTTTTATTGAATATTTATAATTTCGCAAACACAAATAGATAGGCTCTACATTTCCTAGAAAAATAATATGTAAATAGGCAAATAAATAACAACCACAGCCTTGTGACCTACATCAGGACACAGCGTCAGGATTGTCATTCGAATAGGAAATTTTTTTTCAGTGAAATGCAGCAGTGACATAAAAAAAATAAGGAATAATTCTGTGGCTCTGTTAAATTTCATCTTTGTACAGGCGTTGTTGTGATGGGTGCTTAAAAATGGTGTTGGAAAAACAGGGGGGAGAGAAATATGAAATAAGAGTGATAGTAGCTCACATATGATAATTGGAGAGAATGATCTTGACCTATTTTTAGAAACTATGACGGGACAAAGAGGGGGAGGAGAGGTGACGAAATAAGGCAGGAGAAAAGAGAAAATAGGTGACAAACATGGAGAAAGGGAGAAGAAAGAGGGACAAGGGAGAAAGATGACCAGCCAAAGTTAGCAACAGCCGGAACAGCAATTCACGTCCGAGTAATGGGCGCTGTTTATAGACCTGGGATAAACCGTTGCGTTTTAATGGTAAAATTAACCTGTATCACGTATCGCCAGGCTGTATATACACACACCCACACAAATCGTCTGACCAAGATGGCGGGAAAACTCTCACGCAAGCGAC
>NC_051406.1:20455700-20456982 GCF_015228065.2 Penaeus monodon
CAACTACCGCTTCGCCCTTTATACAAATCACAATATAAAAAACAAAAGAGTGTCGTGATGAGCGGGGTCCATCTAGACTCATCCGGTATGTCGTCAGGCAAGAGTCACCTCATAAGACTCCAAGGCGAATCACACACTCCAAGCACGCAGGAGTCGTTCCCGGAGAATGAATGCATCGTGCACTTGGCAGGCGCGCGCCAACTGACTCATGGCACCGAAGTGTTCCATGGCTTTTGAAACGATTCAACTAGCAACGTTTTTTCCTCGCGCAAGACCCGACAACACGAGGCCTAATCGAGCGCCCTGACCCTAAGCACTGCACGAGGGTCAGGATGCCGTCGGCCACGCGGGGCTAGAGCAAAGGGCAGCGCGCGAAACAGGGCCGGCTAAATAGACGAGGATGCACTGAACGACAACAAAACACGGGCTAAAAATAGCCTTCCCTCTCCGCTGCGCAAATGTTAAAACCAGTCCTAAATCTCATCGACTGCTCGACACCTACATTCCTCCAGCTTAAATCACGCTCGCTAACCACGCAGCCAAGCGCCGAATGATAGGGGGAAAACAAATCATGGCCATGATGTGTAAATAAACTGCAGCTATCGATTTCGATTAACGGAGACGGCGATGGCCATGTGAAGGGATGGAGGAGGAGAGGGAAGTGAAAGAGGTAACAGACGAAAATAAAAAGAAAGAAGAGAAACGGAAACCAAACAAGTATATTTTGAAAGAAGACCGAGACAGTAATAAAACCTCGCGCCCGTCAGCCTAACGCGACCCAAAATAGCAGAGAACTCGGCTTTGGTGAGAAACAGCGTCGCGACCAGCATACGGACCTTGGCTAGCAGCTTCTTAATTATTATGCTGCATGTGAGGCCAGACTACAGAGCGCCCCAGCCACCGGCCCTCGTCGACGCGACAGGATGATGCTGATGCCATCCCGGGGGGGAGAGCCAGGCTGGGCCGGGTTATTGAGTGCCAAGCTATGGGGGGAGCGAAGGGGAGGGCGGGTGCTTAAGGACTAATCAGATCGGTCTGGATCCTCCGTTAAAGGACTGTTTATTTACAGGAGATGGGTTCTCGCTGCTACTTTCTTACGAGCTCTTTCCCTTACTCCCTCTTCTCTCCTTTCGTACCATCATTTTCTCCCCCTTCTCTATCGTCTCCCTTTGCCCTCTCTATCCTTCCTCTTATCCTCCCTTCTTCTCTCTTCCCAAGATGGCGTGTGTGTGACCGTGTTGCCGGGGATTATCAGTCAAGACGGAGTAGGTAAATGTTTTTA
>NC_051406.1:20458111-20458393 GCF_015228065.2 Penaeus monodon
CAAGATGAATGTACAGACTGCAAGCTAGACAGAAGAGGGAAAAAGATGTAAGGAAAAGCAAAGGGGGAGGGGGGCAGAAGGTAACAAATATAAATGTATACCGAATGTATTCCAGAATAGGTCTGCAAGGGTGTGTACAGTGCAGAAAGCAGGAGTGTGTGAGGCAAGGAACCTATTCAGAAAGGCAGTTCTCCATGACAAACTTTATACTTGGGTTCATGGATTATTCCGACCATCAATTGGTACCGATATGGCCTTGTTATATTTTTAGAGTTAGATAAA
>NC_051406.1:20458672-20459068 GCF_015228065.2 Penaeus monodon
CCCCGCCCTCCCACCCCTCCGCCTCCCCCATCCGGTAGGTCCCAAACCGCCATCACAGTTACAGCGGCGTCGACTTCCTTATCACACTGAGGATGCGTGAGCTCTCCGGGAACCCCACTTTGATTGAAGACATTCCCAGAATAACAATAAAAAAAAAAACGTATCCTGTATAACTCCTCACTGTCGGGCGATGACGAAAGGGGGGAATGGCGCAGTCGGCGATAATAATGCGGGGAATTTCGTCATGTCCTCTTCGTCTGTCGGTCTTTCTTGCTTTGGTTATTAGCAGTACTATTCTTAGTATTTTCACTAAGACTGTTCATTATCTTGCTATTCCCTTTTTAGCTTTTATTTCATACATTTATTTGTTTGTCTATAGGAATCTACTTTCTCCCA
>NC_051406.1:20459263-20459373 GCF_015228065.2 Penaeus monodon
AAATATACCTTATCAGTTAGCCTACTGCCATGTCCTACTTCCCTGTTCTTCGTCTTCGTCAGTCCCCTCCCCCCCTGCAAGCTACCCCTTCACTCCTCCAACGAAGGGTT
>NC_051406.1:20459847-20460217 GCF_015228065.2 Penaeus monodon
TGTTTTTTTCCCCAAATACATCCTTTCGTGCGCATGTGCCGGCCTCTGCAAGCCTCCCTCTGTGCCTGTGTACACTAAATTCCTTATCCGCCATCTGCGTTGCACTAATTTATTTATAGCTCCTTGAAGGATATTTCGGGCGAGCTCTGAAGTCTCTTTATTCCAATTCTTCCTGTTTGTGTTTGATTTGAGGAGAGCCTCGCCTTGATTCTAAAAACGGGGAGTGCGTGGCCATGGATTCCTTTTAGGGCAATTCTGGACACACGAAAAAAAAAAAAAAATAATGGCGAATTACTGTCCTGCTATTCAGTTTTATCTTTCCAATTCAATCCACTGCTGAACAAAAATGGAGAGACAAAGGGGAAATATG
>NC_051406.1:20460360-20460479 GCF_015228065.2 Penaeus monodon
AGACAAAGCTGAGAAAGAGAAAATAGATCGAACAAGTGAAGGAAAGGGGGAAAACAAATGAAACTTAAAAATGAATGAGAAAAGACAGCAACACGAGACACCCAGCGCAGTGCAAGCAA
>NC_051406.1:20460519-20460873 GCF_015228065.2 Penaeus monodon
GTCGACGGGTTACACAGGTCACAGGTCATGACCCCTACGGCCCCCTTACCCTACCCCACTCACGCTGATTGTACAAGCAGGCGAAGAAGAAGCTAACAGTAGGCTGGCAACTAACTAGCTTCCCTGCCCCTCCTCTGTCACTGTACTCAAGCACAACAAGGTTTATTGACCGCTACGAAGGAAAGGGAGGGGGGTGAGGGAGGGGTAGGGCGAGGAGAAAGGAGGGAAAGAGTAAGGGGGGAGGAGGAAGAAGACGGTAAAGGGTTGGGGGAGGGAGTGAAGTGGGAGGATGAAAAGGGAGGGGAGGGGAGGGAAGTTGATAGGAAGTTGGGGGAAGGATGGATTGAGGATGGG
>NC_051406.1:20460982-20461402 GCF_015228065.2 Penaeus monodon
AACGCATGGCTGTTCTAGTGCTTCCTCCACTTCCTTCAATTTTCTTCTTATTGCTTCTCCTACTTTCTCTTTTGTTCTTCCCCTCCCACTCTCTCTCGCCTTTTCCTCCTTCCCTCCCCCTCTCCACTTGCTGTTCTCACTTTTGTCTCTCTTTCTCCCTTCTCCTCTAACTTCATCTTTCTTTCTTCTTCCATTACTATCCGTTTTATCTTCTTCTGTTTCCTTTTCTGCCACTTTTCTCCTTTTCATATTCTTTTTGCATTCTTTCCCTGTCTTCTTCCTTTTATTTTCTGCTTTTCCTTTTCAGGCATCTCTTCTGTGCGTTCTACTTATATCTGTATATATCTACTTCTATCTCGATGTTTCCCCAATTCCTTCAATTTTCCAATTTACTTCAATTTCCCTCTGGAAACTCACACG
>NC_051406.1:20461801-20461885 GCF_015228065.2 Penaeus monodon
GGAAATGACAGCATAGTAAATAGCTGGGTGAGTCAGCGATGCATGTCGAGTGGTTACGCATTCTTTAGATATATTCCTGCAAGC
>NC_051406.1:20464284-20464350 GCF_015228065.2 Penaeus monodon
ATTTACAAGTTGAGTCATCGGTTCCTTGTATACAGATATGTTTCTTTTTGATTTGGCTAATTTTGC
>NC_051406.1:20464376-20464786 GCF_015228065.2 Penaeus monodon
TGTACACAATCTTTCCATACAACCTATTTTGCACCTATACATATAAATAAAAAGGTAATCATCATAGCCGGCAATAAAGATACTGATATTAGTATTCAACGTTTCTACCCTCGCCTGCAGTATGCAAATCGCAAACTCAACCAGAAGCCGTCCTCGCGCCATCAGAATGCAGAGCCTCGGCCACGTCTCCAGTCAGAGAGTCGGCGTCCATCTGCAAGCTGCGCTCCACTTCCTCTTCTACTGCGCATGTCAACTTGCAGGTCGTCTTTACAGGTCGTCTGGTCACCAGGGTCATTTTTTTTCTTGCCTGTTCTCGTGTGGTCTCGCAAGTTATCTTTTTTTTTCGGCTTTCTCTTTTCCGTTCATACTTTCCCTTAAAGTGTTTTCTATTTGGTGATCTCCGTCTCCGG
>NC_051406.1:20464998-20465526 GCF_015228065.2 Penaeus monodon
AAGACGTGAAGCTGCGAAGTTGGTATGCAATCACAAGCTAATGAAAACTCACAAGGACACGTGTAACGCCTTGAACTCATACGAACGTGCTCATCTGTAAATTTCCTGTAAATGATCGTGGTATGCAATGTCCACGTTTAAATTTCATACCAACAGTGTAATCACACTGATCATGAAAGATGCATTTGCTTCTTCCCACTGAAGAAATCAAGTGTAAAAAAGTAGGTAACTTCTCTGACCGAATCTGAGGCAGGTTCTAGGGTTGCCTCAAGGATTCCAACCCCAAAGTACCTTTTGGACTTCCTGGCATCCCTGGAATACTAGAGTGCCTCTGGGATCCGAACCTGTTGCCTCACTCTCCATCGTAGTGAAGACCGACATGAAAGGTACCAACCAAACGTGATGAAACGTAATAACCACGAAGGAACTGAACTGCGGTGCGCTCTGACAGGCAAAGCTGGTTTATCACGCTTAGGAGATATGATTTAATGCCACTCTTTCTCACATTAATCAGCGATTTTAGATTTA
>NC_051406.1:20465695-20465816 GCF_015228065.2 Penaeus monodon
CCCCAACCCCCGCCTCCCCCGCCCCCAGCCAGCCTGAAACGAGGTCGTCGCTGCAGACAAGTCCTATCGGAACCGCAAACCAGATCATCCCGGGCGCTGCACATCAGACCAGATACGACCG
>NC_051406.1:20465861-20466292 GCF_015228065.2 Penaeus monodon
AAAAGGGAAAATGGTTAGGAAAATAGGGGGAGAAGGAGGGAAGGACGGTGAGAAGGGAGATGAGGGTAGGGATTGAAACGCAACATGTAGAACTGGGAGATAATTCTCCTTTTGCTTTCTCCTTTCACCAATTTTCTCCCTCTCCTCTCAGGCTCTGCTTGCTCGCCCTCCACTCCTTCTCCCACATCCCCCTCTTCTTCTTCCCTCTTTCTTCTTTTTCATGTCCTATGAAATCATATCTTTTAAGCGCGATAAGCCTATCCCCCTTACTTTCTCATTTCTCTCCCTCTCCTTCTTTTCTTCAATTTCCTCATCAACCTTTCTCCCTTATTTCCCTCCGCTTATCACCTCACCATCTGCCCTTTTCACAAGAAAAACAAGAAATTTAAAAATGGAAATAAACAGAGAAATATTAGAAATATTACTCTGTT
>NC_051406.1:20466516-20466686 GCF_015228065.2 Penaeus monodon
AATTTCTTTCCTTTCATCCCCCCACTTCCCACTGATCCTTCGCCCAGCAACACGATGAAGTAAAGATCGAGACATGCTGAGTGACCTTCGATTAAAGCAAGAAAAGAGCGGCGTTTGTGAAAAACGATGTGTGTGTGTGCGTTATATCTTCAAACAAACAAACAAACAAG
>NC_051406.1:20466849-20466956 GCF_015228065.2 Penaeus monodon
GTCTCCCAGGTATACGCACACTGGTACTGAAAACCGGATGTTACAAATATGAATACGCATTTCGCACTTCACACTTACGAAATCAGGACGTTGACCTTTCCACGGGA
>NC_051406.1:20467955-20468378 GCF_015228065.2 Penaeus monodon
TTTTTGACCCCTTTAAAACCCCCAAAAAAATTGGGAAAGGAAAAAAAGGGAAAAAAAATTGGGGTTTAGGAAAATAGGGGGAGAAGGGGGGAAGGGGACGGTGAAAAGGGAGATGAGGGTAGGGTTTGAAAAGAAAACATGTAGAACTGGGAGAAATTTCCCCCTTTTGCTTTCTCCTTTCACCAATTTTCCCCCTCTCCTTCGGGTCTGCTTCCCTCGCCCTCCACCCCTTCCCCCACACCCCCCTCTTCTTCCCCCTTTTCTTTTTTAGCCCTTGGGAAACCCTTATTTTTAAAAAGGCGAAAAGGGCCTACCCCCCTTTACTTTCTCATTTTTTCCCTCTCCTTCTTTTCTTAAATTTCCTCATCAATTTTTTCCCCTTATTTCCCTCCGTTTCCCACCTAACCATCTCCCCCTTTTCAC
>NC_051406.1:20468429-20468867 GCF_015228065.2 Penaeus monodon
TATTACTTTTTCTAACTTTCTCCTTTTCTTTCCTTTTCCCCCCCCTCCTCCACCCCCGGGACTCTTTTCCTCCCCCTTTCCCCAAACCCCTTTCCCCTCATCCGTCTTCTCATCCCCCCCCTCACCCCCAAATCGTCTCCTCCCCCCCCTTTTCTTCTTCTCCTCCCTCCCCCCTACCCCCCCTTTTCCCCCCTTCTTCCCCCATCTTTCCTAATCCCCCCTTTCCCTTTCCCCTTTCCCCCCAAATTTCTTTCCTTTCACCCCCCCATTTCCCCACTGATCCTTCGCCCAGCAACCCCGATGAAGAAAAGTGGGAGACATGCTGGGGTGACCTTCGATTTAAAGCAAGAAAAGAGCGGCTTTTGTAAAAAAAACGATGTTTTGGTGGGGGTTTATATTTTCAAAAAAAAAAACCAAACAAAAAAGGGGAAAACCCCA
>NC_051406.1:20469056-20469201 GCF_015228065.2 Penaeus monodon
AAACCCCACGTCTCCCAGTATACGCACATGGTACTGAAAACCGGAGTTAAAAATTTGAATACGCATTGCACTTCACACTTCAAAATCAGGACTTTAAACCTTTCCACGGGAAGGGCGGGGGGGGGTGGGGGAAAGGCCCGAAGGG
>NC_051406.1:20469327-20469491 GCF_015228065.2 Penaeus monodon
GGGGATTAAAAAATTTGCTTCTTTTTTGTTTCATAGCAAGAACAAAATAGGAGATGATGATAAGGAATGAAATGAAAAAACAATTAAAATTTACTAATAAAAAGTACTTTTTAATACTAATACTAACATAACAACAATAATGATATCAATGATTTTAATAACGA
>NC_051406.1:20469993-20470185 GCF_015228065.2 Penaeus monodon
GTGCACATAAAAAATTGAAGAGAAGGACGAAAAAGGAAAACCGAAAAAAGAGTCCCGAAGGAAAAACGGGCCCCCGCCCCACAAAGGGGGGAGGAGCAGGGAGGGAAGGGAGGGGGACGGGGGGGGAGGGGATGAGGAGGAGGGAAAAAGGAGGGGAAGGGGGGGGAGTAGGGGGAGGGGGGCCCCGGGTTT
>NC_051406.1:20470518-20471066 GCF_015228065.2 Penaeus monodon
AGGAAAACCCGAATCTTTCGCTTTCCATTACAAAAATTAAAATAAACCCACGTTGGCTGCTGAGGGGGGGAAAAAAAAATAGATGTAGAGAAAACCGAGAGGAGAGAAAATAAAGAGCAGGGAGAGGGAGAGGATTCAAAGCAGGGAGGAGCAGAGAGAAAATAAAGAGCAGGGAGAGGGAGAGGAGACAAAACAGGGAGGAGCAGAGAGAAAAATGGAGAGGGGGAGGGGGAAGGGGACAAAACGGGGAGGGAGCGAGAGAAAAAAAAGAGCGGGGGAGGGGGGAAGGGGGATTAAAAGCGGGGAGGAGCAGGGGGAGAAAAAAAAGAGCAGGGGGGAGGGGAGGATTAAAAGGGGCGGGGAAAGGAGAGAGAAAAAATTAAAAGAGCAGGGAGAGGGAGAGGATTCAAAGCAGGGAGGAGCAGAGAGAAAATAAAGAGCAGGGAGAGGGGAGAGGAGACAAAACAGGGAGAATGGGAGAGGATGGAGAGGGTGAGGGTAAGAAAGCAGACAGAGGAGGGGGAGCGGAGGGAAATGGCTGAGGGGTT
>NC_051406.1:20471491-20471881 GCF_015228065.2 Penaeus monodon
TTTCCCCCTTTCTTTTCTCTTTTCATTTTTTCCTTTTTCCCCCCCTTCCTTTCAGTTCTTCAACCTCGCTTGCAGCCAGAATAAAAGATCAACCAAGGTCACCTGGCAGCTTATCATTTGCAAAATAATACACCGATGTTGCAAATAAATCCTTGTATCCAATTTCACCACAGCTATATCAAATATGGCCACCTGTAATTGCAAGTATATAAAATAATAAAGATTTACCATCCTTTTGGTTTTAAAAAATGTACCCTTTCTGTCCCCAATAGAAGCTTTAATTAGTAACCTTTTCCCCCTTTTGGTTCCAGTCCGTAAATAGGAGAACGGAGGCTGACTTGGAAAATCGGAGGAGGAAAATTGCACGTAAATATTTTGCTTTCTCCTTAT
>NC_051406.1:20473982-20474198 GCF_015228065.2 Penaeus monodon
GAAAAAAATCATCATGCTAATCATAAAGATCAGAGTCCCAAAGCTACTGGTAACACCCATAAAAAAAGGATGATGAAATCGAAATTTACAATGCCAAGTGGCAATCTAAATTTAGCAAAACGAGCAAGAGAGAAAAAAAAATAAAACAAAAAACTCGTCAGACAGTTTACATTTCGTCCGACATTTACGGGGGTATGAGAGGTGGGGGGGGGGTAT
>NC_051406.1:20474461-20475183 GCF_015228065.2 Penaeus monodon
AACTTTCCCCGACCTTCATTCAATTCGGACGAAATCTCGTGCAGCCTTGTTTCACGCCACCTTCGGGTTTGCGTACTCCCTTTGCCACCCTCGGGTTTGCGTACTCCCTTTGCCACCCTCGGGTTTGCGTACTTCCTTTGCCACCCTCGGGTTTGCGTACTCCCTTTGCCACCTTCGGGTTTGCGTACTCCCTTTGCCACCTTCGCGTTTGCGTACTCCCTTTGCCACCTTTGGGTTTGCGTACTCCCTTTGCCACCTTCGGGTTTGCGTACTCCCTTTGCCACCTTCGCGTTTGCGTACTCCCTTTGCCACCTTCGGGTTTGCGTACTCCCTTTGCCACCTTTGGGTTTGCGTACTCCCTTTGCCACCTTTGGGTTTGCGTACTCCCTTTGCCACCTTCGGGTTTGCGTACTCCCTTTGCCACCTTTGGGTTTGCGTACTCCCTTTGCCACCTTCGCGTTTACGTACTCCCTTTGCCACCTTCGCGTTTGCGTACTCCCTTTGCCACCTTCGCGTTTGCGTACTCCCTTTGCCACCTTTGGGTTTGCGTACTTCCTTTGCCACCTTCGGGTTTGCGTACTCCCTTTGCCACCTTTGGGTTTGCGTACTCCCTTTGCCACCTTTGGGTTTGCGTACTCCCTTTGCCACCTTCGGGTTTGCGTACTCCCTTTGCCACCTTCGGGTTTGCGTACTCCCTTTGCCACCTTCGGGTTTGCGTACTC
>NC_051406.1:20475717-20475855 GCF_015228065.2 Penaeus monodon
TTACCGAGATAATTATCAATTCATTAATAAACCAGATCATCTCCAAATCCACTGATTCACACACAAACTCGACCCGAGCTTTGGGGATTAGTGAACTAATATCCTACGAAAGAAATCTCATCAGCTGTGCTCTGATGT
>NC_051406.1:20475884-20477008 GCF_015228065.2 Penaeus monodon
TATAGTTAGTTCAACTATTTCATAAATAACTCTGAATTCTATTTATGTAATTATATATAACAAAAATAATATACAAGCAATATGATGGTATGTACGGATCCGGTTGTATGAGTTCTATGTATGAATATATCTGCAGTGTGTATCCAGATGTGTATCCGGGGATGTATAGAACTCATATTTTGGTATGCATTGTGAATCTACTTTACATAAGGGTGTATATTTTGGAACGCTTAATATTTGCATTCGCGTGTATGGTTGAAATATCAATATATACATATATTCGATATACAAACATAAGCAGATAAGCAGATACACAAATAAAATAAAATAAAAATATATAACTCCTTAAACAAATGGGAATAAAAAATAATAATAATATTGTAAGATAAACATACACAGATATACAGACAGACCCACGCATGTCTACGGGAAAAATACATAGAGACAGACAGACAAGAAAATATACTGAACAGAGAGATGAGAAAAGGAACGATAGACTAGCAGTCCATGCGAAGCCTCGAAAATATGGAGAGGTAGACAGATATAAACTGATAATGATGAGACGAACAGACTGATAGACAGATAATTAACACTGATATATGAAGTGCATATAAGGACATGTTTGGACCGAATAACTGCACCAAAAGAAGAAAAATACAGATATAAATGCAGACATGTAGATGTAAATCACGCTGAACAACTTCATGACAACAGACTCTGACGGATACAGGAAAACATGAAAACAAACAGGAAACGTACATATCTACATAAACACGTACAATTACACTGATATTTGAATTTGAATATATGTATATATACTCTAACAACTCCATGACTAATCAGAGACAGAAAACATACGATATCTTTGTTGTCTAAGCTATCATCGACACATTCGGACGAACTCGTGTCTATACTTGACGTTCGGACTTCGGCACTGACTTGGCACCCCCCCTCCCTCCCAGGGTCCCTCACTACCGTTTAGTAAAAAAAGAAATCTGTACGCTCATCCAATAGTCATACGTGACGCATTGTCGGCATGACAGTCTGTTCTCTACGACCTTATAGTAAGACAGTCGGGACCATTCTGTCATGCAAGTCTCTCCAGTCAGTCGAGGGGGCTTGCT
>NC_051406.1:20478108-20478800 GCF_015228065.2 Penaeus monodon
AGAAGACGGGGAGGCTACACGGTCTTTACGTCCATATTGCTCGCGTGCGTGGAAGACTTGGGTCCAGGAATAGCAGATTATTGATTGAGGAGGAGGTGGCCGAGGTGCGAGGACGCCGCATCAACACCCACACCCTCTCCCCCTCCCCCTCTCCACTCCCTGATCCCCTTCAGTATCCCCACACTTCCTCCCCTACCCTTGCCCCTTCACTCTTCTCCTTAGCTCTGCCTCCCATCTCGAACCCCCTTCATTCTTCCTCTTCTTCCATCTCCCTTCCCCCCTTCACTGTTCCCTCCTCTACCCTCCCCCCCTAACCCCCTTCCCTCTTCCCTCACCAACTTCACTTCCCTCACCCTACTCTACCCCTTCCCCCCCTCCCTCCATCTTCCCTCATTATCCTTCCCTTCCATGTCCTTATTTCATTCTTTTCCTCCCTGTTCCCTCTCCTTTCCCTATTTTCTTCATTTATTTCCCTTCTCACTCTTTCTGGAATCTCTTCCTCCTTTCTTTCATTCACTCCATCCCTCACTCTTCCTTCTTTCCTTGCACTGCAATTAGCAATCTAATAGGGAAAGAAAGAAAGGAGAAGCGAGAATTGAGAGACATGAAGATTGGGGAATAAAGTAGGGAAACACAAGGACAAGACAGAAAAAATATAAAGTACAGAAATGACTAACGATGCAAAGGAGGCC
>NC_051406.1:20478923-20479007 GCF_015228065.2 Penaeus monodon
CGATTAATTATTGGCACCCGCTGACCACGGGCTACCACGTGGCCAACAAGGTCGGCTGATTTTTTGATGAGGACTCCAGCTGCC
>NC_051406.1:20479208-20479565 GCF_015228065.2 Penaeus monodon
TGGAGGTTGGGACTGGAATGTTTCCGGTTGGGGTGAGGAAAAGGGGGTTGAGATGAGGAGGAAGGAGAGGGGACTGGAGAAGGACAAGGGGAAAGAGGAAGGGGTTAGAGGAAGACTCGGGGTGGAGTTCGGGGGGACCGGGAATATGGCATGGAGTGAGGGGAGAGAAGAAGGAAGGGTGAGGGGAGAGAAGGTTAGAGTTGGAGTGGATGTGAAGAGGGGGGGTTGTGGGGGGGAGGGCGAGGAGGAGACTGAATTCATGCTCTTCTCCCTCTTTCTCTTCCCATTATTAATTATTTCCTTACTGGTGCCTATTACCGCCCCTATCCTTCCCTCTTTCTATATCTCTCTTCACCT
>NC_051406.1:20479600-20479803 GCF_015228065.2 Penaeus monodon
TTTGTTAATATCCGCCTTGGCCTAATTGAAAAAGGACATTTAATACTAAAACATACCTTTTATATAAATCACTAACGCAATACACATCACTGCTAAGTCAGCAGCTTTCGTCGTAGAATCTTCGGAAATCGGGCCTATGCCCAATCTGCCGCGAATTACCGATGGTGATTATATAAACCTAAACGCCAGCGCTGGAAACAGAA
>NC_051406.1:20480722-20481130 GCF_015228065.2 Penaeus monodon
GAGGCGACGTGCGCTTGGCTATTTACGGCCGAGATGAGCCCTTGCTAAATCGGTGTAATCAGCCGAGCACCTGTTCTCCCGCTTCGCCCTTCAACTACACCTGCCACGGTCACGGCGCAAGTGTTCCCGGCACCTCCCGGCACGTATATAGAGGACGATTCGTGCTGGCATTTTTTTTTTTTTTAACTGGGTGTCTATTTTGCATCTCGGACAATTAACAATGGCATGAATACTATATATAGAAGGCAAATTAGCGACGAAAATAGCCACATACAAGAAAGAAAAAATAGACTAATGAATATTCATGTGTGAAGGGAAATGTTGTGTCATTCTGTTTATATTATTAAAACATTTCTTTATTTTCTGGTGTAATTATTTCGTCTCATTTTACTCTCGTATTTTCTATAT
>NC_051406.1:20481775-20482184 GCF_015228065.2 Penaeus monodon
ATCTCGCTCACGTCACCTCGCATGCCACTCAAAGCTAGGGTCAGGGGATGGATCAAAAGCCAACCGAGGAAAATTCCAGCCATCTGCATGACACCAGTCAGCCCGTCATGGCAGCTTGCATGAGAGTCCGTGCCACACAGATCTAGCCAGAGAGTCATGCACAAGCTAACATGCACACACCAGGAAGCCATGACTTGGCTCTACAAGGCTGAGCGGGGGAGGGGAGACCAGGGGGATAATAAATAGTCAAATAAACAAATTGCTGTTAAGGTTAAATCAGTCCTCACTGACCAAGCTACTGCAAAACGGGTTAAACAACGGATATATAAATGTGAAGATGTTAATCTATATATATCGATCTATGTGTAACCTATACATTCTCTTCCATACATAGCGTTTATACATACAT
>NC_051406.1:20482632-20482826 GCF_015228065.2 Penaeus monodon
CCCCGTCCTACGCCCCAAACTTTTTCCATTGAAAACTCGAGCGAAATCAGATAAACACCCAAAAGAACAGGCTAAAATCACAATAAAAACACCAGAATCTGAGGAAAGATCTGTCTGCTTGACGAGATATCGTGACTGACCGCTCGACCGTGAACACGCGGGCCCAGAATAGCTGAGTTACCGTGCTTGGCTTC
>NC_051406.1:20484172-20484850 GCF_015228065.2 Penaeus monodon
CACTCGTTTTCCCCTCATAAAAAAACTGGAGACGATCTGCTAACCTCCTCCCATTTCCTATTTTGAGCCACCTGTAGGAACCGTTCTGCGTCGAGGTTACCAGCCCGGGCGGCGCAAGGAGAGCTTACATCCAAAGACGGCGCGGACATTCGCACACTTCCTGCCCCCGGGGTTGAAAAGGCCTCCTTGCTCCACATATGAGAGCTGGTTCGCTGCCTTTTGCCACGTAACGCAGGGTCTGTCAAGGTAATAGGGACTCTTGGGAAGTGAGGGTTCCTAAGGTAATGCCAGGGCTGACAAGGCAACACTTGCCACTGAAATGCGAAGTTTGTGAGGATAACACAAGATCTGTCCAAGGTAACGCGTTGTATTAAGATGCAAGGTCTGTCAAGATGACACATTCTCGTGCAATGCGATGTCTGTTTAGATTACGAAGATCTGTCAAGGTTACATGTGCTGATGAGATGCGAGGTGTTAAGGTAATATAATAATGAATATAATTGCAATGAAGCCTGTTAAAATAATACAAGGTCTGCTAAGGCAAAACAATCTAAGGGCATGAAAACCCTGCGTATGCATACAAGGCAACTGTACAGGACGCAGCAATGTTTTTTTTTATATACCAAGATGGAAAAAAATACTGCTTTAGCAAGGGCTGTTAGAATGAGAGCAATGTGG
>NC_051406.1:20484941-20485084 GCF_015228065.2 Penaeus monodon
GTACCTTGCAAATACCACATACAACCGCCACCTTCAACATACCTCCATCGCATACAGCCCCGCCATGTGTACGAATCCTGCATGTGTACAAGAGGAGACGCTCACCCACCCGAGAGCAAAGCATCGCCAGTCTTAATCAAAAA
>NC_051406.1:20485223-20485403 GCF_015228065.2 Penaeus monodon
AAACTTTTTCCATTGAAAACTCGAGCGAAATCAGATAAACACCCAAAAGAACAGGCTAAAATCACAATAAAAAAACACCAGAATCTGAGGAAAGATCTGTCTGCTTGACGAGATATCGTGACTGACCGCTCGACCGTGAACACGCGGGCCCAGAATAGCTGAGTTACCGTGCTTGGCTTC
>NC_051406.1:20486310-20487405 GCF_015228065.2 Penaeus monodon
CACTCGTTTTCCCCTCATAAAAAAAACTGGAGACGATCTGCTAACCTCCTCCCATTTCCTATTTTGAGCCACCTGTAGGAACCGTTCTGCGTCGAGGTTACCAGCTCGGGCGGCGCAAGGAGAGCTTACATCACAAGACGGCGCGGACATTCGCACACTTCCTGCCCCCGTGTTGTAAGGCCTCCTTGCTCCACATATGAGAGCTGGTTCGCTGCCTTTTGCCACGTAACGCAGGGTCTGTCAAGGTAATAGGGGCTCTTGGGAAGTGAGGGTTCCTAAGGTAATGCCAGGGCTGACAAGGCAACACTTGCCACTGAAATGCGAAGTTTGTGAGGATAACACAAGATCTGTCCAAGGTAACGCGTTGTATTAAGATGCAAGGTCTGTCAAGAGACACTTTTCTCTTTGCCAATGCGATGTCTTTTTAGTTTACAAAGATCTGCAAGGTTACATGGCTGATGAGATGCGGGGTTTTAAGGTAAATAATAATGAATAAAATTTGCAATGAAGCCTTTTTTAAAAAAAATACAAGGCGCTAAGGCAAAACAATCAAAGGGGCATGAAAACCCGCGCATGCATAAAGGGAACGAAAGGGACGCAGAAATTTTTTTTTTTTTATATACCAAGATGGAAAAAATATGTTTTACCCCGGGCGTTAGAAGGGAGAGCAATGTGGTTCCTGTTTCTTTTTCTCTCCCCCTTTCTCCCTCCTCTACTCTCCCCTTTTTCCTTCCCCCCTATCCGTCCTTCTCTTCCCCTCCTTTTGTACCTTGAAAATACCACATACAACGCCACCTTCAACATACCTCCATCGCATACAGCCCCGCCATGTGTACGAATCCTGCATGTGTACAAGAGGAGACGCTTACCCACCCGAGAGCACAGCATCGCCAGTCTTAATGCAACAACACCGACCTGTGGGCACGCGCGGAGTACACATGGCGCACACACGGCGAAGGCAAGTACGAGAACGTATTCCAGGGCATGCAAAACTGTCGCGTGCAAAACAGAGCGGGGATATACCCGAGGTGAGTCATGTTTTCGCCCGTCAAAATAAACTTCACCTTTGGGGGAAAATGACGACTGAAGGGAACA
>NC_051406.1:20487961-20488103 GCF_015228065.2 Penaeus monodon
CAAGGAAACCCGAAAGTGACCTAATGCCGAAGAAAGTGACCGGGAGGGGAAGTGGGAGTTGAGGGCAAAGGAAAAAGTGTCCCCCTTTCCCTTCCCAAAAAAACCCCCTTTTTCCCCCTTTCCCCTCCTCCAAACCCCCTCC
>NC_051406.1:20488315-20488421 GCF_015228065.2 Penaeus monodon
ATCTTCTTTTACCTACCTTGGTTATTTCCCCCTGTTTCAGGATGGTGGAAGAAAAACGTTTGAAGGCACTTCGTTTGCCTTCTCCCCCCCCCCCCCCTTTTCCCCT
>NC_051406.1:20488808-20489153 GCF_015228065.2 Penaeus monodon
AGAGGAGGAGATAAAAAAATAGGAATGAAAAGGGAAAAAAACGTAAAGGGGACGAAAGGGGTAAACGAAAAAAAAAAATAAAATAATAAAAAAAAGGAAAAAGACAAAAATGAACACAAAGAAAGAGGGTAGAGAAGCAAAGCAAGTGCAAGAAAAAACTCAATTAAGACAACAAAAACGAAGAGAGGAAAGAAAAGATAAAAAATAAGGGACATTACGAAGGAAAACCTCATCAAGAATACGCGTTGTTTGACCTTTGACCCCTAGAAGACGCGTGACCTCGAAGGAAGGCAAAAACAAAACCACTGATGAAAATAACACGAATTAAAGAGACGTGCGTGTGCA
>NC_051406.1:20489187-20489337 GCF_015228065.2 Penaeus monodon
GCAGAGATGGAAGGAAGAAAGAAAAAATGCATCACTAGACAATAAGGCAGAAGAAGCAAAAATAAAATATAAAAAAAGACAACACACATACCTTAGCAACAACACAAACGCGCAACAAAAGAAAAAGAAGAAGAAGAAAAAAAAGGGGCG
>NC_051406.1:20489441-20489523 GCF_015228065.2 Penaeus monodon
AAGTCAGGCGCAACCTCTTGTGACTCAAATCTATTTTTAGAAACGCGTACCCCGTGACCAGAGGAATGAGGTGGAGACTGAT
>NC_051406.1:20489559-20489641 GCF_015228065.2 Penaeus monodon
CATGACGTAACGAAAATCATGAACAAGTTGCCATGCAAAATATGACGAGGGAGAGAAGTTTATAAGAATGTACTTTTCGGTT
>NC_051406.1:20491127-20491503 GCF_015228065.2 Penaeus monodon
AGATGCCAACACCAATCTTAAGTCTGCGGTAAATAATACTGCATAAATTGCCCTCATCATCATTATCGTTACTCGCATTCTCTGTGCCCATAACAACGACTCGGAGCTCAAAGTTACTTCAACGTAATCTAACGCCCGAAAGATCATTCAACGTCAGGCGCAATGTTACTCTGAAGCATACGTCACACTTACCTCATAACGTCTTGTGAACGAGCGTAAATCGTTCAGCCAAATCACAAAGTTACGTATCATACTAAAATAAAAAGGAAATTTATCTCGCTGTTATTAAGGACCAGGACGTAACAACACAAGTTGCGACGCAAATTATCGAGCTTAGCGTAGCCGACATTCGGCTAAAACTCTTCACTCTGGCATA
>NC_051406.1:20491579-20491936 GCF_015228065.2 Penaeus monodon
AAACCTCCAAATCATCTAACTTTTATAATCAACACCATTCCGTGCTTAGGTCCTAAAACCCAGACAAACAAAAATGGCATAAAACATAAAAAATATACACAACACCCTCACGAACGCCTTCAAATTATGGCCGTAATTGCTCTAATATATAAAAAAAGAAAGAAAAAAGAGCCGGCTGGCTTCCCGCGCCCCGCCAAGCGCTGGCTGTGGATAACCTGGCGATAATAATCCAGAATAAGTATCAGTAACATGACGGATGCATTTTCCACCCTCGAAACCAAGGCGGACAGGATGTGAGCATGACGTGACTCGTCATTATCCAGAAAGTTGGGACGGAATTGCATCTTTGCAAATTGT
>NC_051406.1:20491962-20492899 GCF_015228065.2 Penaeus monodon
TGGAAGGCTGCACTCCTTTTCCTTTCCTTCTTGTTTTTTTAGGTGAGGAAAAGAGGCATTGGTAACCTCCTTACCTGAAGGAGACAGGATGTCTACCTAAAGTGAATAGTCTTCCGCCTTAGCAACTAAACCAGGGGGAGGACTGAGGACCGTCTCCCATGCCCCTCCACCCACCTCCTGTCCCACCCCCTTAGTTACCCCCTCCCCGAGAATTGACGTCTCCCCCTCCCCTACTCCCTCCCCTTCCACTTTCCCATGACAACGGTTATTATAAAATGATAAGGGTGATAAGCACAAGCCACCACCATCATCAGCAACGCCACCACTGATAGCCCTCGGGTGTACTCTTAAAACTTCTCATATGGTTAAATTTTAAACCTTCTTTTCTTATTATACTTTTCCCTTCATTTATTTTTCTTTTTTTTCAAGGTTCCCTTCGCCGAATTTTCTTCCTCTCTCGCAACTGCCTTCCAGCTAAGCCGAGAAGTGAACCAGCCTTGCCAAACCTGTTGTTGGTGCCTGTGTTCTTCTTCTCCGCCTCCTAGAAAGCACGTATAAGCAAATGAAGCAATGCACGCATGCCGCAGTACTCTCGCTAACCAATAAACCGCGTGCTGTTGGAATCACGTGTACTCAAGGCCAACGAAGTATAACGCTTTAGGGGGAAAAAATGATTTATCATAATTCAGTATAGTTTCTTAAATCGCAGTCATAGCCGGGGTTGAGCCTGGTCCCACGTGGGTGTTGTGGGGCGCTGAGGAGTGTGCCATGACTCTGAATGCGTTTCTGTCTGTGCTATCCCTTCGTACTGTCATTCACTGGCGACCTTTAAGCCCTCCATTAAAACTCGTTGAGGGAAAAAACAAATTAAATAAATTACACCTACTGCCTGACCCGATGAAATCGGATGAAGTGAATTGCAAACGTATTTGTGTTG
>NC_051406.1:20493024-20493212 GCF_015228065.2 Penaeus monodon
GGTCGCATCATGGAACTACATCGATAAAAATAGGCAAATTGATTTAAAAATGTATAATAACCAAATAATAATAAAATACAGACCGAGAAGAGATGCGGGGTATTGATAAGGAAGTGAATTAGCATTACTGTCGAGTAGATAATAATACTATTCAAACTATCTAACCAAAAAACTGAGTCTAATGCTGG
>NC_051406.1:20493510-20493791 GCF_015228065.2 Penaeus monodon
GCAGAAAAGAAGAGAAGACGGATCGAGAGAAAGCGCCCTCTCTCCACCATGACACATGTCCTACTGCCGATACCAGGGAGCGACATAACCAGTCTATATCCAACATCCTTCAAGCAAGATGGCATTTCCTGTCCCGGGCTGAACCAAGGAGAAAAAAATGCTTCGAACACATATTTCAGCTTCTGATTCTTTTTCCATGTTTCTCTTGTTTTGTTTATCGTTTTATTATCTTTCTGCTAGATTCATATATATTTTCAGCTCTATCTCCGATGTTCTACGTC
>NC_051406.1:20493866-20494151 GCF_015228065.2 Penaeus monodon
GGGATTATCCTTCAAGGTATCAATCTCATACTCTTCCATTTCGTTCGTCTTTTTTTTTTTTACATTTTGTTCATTTCTCTCCATTACATATTTTCCTCTTTATTAGTCTATACATATTTTTTTTCACTTTTAAGTTACGAACACGAACAGGAAGTTTTGACCTGGTGACCCGTCTGGTTGCGGAGAAGTGGGGGAAAATAGTATGAATTTTAGAAACAATAAATAAAGACAATACACCGTATAATATTAACAAATACGATCAGTTAACAAGAAACGTATCGGTAT
>NC_051406.1:20494316-20494988 GCF_015228065.2 Penaeus monodon
CAGTTGCAGCACAGCGAAGGTAACAACACGAGGGTTTAAATAAATGTATTCTTTTTTTTACAGTGTACGTCTACAGTTTGCCGATTCGCTAGATCTAAACATAACTTCCTTTTTAATTATTCTCAGTTTAAGAGCTGCTGATTTTGTTATTTGTAGCGACAAATAGCAAAATCAGCAACACAATACCACAAATAACAACACCAAGCACACGGGCAAGAGGAATAATAACTCGAAAACAAGACTCGCCACGGGAAAAAAAACAAGCAAATAACAGACAGATGGATAAACAGATACAAATAGTAAACTTACCAGCATTAAAAAAATAGTGAGAAATGAGAATGTCAAATATACAGGCATCGCTAAAATAAACCCACTTAACTCATCACGAACAGGAAAATATACGAACAAAATATACAGACAGATAGAAGGATAGATAAAAAAACACAGCTCATAAACTAAGATTACCAGAATAGGGAAATACAATAAAAGTCTACATAATAAAAGAGTAATATGAAAACATACGGTTAATAAGCTCCAACAGATGATAAGAATATAGAAAAAAAGTTACGAAACAGAGATAAATAGATACAGTTAATATACCATTAAAAACAACAACAAAACAGATATACAACCAGACACACAGATAGAGTTAATAAACTGTCCACAACACGG
>NC_051406.1:20495011-20495156 GCF_015228065.2 Penaeus monodon
TCGGGGAAAAACATCATGGTCTCCCCTCTCGATCACCGATCTCGGATACCTGTTTTCGCCCATGTTCTAATTACGTATTTATTAGTATTCCTCCCTCGTCGTCTCTTCCTGTTCCCTCCCTTTCACTGTTGTTCTTATTCTTTCC
>NC_051406.1:20495652-20495750 GCF_015228065.2 Penaeus monodon
CGTGGGTGATGGTGCAACATATCCCCCCCCCCCCCGACGCCCCTCCTACATCATCCCTTTACCTCTAATCCCCTGCCCTCTCCATACCCTAACTGAAC
>NC_051406.1:20495851-20495981 GCF_015228065.2 Penaeus monodon
AACAGATCTGCACCCACCTGCGGAGTCACAGCTGACCTGTTACTAAGTATAGCCTCACCACGCGCCTCCATTACCTGCCCAGGGAACATACTGGATGAAGCCTGGAGCTGCCGAGGGAACTGTCTTCTGG
>NC_051406.1:20496359-20496497 GCF_015228065.2 Penaeus monodon
GAAAGCTGGTGGCAAAGGGAGAGAGGGGGGACTGGACAGAAAAAAAGGGGAAACCATAGACAATGAAAGGGGAAGAGGGGGAAATCACGAAGCTATAAAAAATGAGAGAAAGAGGAACATGATATCAAGCCAGTATTT
>NC_051406.1:20496541-20496681 GCF_015228065.2 Penaeus monodon
GAGAAGAAATCTTAGAAGGGTGAACGGATAGCCTCTCTCCGCAGCCATGCAAAAGATCCCTCAGCCACTTTGCTGCAACGCTGCCCGATGCTTCTGCAACACACAGCTTGTAACGAAAGAACACATAACCCGAAGACGAG
>NC_051406.1:20496751-20497086 GCF_015228065.2 Penaeus monodon
CTCGTTTCTTTGCGGTTCTGCTCTGTTAACCACCGCTGCCACAGCACGCCACGCGTCCTTTACCCCTACCCATATGAACTATTTTCTGGACGTTTAAACCTCTCGAATACCGCTGCCAACATTTCCAATATGGCAGGGTTACCAACACCACCGTCGCGGACCTCTCCAAAGATAAGAGAAAATATACGCAAGATAAGCCAAGGTGATGCTGTCAGTCTGGTAACACTGGTAGACAGCCTTTATGAAGTCAGTGAAAGGTGTGCGAGAAAGAGCGTAATTCTAACAGGTTTGTGTGGTATAAACCTGTTTGTGGAATGATGAGTGCGTGCGTGTGT
>NC_051406.1:20497530-20497946 GCF_015228065.2 Penaeus monodon
CCTGAGCCGCTACAAGTTCATATATGCGAGTCGAGATTTCCTTCGGGTTTCAAGGAAGACGATTAGTAGTGAGCACACGACTCCTTCGCGGTCCTTCGCTCGGCACTCGGTTGCCAGGGCGCGTGGGACTCCTGCCCCTCCCTACGCCCCCACACTCCCTCTCCCTTCCCTTCCCATCCCTGCACACACACTTGCTCCCTCTCCCCTCTCTCCACACACACCCATTCTCCCTCTCCCTTCCCTCCCCTTATCCCCACACATCCACTCCCTTCCCTCCCCATACCCCACACTTCTTTCCCCTCCTCCCCTCATACCCCCATTCTCCCTCTCCTTTCCCTCCCCTCCCAACATCCCCATACTCCGTCTTTCTTCCCTCCTTGCAACTTTACACTTCCTCTCTCCTCTCTCCACACAAA
>NC_051406.1:20498020-20498280 GCF_015228065.2 Penaeus monodon
GTACATACCCCTAACCCTTCCCATCCACACTCTTATTCAGTTTGCATACACCCCTATCCCTCCTCTATACCCCCCTCTCCACACACCCCTCTCTCTCCCCTCACCCACCACCCCTCAGCCTAGTGAACCTCAGCACTCGGGTCAGCGTGCAGCAATCATAAGGTTTAAAGTATGAGGGTTGAGTGTGCAATGCATGCAGGCAATAATTATGAAGCGTGGGATGTCTGGGAAGCTTTCGAATTATGACTATAGAGCATGAA
>NC_051406.1:20498395-20498723 GCF_015228065.2 Penaeus monodon
CGACGTCTGCAAGAGTGCACCCCACCATCCAAGTGCACTTGCAATAGCATGCAATTCCTAATCAGCTCCCCAGGCCCAGCCTCCTCGCATTCTCAGCGCACGGGCCGGAGGAGCGCCGCAGAATGCCCCCGCTCTTCTCTTACATAATTCTCTCTCGTCTGCTTATGGCCTTCTCGAAGGACAGCTGGTATACTTATACTTTTTTTTAATGTCGCTTCTTGCGTCACATTTGCAATAACATTGGGGATTTTCAAACGATTTTTCCTTGTCTTGAGGTGATAGAGATTAAGTTTCTTTTCTTTTTGGTACTGAAAGTGTTCTAGCTCGA
>NC_051406.1:20498874-20499086 GCF_015228065.2 Penaeus monodon
ATCTCATATCGATGGTGGCAATGAATACAAACTGAAGATAATACAAAAAAGAAAGCTGAAAATCATGATGATTATTTCACCACCACCAAAGACCTTAAATAAAATCACAATATAAGCGCCACCGCAGTTGTGACGCCGTTAGCACTGGTGACGACCTACCTCAACAGCCTTGTGTAAGTATCATAAGATACTCTGCTCTCCCCCCCCCCCTC
>NC_051406.1:20499135-20499234 GCF_015228065.2 Penaeus monodon
ACCTGAGATCTTACTCCCTCCTTCTTCCTCCCTCCCTCCCTCCTTCTCTCGCCTTCATCCCTCCGTCTCCCTCCTTCATCCCGCCCTCTTCCACCTTGC
>NC_051406.1:20499392-20500374 GCF_015228065.2 Penaeus monodon
CCCTCCTCCTCACTCTTTTACACACCAAGAACCCTTAATAGTCAAAGTTTGATAAATAAAGAATGACACATACCGGTACTGCATTACTGGACAGAAAAAATAATAAACACACAAAGAAACGGAGATAGACAGATAAAGGGAGAGGGCCAAAGTAGATAAACAGATAGGCAGAGGGGGCCAGAAATAGATGAACAGATAAGTGAAGAGGGCTCAAGTAGACAAATAGATTGGCGGAGAGGGCCAAAGTAGATAAATAGATAGGCGGAGGAGGGCCAAAGTAGATAAACAGATAGACGGGCAAACTAGATACATATATAAGGAGCGAGAGATTCTCTTAAAGCCAAGCGGTGTCCCTGACCCAACATCAATGAGGTATAGACCAGTTGGACGACCCAGTGGCCCTTGCACAGAAAAAAAAAATCTAACAAAATACATGATGATACATTTTAATCGTATATTTTTTCACAATAGAATAATGTGGGAAACATAAAACAAAAAAAAAATGAAGAAGAGGTCCTTACATATTAGCGGTTGAAATGAAAAGCAAGAAAACAACAAGAAAAAATAACAATCCAGCTAAGAAAATAAAACACCAACTCATTTCAACAGTCACCAGGTAACAGTTAAAACAGAAATGAAAAACAATAAATTCTGTCTCAGAAAAAATACATATTCATAGCAATACCCAAGCGCACAGCGGCGTAACGCGACCCACTTTTCTCCCGTTGTAAAATCCTTTCCAAATGTTCACGAACGTTCGATCCTTGACGGAAAGTGGAAAGAAAATAAATATTCACAAGAGTCCTTCACGTCAGAAAGGTAGAATTTTATAGGTATTTTTTCTATATCGGCGATTTTGAAATATACTGAATAATATACACGTACGTATTTTACAGTTATGTAACGCGGAAATACTATCTTACAACAGGACTGAGGCGGAGATGGGTCATGTGTCGAGGTCCTCCGGCGCTCCAGAGAGACT
>NC_051406.1:20500858-20501180 GCF_015228065.2 Penaeus monodon
CTTGAGTATCAGTTGGTGTAACACAAAGTATACCATAGTTTATACACCTCCTGCTATGGAGCAGGAGGTGTATCAGTAGAGAAAGAGAAAGATAATGTATATAGATAGTTAAAACAGATGAACAGGTACGGCTAATAAAGACAGTAGACAGAACGAGAGAAAGCCTGAATTTTAACACGTACCCAGTTTACCATCTTGCAGATCAACACTTAGATGGTCAATAAGATATATGTATATAAATCTTACCTGTAGCTAAGTCGGTCTGCATCGGGGGCGTAACCGAGGTCTGTGACGTCATGTTAGGAGGCGGAGTCAGGGCCGG
>NC_051406.1:20501213-20501393 GCF_015228065.2 Penaeus monodon
CGTACGCCGGTGATTACGAGACTTCGGGATCGCGGCCGAAATCGGCGGCTTCATCTCTCTTTTTATCAAGGCCTCCCCAACGCCCGCTCCCTCGGCGTCACTTGGGGGAACCGCGTCCCCCCCGGCGGCCGACTCCAGACCCCCATTGAGGAGGACACCGCAGTGCTTGAGCGGGAGACT
>NC_051406.1:20501460-20501952 GCF_015228065.2 Penaeus monodon
CTCGTCTCCGGCACTTCGGGGATCGCCACCAACATGCTGGCGGCTCGGAACTACTTCACACGATTAGAAAAAAATAACCCAATACAAAACAGATAGAGAAATAGATTTATATTTCCAGGCGTGGTTCACTTTCGAGAGATCTCTTTCCAGATTCTCTCTCTCATCTGGACTTAAAAAAAAGGACGATGACACGATCTCGTCCCTGGCTCGACCATGACCTGTCACGTGATCACTCGAGTCTATTTTTTTTATCTTATTCAACACTATATTTTTCTCTTGGGTCTCTATTCTACGCAACGCAATCTACATCTACATTTCTGAAATGGATAGGAAAAAAAAAAACATTACCTTGGGATGATAATGCTGAGGTGAAAAAGTGTCATGGATGAAGCGCGAAATGCACTGGATGAGGCCGGCCTACACGACAAAAATTCTCCGTTTTCTGTTTTTTTCATTTTGTATCTTTCTGTCACCCCCTCTCTCTCTTTGTTC
>NC_051406.1:20502037-20502235 GCF_015228065.2 Penaeus monodon
CATCTAGGCGTTTCTAGTTCACGCCCGATGCAACCGACTGCAATCAGCTTCAACAGGTGTGCGTGTACAGGTGTGTAAATCGTAGCCTCTTTCAAGAACAAGTGTTTTTTATATATATAAGCACAGCTTAAGTGTATTGATTCAATATCAAGCACTCTATGCATCTGTAAGTTTGTTTGTGTTATACTGTATTCAGTC
>NC_051406.1:20502286-20502499 GCF_015228065.2 Penaeus monodon
CTCCTCATCACACCGACTCCCACCACTCCAACTAGACCTTTGCTTTTTAACGGAACACACTCGATGGTATCCTTGTTCCACTCCTGGATCTTGCAAAGGAAATATCCTCGACTCTTTCATCTCTTGCCTTTTCTTATTATTATGCCCCACCACCTCACCACCCTTATTCCCCTTTCTTTCTTTTTATTCTGTTTCCTTCTCCGCTTTTTCCAT
>NC_051406.1:20502751-20503105 GCF_015228065.2 Penaeus monodon
CCCCCCCACCAAGTTCGAATCCCCTCCACAGAAACCAAATACAGCTTGCAGACGCTCGAACTCGTCGGAGAGGCTTTGCCCTTTACAGCTCGTTCGGTGGTGCGAGTATCTTCTCCTCGTCAAAAACAGAAAATAATAAATATGGAAACTAAACAGACATAGGATTTAATTAATAAACAATATTAGGTCAATGCACCTTACATAGGCGACGCGATCGGAATTTCGGATTCGGATTTTTCTTATTTTCTCTCCGTCCGTTTCTTTCGACTAAAATTGGACGTAAATAAATGGCAACTTTATGGAAACGTTCTGGGAAAGGCTCTCGCTCCTGGTGGTTATCCCTTCGTGCTATTT
>NC_051406.1:20503363-20503508 GCF_015228065.2 Penaeus monodon
CTGCTTGTTCTCCCTTTGGATTGAGGGCGACCGCGGGACGAACTGGGTAGGGAGGAGAGGGGGGGTGGGATGGGGGAGATGGGGGAGGGGGATTATACGCTCACAGTAAGTATATAATTAGACGTTTCTTTTTTGTTGTTCTTTG
>NC_051406.1:20503641-20503705 GCF_015228065.2 Penaeus monodon
ATTATTTCCTTGCCAATGCCCAAAACACACATTTCGACCACCTCATATTAACATAAAGAGCACA
>NC_051406.1:20503778-20504197 GCF_015228065.2 Penaeus monodon
ATTCAGCATTTCCCTTCATTTCTAATGAACTAAAAAAGATAACACAGGACTAACTGAGTGATACGAATTAAAAATGAATAAACGAATAAACAGAAATACACGAATAAGCAAATGGCCTTGGTAGCTCTATTCACGGCGTTGGGAGAAGCTAAAAACAAACCGAATTTTTAGTCGCAAAACCTACTGATTCCGACTGCCCCCTCCCCACCTCTCCCTTCCTTTGACACTCCTTTCATTTAGCCCTTCCTTTTTCTCATCCCGTTTCCCTTCTTTATTCCTTTTTCTTCGTTTTTTTCCTCCCTTCCTCCTCCATTATTTCCATTTTCTACTTATTCCTCTTTCTAGCACCCCATTCCCTTCATTTTATCCCTCCTATTCTCTTCCCGCCACCTATTCCCTTCCCTTCATAATAACTTCCT
>NC_051406.1:20504348-20504420 GCF_015228065.2 Penaeus monodon
CCCAAGGAACGTGCCATGAGAAACACGTGTCCGCTGGCCGGAGTGTCCGCGGCGTCGACGACTATTCTTGGC
>NC_051406.1:20505633-20505913 GCF_015228065.2 Penaeus monodon
TGTTCTGCGGTCTTTCGTATTTTCGCGCAAACTGTTGCTCAAAAACCACCCTTCATTCACATAATTTGTAACTGATTGATTTCTACATTTATCTTCATAATTACTCTAATGCAAATGGGCCTTACTTTTTTCTGCTCTTCTGTTGAATTTATAATGGAAGCTTCCATGCGTATTCCCAATTCGACAATATATGCACTCGAATGTAGAAATAGTTGGCTACACCACATCCATCACTATTCTGCAGATACAGAGACTATGGTGGTAATTCCTGTAGGCCTAC
>NC_051406.1:20507139-20508256 GCF_015228065.2 Penaeus monodon
AAGCACACAAATGAAAACAGCACAAAATCTCTACAATTCAGATGATGTGCCGTGCAACTGACTCAAGGAGGCTCCTCCCCCAGACACCCACAGACACAGAGTCGCAAGCACGCACGCACACCCTACTCATTCTGCTTGGCCACCAAGTCTCAAAGTCTGCGACGACCTCTGACACAGTTTCACCGTGCGGGACATTATGCAGTGATAAGAACCACTTACACGAGCGTCGAGGCTCACAGAGGGATACGAGATGCTTTTACGTCGAAGCAACACACTGTTTGGAAGCTGCGTCACCATGGCAACCACCAACTCAGTGTGTGCCATGAGACACTCGCTTGACCCTCCTCTACCTGTTCTCCGCGCTCTTTCTTTCGCGCGCACATGCTGTCTCTCTCTTTATAATGGATCTGAGCTCTCACCCCTTCCTCCAGAACCTCACACGTAAGTAAACCTCACTACATTGCCTCTCACATCGACGTTTACGAATGATATTAAAAATAATGACGACAGACACAGTTGCTATGGCAACAACCTCGAGACCCTCGCTTGATTCTCACTGCCCATGCAAGTTGGCTGGCCCATGGACCACATACTTCTAATACAACGGTACGAAATGAGGGGCGGTATTTTTGGAGTCGTTCCCCTCTCCTAGACCGCCGACTGACAAATAAGACACCGAAATAAACCGAGCTAAAGTAGTTCCCTATTTTTAAAACACTAGACGATACAGGACCAACAATGCTTCTGCCCTGTAAGTGATGACTGAGACTAACTGCGTTTCCAAGAAGTTCAATTCTAATCACTGTTTGCAAATTATACTTTTAATCCCACCACAAGAAAACGAATCTAAACAGGTAAATGCACACTGACCTTAACAATCTTCGTTTTCGCATCAAAGAAAATGCACAATTCCAAATAAAGGACAAACTATGTCACTTAAAATATATCCAACCGTGACTTTTCTCTGCCGGGTTTTGCTAATCGTGTGAATAATTAGGCAAGTGGGATATTGATGCAAGGAAAATACAAACGCAAAAACGGCAGACTCAATTATTATCAGTACAAGCTATGACAGTTCGAATGATGACATGAGAGTGTGTGTAAGAATAGAATTCAC
>NC_051406.1:20508468-20508631 GCF_015228065.2 Penaeus monodon
CCTGTCAAGAAAATCACTTATCGGTAAGAATTCAGAAAAATACGCATTTGTGTACCACAGTTTCCTCCCCTTTTCATGACCTTTGATGAAAAATATACATTATAACATTAATTTTCCTATTTCTGTTTTTTGTTTCTTTGTCCGCCGCCCAAGACCTTGTTCG
>NC_051406.1:20508689-20511185 GCF_015228065.2 Penaeus monodon
ACCTTCGCTTTCTCGCTTTCTTTCTTTTATCAGTCCCCCTTCTCTTTATATTTCTCTCCTCCTACCTTTCGTTCTGACTATCCCTTTCTCTCTCCCACCCCCATGTCCTTAAAAAGATCTCCCCGGGCACTATGCAGGAACAAAACTCTACTCTTTCACACGCCATCTTTCAAAACAAGGTCTAACCTTCTGCTAAATAATTCTTCCCTTCTCCAAGGCCAGCGTCGAAGACCTACTAGGACATCCTCCAGTTACGTCTAACCAGTTACGTCTGAGAATCTAAATATAGTGTGTATTTTGAACAAAGCCGCCCTTACACGTTTGTAATACTTGAGGAATCCCAACCGAAAAGGAAACCTGCAAAAGTTTACAGACGTTACTCCCACTCCAAAAAAGTTAGGTTATTTCGACTGATAAATAAAGATATCGCAGGAGGAAAAGAATAACAAAGCAACACTTCGGGAAATCCCATTTCCACAGCCCACTTAAAAAAATGATATCTACTGCCATCATAAAATTATAATAAAAGGTTTTAAAAAAATTAAATAATATATGACAATGAAAACCAGATGATCCTTCTTTACGACAATATATTTATTTCAACATCCTACAAAATGTTATTCCCTCATAAGCGGCATCTCTATCCCTAAATAAGTAGGTATCGCTTCCCTCATTCCGAAACCTAATAATCACCGTTCAAACCCAATTACCACTGTGAGCAATTCCCCATGATATAAACAATGGATTTCTCCACTCCCCCCCCCCCTCCACCTAGACTCACACAGGCCCGGTTGTCCCATACAAACATTTGAAAAGAGAACGTCACATGAAGTCCTCTATTTTCACTTAACACGCGATCCCCTCCGCATATGCGCATGTACAAAAGATACCCCTCACAGTTAACACGATATTTGAACAGTCAAGTCCACGCACACAGAATAGTGTCTATATTCTTTTTCTTGGAAATTCTCATGAATATGAATGTGAATATACAATATCAGAGAAACATGAATTCAGTCCCAAAAGATAATCATTCTACGTCCAAAGCAGAGCAAAACGCGACCCAGTGTTTGTCCCGCCCAGTTAACAAACAGGGAAGTGCAGTATCATCACACACCAATTAATCAGTAATTGTGGAGAAGTAATAGGATGTTAAGCAGCGAGACCTGACTGTGCCCTGCAACCACTTGTTTGGCTCACCCGTCCTACAAGTGGTTCTATTTTTAGCACACTTTATCGAATTCCATTACAGCGGCAGGTACGTCTCGCTAAGTTCTTTTTTTTTTTTCTCTTCTTTCATTTAAGGGGGTCGAGTAGGGGGAAGAGTCACCACCGCCACTTCCCTTCCCAGCTCGTCCTGGGATTGGCACGCCAGGGATCGGTTCAGTAAGTTTTCGCACTTTTGTTTATGGTGGTATTCTCTCCGTGGCCTTCTCAATACCGCCTGCTTTAATTAATGCACACAACGCAGGCGACGTTACCACTACCACCGCTGCCCGCCACCTTCACTTACACACTATGTCATAGGGAGCGCAATAATTCATCTTTCTCCGCCTATGGTTTACACTCAATGTCACTAAAACTGTGGCGGACCTTAAAGGCAACCCGGGACTCCAGACTCACAGCAACGTGAAGCCAAACTGGAGTTCCAAAAGCGATAGCCTTGTCATCTTGTTTCATTCTTCTCGTCCGACCAATCGGAGAGCCGGCGCGATGCAACGTCACAAATATTCGTGACGCAACTTTGACGTCACGCTTGAAGGCGGAGCTCCAGTTGCTATGGAAGCCGGCATTCCAGTTACTAGATATTTTTTTAGGCTTATTGGCTTCTTATACCACTTATTTTTTCTAGTAGCTGTGATATTCTTCTCTAATAGTTTACTACTGTAAAATGTCAGTGCCGGAGGAGCCTCGAGTGAGGCGTATGCGAGACATCCAATGCAAGGTGCAGAGCAGGTCACGTGCCTACCTGCTGCAAGCTCCGCCCTCTCACATCTCCCCCACCGCCACCTCACAACTCGCTAAGTTCATCACAGCCTGTCACCACCACCGCTTCAGTCACAAACATATTAAACATATTCTGCTTTATCCTGTTCGTCAGTGATAAAAAACATGGACGGTTTTTAATGTGCTTGAAGACATCTTATAAAAGATACACAAGCGTTGACGTTGCAGAACACGCACACAATAAGATAAACAGCGAATGCAACAGTCATGGGTATAAAACACGAATATCTTTGCTTTTATCGTATTGCTACATCATTTCAGCTAGCGTTCATACGGAGCTTGCCAGTGGGTGGTCTACATTATATGTAACTTTATGTGAATTTTTTATTGTCACAGTATACTAAAACTGGTTATTAAGTAGATTAACATATTCTTCATGTGCTTCTCATTGTGTTATTTTCAGAAATCCTGTCACAGCGAGGTCCTGACACTTTTAGTTAGCGTAAATGTACATAAAGTATGTTTCTAAAATGTTTTCATGTCTTTGCC
>NC_051406.1:20512503-20513095 GCF_015228065.2 Penaeus monodon
TCTGTTCTTTATGTGTTGCACTAATTGCTCAATACTTGCACAATGTAACTGAAACTGTTAACTAACAAATATCAGCTTTCACGTATTTATATTACAAAAAAGTTGCGTAATGTGTATCAGTTTTATACTGTGTACTTTCAGCGATATGTTTTTTATTCAGTCACTGAAGCAAAGGAAAAGAAAATAATAATAATGATTTAGAAAAATAAATCTCTACTTTCTGTACGTCACGGGGGTCGCTGTCCCCCCCCCCCCTCTACTCGCCTTTACACAGATGCAGAGTAACTTATGGAAAAGTCCGGTTTTGTCCTGACCAAGGTTACGGGTCTAGAGCATTACATCACACACCTGCCAGGTGTTTAGTGTATTTTGGGGGTCTGGAGAAAAAAGAGGGGGGGTGGCAGTAGAGGGTTATGGACTGACTAGGATGGGAGATGAGAGGGTTTAAAAGAGGTTAGGAAGCGAAAAGGAGGGTCGAGAAGGATGAGAAGAAATCAACAGGGTGTGTGAGGAATTATAAGGGGTGTTAAAAGGGGTTGGGGCTAGGAGGAAGTGAGAAGGCAAGGAGGGAGGATGAGAGATAGTCTAGAAG
>NC_051406.1:20513297-20513494 GCF_015228065.2 Penaeus monodon
CTCAGCTTTGTGAACTGGTTCTAGCCTTTTGATCAGCTGTTTTGCGTGCCACGTTTACTTACCGCTCATAAAGAGAGAGTGAATAAAAGTATAGATGAATTAGGGATTCCATTAACATTTGCTTGCGTTTGTACTCAGGGCGTTTCATCAAAAGTGACTTTGAGAATTGAGGAGAGTGGAAGGCGAGTTCTAATAAT
>NC_051406.1:20514017-20515864 GCF_015228065.2 Penaeus monodon
TAACCACCACTAGGAAAATACAGAACTAAAATATAAAAAATAACCAGAAGTACGATAACGCTATTTCTGTAACGAAGAAAACCCCCCTTGGCTTATATAGCAATTAAAAATGTACAGTGATAGCGAGATAACACATTTACAAACGATAAGCGATAATCAGTGCTTGTTGCACACCATCCTCGGGGTCTATTACCCAGTACTTTGTGAATTATCTATTCGGCTAATAACTTGCTGTTTACTTGTTTTTATGTCTGTTTTGTACCTTGCTTGTATGTTTTCTGTTTACGTTGATTGGTTAACCGTCAATTAACTGTTGCGTCATTTATTTCGTTCTTAAGGGTATCATCTATCTTTAAATCCTCTTTCAGCTAAATATATACGTGGCTGTTCTATGAAGCACTTTAACTATTATGACTAGCTAGGTGATGTAGTGGTTTCAAATAAAGGCCAGAATTAAAGGAAAAGTGCATATTAGTTTCATCAACTTTTGCCATATTGACTACAAGTATAAAGGCAACATATTTGCATCGGGAGTACAACAAAAGAATTGCAAAGACAAATAGACCGTGAGAAGAAGAGAGGAAGATACAAAACAACAGAAATGAACCGACATACAGATGGCGAGGATAGGAAATGGAGATGCAAGGAAAGAAATATGAACATATAGAGAGAGAGAATAAGAAAAATGAAAATATATCTACAAAGAAAACAATATGAACAACCAGATAGATAATGAGAATACGAGAGAGAGAGACATAAAGAGATATGAATAGATAGACAGTTTGACAGAGGGAAACATAGACAGAGAGATAAACAGATACTAACAAAGCAGAAAGGAAACCCAACTTGCAGAGAAGAAATTCACATTATCCTAAAAGACAAAGAGCCCCTCAAAATAATGAAAATAATAAAACTGCCGTAACCAAAGTTTTTAACTGCATGGCCACATCAGCTGATAATGCATGACCACAGATGCACTGAACTGCGTGGTTACAGTTTGCCTGATTTATGTGCATGGCAACGGAATTATAAGAAAAGTAAAGAAATAAAATAGAGAGACAGCTGAGGGAGAGCGATAGAGAGGACGAGACAGACTGACAAACAGACAGACAGAAAAATAATAGAAAAAAAGGAGACAGAGACAACAGACACATAGGAACAGAAAGAGATGTGTGCAGCTAGACAAACAGTGAAAATGAGAGAGAGAGATAAAATAGAGGTATGAACAGACAAACGAAAAAAGAGAAACGAGAAATATGAAAAGATAGATAATGAGAATGAGAGAGAAAATATAAATCAAGAGATATAAACAAATGGCGAGAATAAGAGAGAAAGACACAAAGCAAAAGATACGAACAGATAAACAGATATTGAGAACAGGAGATAAAGATGCAGGGGAAAAAAATATGAACAAATAGATAGTGAGAATATGAGAGAGAGGGAGACAAAGAAAGGGATATGAATAATTGACAATTAGTGAAAATACGAGAGGGAATAAAATGGAGACAGACAGACAGACTGATACTGAAAATAGGAAGAAAAAAACATAAAAAAGAGAGACGGACTAAGAGCAGGGAAGATACCGGAAGGACAAGAGGAAGAGACATATTAAAGCTATCCTTGGAATGACTCCCCCCCTCTCTCTTCACCTCTCCCCTACCCAAACCCCCACCCTCACCCCTCCCTTCTCTACCACCTCCTCTTCCCACACTACCTTCCACTACCCCCTCCCTCTTGCTTCCCTAACCCCCACCTTCCCTCCCCCTACCCCCTCTTGTTGCCAGGAAGACAGAGTGAAAGTCACGCAACTCCTGAGATTTCACTAGACATCTCTGCGGAAAAAACGA
>NC_051406.1:20518251-20518524 GCF_015228065.2 Penaeus monodon
TCTTCCAGCCCTTCCCTCTCGCATCCTCTCGCTTCTTTCTCTCCCCCCCCGTTGCAACATGCCTCAACAGATGCATAAAGGATCCTTGCATGGCCTGCGATCTGCAATATGCGGTTCTCCCCTCTGAGTCGCCGCACGCTGCTTGTTCGTTCTCGGCTTCGCTGTTCTGTTCTTCGTCGATTCAGGTTTTGTTCCAACTGCTGCCGGACTGGCTTGCGATTTGTCCGCTGGGTTTGTGTCTCATTCCTTCTCAATTCTTTTCCCATCTCCTTC
>NC_051406.1:20518730-20518797 GCF_015228065.2 Penaeus monodon
GTATTTCATTATGATTTCGTCTGTCTCTGAGTCTGTTTCTGGCAGTCTCAGGCTCTTAGTCTGTTAT
>NC_051406.1:20519294-20519593 GCF_015228065.2 Penaeus monodon
TGCTTAAAGTTACTAAGAGACCGCAGAGTTAAATAGAGTAGCTGTCAAGTTCAAGTAAGACACGGGGGAAAGCGAAGAAGGACCCAAAAACAGAGAGAAAAGGTCACGGAAAAGTTCTTAGGCTGATGAATAAGATCGAGATGTCACGCCGGCGATGAAAGGTCAGACGACGCTCTCGCTGAATGTGTGGATGAAGTCGTGGAATGTCTTGAAGAAGGAAAAGAAGGGAAAAGAGACAGAATGAAGGAAATGAAGAGGATGATAAGGGTGTAGGTTAGATATGGAAGGAAAGGATATGG
>NC_051406.1:20519706-20519882 GCF_015228065.2 Penaeus monodon
AAAATAAAAAAACTGAAGTAATGAATCATTTTTTTTCAAGGCAACAGAAAAAGTAAAAGTAATGAAAAAGGGGTTTATTATGTATGTAAAAACGAGGAATCTGAGAAAAAAGATAAAACAAAATGAAACCAAAAAAGAAACACATGAAAAGTAATGAACCCTTTTTGTGTTAGTAG
>NC_051406.1:20520000-20520280 GCF_015228065.2 Penaeus monodon
GTAAGGAAAGGAATCTCGTAGAAATACGGAGAACAAACAGGAAAATAATAATAGCTGAATTTAGGAAACTTTGCCCTTGTCTGTTGTTGTGAAGGAATGGAATAAAACGAAGAGAAAAGTTCGGAATCCTCATGCATTTAGGAATCATGGAACTAAAACCAAAACAAAATGAGTAGTGTTAAGTAAAGGTATAATACTTCCATTTTATGAAAGGAAAACACTAATATAAAGCATAAATATTCAGTCTTATTAAAGATATTGACTGCATACACACACACAC
>NC_051406.1:20520303-20520502 GCF_015228065.2 Penaeus monodon
TGCATATTCATGTCACTTTCAGAAATATGAAAATAAGTATTGGATCAAAGTTTAAATCAGAATAAAAATACTGATAATGACATTTTAAAAACTCAGATGGCACCCAAGGACACTTGGGTAAGGTCAGGAAAGTTATATCGTACCTTTGCCTGTGCCCCCCCCCCCTTTAGCCTCTATCGGTATCCGTACCCTTATCTTT
>NC_051406.1:20520564-20520715 GCF_015228065.2 Penaeus monodon
ATGTATTACATACGCCCCCCCCCTTCGCTCACTTCCTCTTCCCTGTATCAGTATAAATGATCTGATGTATTATCGTGGTATGCAGACAGATGTGGATGTACTTGTTTTTTTCATATTTATCTTTTCCAAAGCACAGATCTCAAAAGGGAAG
>NC_051406.1:20520769-20520912 GCF_015228065.2 Penaeus monodon
GCATAAATTCTCTCTTCATGTTATTGAAATTTTTGACATCTAAACAAGTACACTATATCTTAGATCACTGAGTTCAAATTGATATCAAAGATAATGAGGAAAAATAACAACAAATTAAGTTGTCCAGGTACACTCGAGAAACT
>NC_051406.1:20521096-20521351 GCF_015228065.2 Penaeus monodon
CCTGACATCCTTGTTCTCGTATCTTACCTTGGTATATAAATATCCAGCATATCTTGGTGCATAAACATCGTTTTTCTATTCTTTTTACTTTGTTTGAATATGAATTACTTTTTTACTCATCTACGAGTAAAAGGTCAGGATAGATTTGTGTAGGCTTATTCATGTATCCATAACCAATCGTTATGAAGCTTGTCTGTTGTCGACTGTACAGCTGACATCCGGGACTTATACATCAACACGGAAAATAGTGAACTT
>NC_051406.1:20521805-20522324 GCF_015228065.2 Penaeus monodon
CCTAAATCCGACTCTACCTATGAGATTAGATAACACATTCTCATAGGTTGTTTGATAAAAAAAAATCGACCACGCTACCGTCACCAGTGTGTTTGGGGCCAATGAACTTTACTGTGATTTGATCATGAGAGCAATTCCTGCCATAAGTATTGCGGAATAAATAATAATAACAACGGTAAAAAATGATGTTGCGGGTGGATAGTAATCTGATAGATCGCATTAAGATAACTCATTATTTTCTGTATAAAAAAAAATAAAAATTTTCCCTTTGCGATCTTTCTTTGATTTTTCACATTTTTTTTTTACTACCGTTTCATATTTTTCCGACATTTTTATTTCTATGTATTTTTTTTATTTTGGATTTCTATATTTCATTTGCCATTTTGAATTTTCATCATTTTCCGTCCATTAAGATTTTCGTCCGCGTGAAGGGAGTTTATTCTCTTTCTCTATCCGCTATTCATATCTATAATTCTGTCTAATTTTATCTTTCGCTCTCTCTTTCCCTATCCTTTGCTA
>NC_051406.1:20522458-20522734 GCF_015228065.2 Penaeus monodon
CTTCAACATAATATCAACGAAGATTAAAGATACCTTTATCTCATTTCAATGATTTTTCCCTTTCTCTCGATAACAGATATCTGTAGCTGCGGCCTTGTGTTGTGGCTTATCAGCTGTCCGTGCCATTGCTCTGAGGAATTAATTTTTACGAATGATTTTCATGTTAGTGTTAAGTTGAGTAGTTGAAATAAACTTGACTCGTTGTTAACTTGATTTGGGATTAACTAGGCTTAGTGTTGACTTGACTTGATGTTAACTTAAGGTTAACTAGACTAG
>NC_051406.1:20522828-20523206 GCF_015228065.2 Penaeus monodon
CTTGGGTTGGTTTGACTTACCTTGATCTGAGTTGATTGTACTGGAGTTTACTTGGTTGGAGTTGAAGTTGACTTGAGTTAACTTGGCTGAAGATCATGTCATTAGAGATGACTTGACTTGCTGTTAATTTGACTTTGGTTACCTGGAACTGACTTCACTTTATTTGGACTTGATTGGATTAACTTGATCTGACTTTGTGTAATTAAACTTGAAATCTATTCATGTTGACAGAAATAGAATTGAATGAGAATATATTTATGTCGAGATAAGTCATTCTGATAATAAGCAGAGAGAGAGAAAAAAACAAAACAAAACAAAAACACTGGATTTGATTTTTCCTTCATTCTTTCATCTATCTACATATTCCATGGTCATTGA
>NC_051406.1:20523256-20523426 GCF_015228065.2 Penaeus monodon
GGGAGACAAAGATGAGAGAGAAAATGAATAAACGATGATACCTTTGGTAATGATGCCTATGGTGACTGTGATTATGACGATGGTGAGAATCCCTGTTGATTATTGCAAGATTACTACTGCTGGTGATTTTTACTGCAAACTTCAAATGAATATTACTTGTAACGATTTCA
>NC_051406.1:20524054-20524470 GCF_015228065.2 Penaeus monodon
GCAAATAGGGATGGCAGCCATGACAGGAAACCTCAAGCTGCAGCAAAGACAACAAACAATGAAAACAAAAGAAACCAAATAGGAGAACAAAACCAGAAACACAACTGTGCAAGCGGAACAAAGACGATCGAGCAGGAAATCTGTTCAAGCAGGAAAGAACACAGAACACGATCCCAGACAGCCGTTGTTGCAAGCAGAGGCATCCAGAGTGAGGGGCTGCATCGGCGAGAGCGATCCAGAGCAAGTCAATGTTGCAGAGGTTGCAAGGGCCGGAGGAAGGGGAAGGCTGGGAGAACTGCGGTGGGAGGGAAAGAGACGGAAAGGAAGAAAAGAGGAAATAATGGAGAGAAGATATCAGAGGAAGTGCAAAAGATATGTGAATCGTAAGACATATCGACACAGACACGCACACGCTA
>NC_051406.1:20524530-20524675 GCF_015228065.2 Penaeus monodon
GCGCGCGCGCGCGCGGGCCGAGAGAATCGCAGGAAACTCGCCAGCAAAGCAACGCGCGCATGCATAGCGCACAGCCAGCGAAATCTATAAAAGCTACACATATCCACCCTGTTCCGCGGGAAAAGAAACCACACAACAACATTTT
>NC_051406.1:20524702-20524866 GCF_015228065.2 Penaeus monodon
GATAGAGTTGACAAACCTCACTCGCCCCCCTCCCCCAAGAGAAAAAAAAAGAAACCTCAGTGATCAAAGAACTCGACACCTTTGCTAAGAAGAAACAAAATCTCTTTTGTGTTTAGCAAATGCGGGGAAAGGGAAGTAACGGGGAGAAAGAGCGAGAGAGGGGT
>NC_051406.1:20525015-20525313 GCF_015228065.2 Penaeus monodon
AGGGAAGAATGAGAGAAAGAGGCAAGAAAGGTAAGTATGCCTCATTCCTACCTCCTTTGTGGTGAACGAAAGGAAAAGATATATACAAACGGTCAGATAGACGAAGAGAGGGAGAGAGATATATTTGGCTAGTATGATGACGACAAAGACAGAGGGGGAGACAAAAAGGGAAAGAGACAAAGGCAGAGCGACATTATTCTTTTCTTGTAAATATAACACGTATATATTTTTTTTTCTAAATAAAACTAAAGAGAATTTCTAGTTTATTGTTAAGATAAACAATTAAGTTCTGGAAATG
>NC_051406.1:20526736-20526896 GCF_015228065.2 Penaeus monodon
AATCCCCACCGTACTCTGCGTTAGTGCGGCGTCACGGAGGAGTGAGTCGGTAGGCCTAGCAGGACGTGACGACCCAAAACCCCCTTCGGATTCCTCCTTTATGAGGGAAGAATGAGATATGCAGGACGTTTCTCTCGCTATTCCTCGACTCTCGTCTCCA
>NC_051406.1:20526935-20527533 GCF_015228065.2 Penaeus monodon
CCCTCCTCCTCGTTTTCTATCTATTTCTCTCTTCGCTTGTTTCTTTCTTTTTTTCTTCTCAATCTACCTGTTTATTATTTATATCATATTTTGTTTTATATTCCTTTCATCCCCTTCTTCTCTGTTCCTTCCTTCTTTTCTCTCTCTTTTTCGTCCCTGTCTTCCTCTTAATCCTCTTCTAGTTCTTTTTCCTCTTCTTACTCCTTTTCCTTTTCTTTCTGTTTTCATCATCATCCTTATTTTCCTCCTTTATTTCTGTTCCTTAGCCATATTCCTCGACCGCTTCTTCTTATTCTTCCTTTTACTATTTCTCCGTCTCTTTATCTCCTCCTCATCTCCCTTTCCTCTGTTTCTTCCCCATATTCCTACTCTTCCTCTTGCTTTTCCTTCGCTTCTTCCCCATATTCCTACTCTTCCTCTTGCTTTTCCTTCGCTTCTTCCTCATATTCCTCTTACTTCCTGTCCGTTTCTTTTACTCCTTCAGATCCTTCATATTATACAGAAATATGGGCAAAGCATAACGTACAACATAATATACCAACTAGGAAGAGCAAATGCCGTTCATTGCATACGGGCATGGTCAGTACGCTCTGTCAAG
>NC_051406.1:20527563-20528264 GCF_015228065.2 Penaeus monodon
GGGATAAGATGTATCAAAGCCGCACGCTGTATGCAAGCTGCGTACTATATTAAAGACGTATGCTACATGATGTATTAAGGCCGTATGTTGTATCAAGGCTAGATGTTGTAATTAAGTTTTATGCTGAATTAAGATCGTAAGCTGTATTAAATTTGTGTACTGTATCCAGCATTAAAGTTACACTGTATCAAAAGCTTCTACCTGGAGTGTATGTAGGCACGAGCTCCTCTGTAACCAAAGAAATCGATCACAGCCTCTTATATTACAAGTTACGTAAAAAAGAAGGAATCTAGTATTCTTCCCTGCTTGCCTCAGCTGCTGCTATTTGCATTAGGTAAGACATTCTTAAGGTAGGGGAGCACGTGTATGAAATCTTTTTCTTTCCTCACTAATGTGGAATAAGTCGGGAATTTGTAGTAGATTGATATTCTTTTATTTATTCATCTATTTTCATTTTATCATGGTTTCTAGCTTACTCTTAAAAGATATCAGTGAGAGTGAAAGATTGAAAGAATGGGGCAAATGCTGCTTTTAGATTCCTCAATTACTGGCTGTTGATAAAAAGGTGAAAGAAAACGGTGAAAGAAAATAATGAAGCAAAGGCGCGTCGTTTCATCTTTTATTCGACGATTTTTTTGGTCGTCACTTTATTGCATTTTCCTTTCTTTCGTTACTCACTCTCTCCTCTTCGTCAGACAGTA
>NC_051406.1:20528674-20528852 GCF_015228065.2 Penaeus monodon
CAAAAAGCCAAACAAAAGGAGAACAGACTCCAAACATGACACCGGCAGGAATCCGCGGGCAGCCTTGCAACTCAGGAGCATCATAAAGCAACCCGGCGATATGCGATAAGAGACCTCGGTGCATCAAGTACACACTAGATCCCGTTTATCTAATCTATACCATGGTGATCCCCGTCTG
>NC_051406.1:20529106-20529909 GCF_015228065.2 Penaeus monodon
ACATGGGAGGTTTGTCAGCCGCGCGTACATGTGCACTTGGAGGAGATTTGTGCCGAGGGTGGGGAGGAAGGAGGAGGGGGAAAGACAACGAGGGAGAAGAGTTGGAGAGAAGGAAGAAAGGGAGGGACGCGAGGTAGAGATGGTAGGAAGGGGAGGAGGGGAAGGCGAGAGGGAAGGACGGATGGGGGTTGAGGGAGGAAGAGGAGAGGAAGTAGAAAGACAGAGGAGGGAAGCAGGGAGGGAAGCAGGCAGACAGAGAAGGATTGGAAGCAGGGAGGGAAGCAGGCAGACCAAGAAGGAGGGAGGCAGGGAGGGTAGCAGGAAGACAGAGAAGGAGGGAGACAGTGAAGGACGCAGGCAGACGGAGAAGGAGAGAGGTAGGAAGGGCACAGGCAGTCATAGAAGGAGGGAAGCAGGGAGGGACACAGGCAGATGGAGAAGGAGGGAGACAGGGAGGGACTCAAGCAGGTGGAGAAGGAGGGAGACAGGGAGGGACACAGGCAGATGGAGAAGGAGGGAGGCAGGGAAGGACGCAGACAGACATTTACGTTGTTCAGAGCGATAAACATGAGTATTTTAAAACGCGGAGGCCGAGCTCTTGTCCCTCGTCTATTTCTTCCTCTCCTGTTGTGTCACACGCGGCGAATGAAGGAGAAAAATAGTGAATGAAAAGGAGAACACTGATAGATATCAATATCGAAAGCCCGGATTATAGTGTGTCTTCTTTTCATCACTAGTATCTTTGATAATGTTAAAACTACGGCACCTGTCTTTACGAAAAGCAGTACAGAAAAACGGGAGTC
>NC_051406.1:20530280-20530425 GCF_015228065.2 Penaeus monodon
AAATCTAACTTTATCTGTACAAGGTAAATTAAGCTCAGATTTAGGTGATTCTTTACTTTAAGGTCTGTTGCAAATGATCTCTTGCGAATGAGACGGTAGGTAATTGTAAATGATAGTAATGAAAGTAAATTATCCTTACTCTTGC
>NC_051406.1:20530492-20530933 GCF_015228065.2 Penaeus monodon
CCCCTCCGTTCCCCACTTCCTCCCTCGCTCCCCCCCTCTTTCCCTCCGCCCCTCCCCCGCTCCCTCCCTCTCTTCCCTCCCAGTGTCCAAGTTCGTGCGCTCATTATCACCTTGCGTTAGGAGTCCGTACCTGAAGAATGTCGCTGCTTTATGTAAGTACGCTTAACTCATTTCCTACGTGTCCTCTTCTGCCAGGTCGTTGGTCTACGGACGAGGGAGGCATCGTGCTGGTTTTACTTCTTCTTTTTTTGTATGTCTTTGTTGTTAGGGAATTATAGTGTTTTTCGTGATTAATCTCTCTTTAATGATTTTGTGCAAGGCATAGTTTTATATTCTATATTGAGATATGCGATGATTTTTTATTGCTTCGGCCGATTCATTTATCATCTTTATATTTCAGTGAATTCTGAATCTCTCTCTTGTTATAGGATAGCTAGTGGA
>NC_051406.1:20530985-20531351 GCF_015228065.2 Penaeus monodon
GGGGGGGGAGATACGTGATTTGGATTCTGTCCCTTTTGTTTTCGAGAATATTTGATAGATTTTGTTTTGGTTAGATACGTATTTCACATAACGTTTCATGTAACCAAGTTTTAGCACCAGCTCAAAACAATTTCTAACTAACATTTGTTTCTTTATAAGATTATTAGGAATGCACTCAGATATATAACTCCTACATCACCAACATACGATTGATGTTAAAAGGTTATAGATGATACGTAATAAATTTATAGTCCATAAAATCATAAGCTCCGGGTCCCTCACTAGACCCGTTAGGTACAAACGCCAAACCTAAGAAAAAGCATTGCGTCTGTTCCAGGGATGCTTCCTAAAAATTCTAAAACTAGT
>NC_051406.1:20531441-20531616 GCF_015228065.2 Penaeus monodon
ATCCTAAATCAACACGCTCCCACACTGTGTACTATTTTCCGAACAAGCAACTCAAGATTAGGAGGCAGCTAACCCACGAGGAGAATGCATACTTCAATCAAGAAAATTCAGAGCACTGTTATCAATCTTATCTGCTGCGGGGAAGCGATCGGAACATTGCACAGCACCGTGAATC
>NC_051406.1:20532202-20532331 GCF_015228065.2 Penaeus monodon
GGTACAAAGAAAAAATTTAAAGAAAAAAAAAGGGAAATTTTTTTGTAAACTTAAACAGCAATTAGCTTTTGAAGTATGTTTTATTTTCACGCCCGTTGGATGTTTGGCCGTTTTTTTAATATTGGAGTA
>NC_051406.1:20533248-20533874 GCF_015228065.2 Penaeus monodon
TCACTTAGGGGGAATTTAAATTTAGTGGGCTTAATATTACATAAAAGTTTAATCGACATTAAAGCTAAAAAAAAAAATCTTCTAGTCAGAACTCTGAAAGACTTAATACTCCTAGTAAGATTACTTTCTAAAATGATTTTGATGCGGACTAATTCTTGCCTGTAATGATTTAGATCTACAACTAACTATATATTTCCCAGCTGATGTGTTGAAGATGAAATGGAGTTTTTCAAATAGCTTAAGATTTATCTTATATGTGCACTCAACTCCTTTTTATACACAAGGAATGCTAGGATATGAGCTCATTGCTCTCATTATGAATATTTAATAAATGTGTATATTAACTCTAAAAATATCACTCTCAAAAAATACGAAATTATCATCTGGGTACATTTAGGTATCTTATAAGCTGGTAGCGTGTTCCATTTGTTATTGCGCATTAGATTGCCTTTTCTAGGATAAAGTGAAATTACATGTGTTACTGTCTAAGCTCTACATTATTTTAGGTGCACGTGAAATATTTCCTCATAGTGGATATTAGACAACTTGTTTACAAAATATTTCTTACTCGTTTGATTGTTGTCTATCATCCGTACATTCTTAGCCTTACATTTATCCGTTTCTTT
>NC_051406.1:20533913-20534537 GCF_015228065.2 Penaeus monodon
ATGATTCCTTTTTTTATTCCTCTATCCATTTATTCATTTCTCCAGTTCTCCTTCCCAGCTGTATGAGGGAACAGCGTCATAGTCCACGTCTCTGGAGGCTTACGGGCCTAAACACTTTTCTGACACATCTCCTTCCTCATTTCCTGTCTCCATTCATCTATGTGTTCCTTTCCACATGTCTTTTCCCCCTTATAGGTTTTTAGTGTGAACGGCATCGTCAGATTTTACGTCTCTAAAGCTACGAAAGAAGGATGATATAACAGCGATAATACACAGTTCAGACAATCTCTATTGGTTGTCGATTAACACCTATAGCACCTTACTTAACGGACCTTTTTATTTACATTGTACTAGTCCTCTGGCTGTGTCTTGGGAGGATAAGAAAGCTTCTCACCTACACACATGCTCCTTTTTCTCGGACAACATGGTGTCCACTCCGGAAATACCAATATATATTTTTCCTTCTCTCTTTCTTTTCTCTTCCTCTTCTAAGGATAACTGAAGTGACAACAAATTTCCTAATACCTCGGAGAAAGATGTTAATTCCTTTTCTACAAACCTACGTAATCTTGGCCAGTGGTGTTCACGATGCAAGGGAATCCACTGTGTTAATTCCAAGTGATT
>NC_051406.1:20534667-20534800 GCF_015228065.2 Penaeus monodon
AAAGATTTTGAGCCGATTCATACAAAGAGTATACAGAGACTAAAATTTATACGTATACACAATTTTAACCAACAATTAGACACATTATTTATACTTATCTGCTAATTATACACTTCCTACCAGGGAGAGGTGG
>NC_051406.1:20534849-20535499 GCF_015228065.2 Penaeus monodon
GATGTGACGATTTTCTGCCCTCAGCCTTTGAATCGCGTAGCCTTCCTTTCTCCAATCACCCCTTTTGTCGTGCCGTGAATGGCGAGGAGGCTAGATGACTCTAATTTTCTGGCATGGATATCAAATGACGACTCCTTGCTAGAGTTATGGACTCAGAAGGCTGATGCAGATCCTCCAGGAAGTTTGATGATTTTCTGCATTCCGTAGTCCGTCGCGCTTCACAAAATGCTCTTCGAAAGGTCACGCTTCTTTGTTTCGGAAATGATTTATTGAGTGTGGACAAGCCGTTTTCAAGCAAACTAATTCAACCATCTGGTTACGCTGTAAGTTTCAAACAGACAAACCGAAGCATTATATACCCCCAGTAATTTTCAAAAATGCTTTGTAGGCCAGAACCTTGACAGAGTGGAGATCCCGAAACATTATGCCTAACTTCTATGCACAGGTAGCAAGGCGAGTTTTATTCGTTTATAAATAGAAAACTCATTCAGACGCAATTAATTCGAGGATGTAAATTCTGCCTACACCAAGCAATGATCCCTTGGCTGTGTCCAATTGGCAACCTCATTCGAAGCAACGGTGTCCTCCCCCCTCATTCCGGCCGCCAAGCAAGCGCTTATGAGTCATCTGTGCGCCCTTTACGACTTCAC
>NC_051406.1:20535837-20536498 GCF_015228065.2 Penaeus monodon
CTCCCCCGCTCTCTGTCTCTTTTTCTTTTATCTCTTTAACTCTTTACTCCCTTTAATGTTTCCCTCGTCACGCCACCCAAAATGTTCGTCCACTCTTCTTAGCGAAACGTGTCAGAGCTCTGACACCTCGTCAGCACAATTCACCCCCAAAGATATCAAAGAATAAAACACACGATAGCTAGGTTTTCTTTTCAGATATCTAAATATTTGTTTTTCTTCATCCGAAATTTCTCCACTTCTTACGCTATTTATCAGATTTTCCTTGACTGACTGCCTTCCATCTTACATATATCGCTCGGTCCGCTTTAACACATCTTTAGGTCAAAGGCCATTTCCGATACTCATTTATACAGTGCGAAATCAGTCCTTTCAAGATTCTGGGCTTTGTCGCCGATATATATTCATTTTAATATTTTTCATAAGTATAAGCGATCTGATTCTAAATTCTTATGCAGCTTTTCCCCATGTACATTATTTTTTTTCTGGCTCAGATTCCTAATCAAATGTTCATCCCTTGTGATCATGATTTTCAATTTTCAATTACACGTCAGTCCACTACGATTTTTCCTTGTCAAATTGCGAATTAATATTTCCCGTGGCATTGTTTTCTAAACGTTCTGACTAAAACTCTCAATTAGTATCTCCTGTATTTTTTTCTTGT
>NC_051406.1:20539446-20539588 GCF_015228065.2 Penaeus monodon
ATGAGAGCAGCAGCACTTGGCTCAGCACCTCAGCAGCCACCTGTGAGCATTATTTTACTGTACTCTTTTGTCTTTAACATTTTTTTAGCTTTCTTTTACGGCCTCAATTGTATATTTCAATTTCTTTTAAAAGTTGAAGAAG
>NC_051406.1:20543791-20544704 GCF_015228065.2 Penaeus monodon
CAGACACCTATATATACTTATATATATCTTCCCTCTCTTCCTGTTAGTAGTAGACTCCCGCTTCCATCAAGCTTTCCGTCAGATGAAGGTAGATGCCACGGCTCAGAAAGGGGAGAAGGGGCAGGGAGTAGAGGAGAGAGAGGAAGGAGAGACAGTGTGAAAGTTAGAGGAGAAACTGGGCTGGAGCAAGGGAGAAGGATGGACAGAGGGAGGACGAAGAGAGGAAGGAAAGAAGGGATAAGTGAGGAATTTAAGGGGAGGGAGAAAGGAGGGGAGATAGGAGAAGTTAAAAGAGAATAAGGAAAGGGACAGGGAGAAGGGAGAGGAGATAGGCGGAGGAAGGAGGGGGAGCAGGGAAAGGGATAGAGAAAGCGAGAAGGGAAAAGAGATAATGAAAGAGGGAATGGGAGGAAGGAAATGAGTTGGAGGAAATAGAAGGAGACTGGGGAAGGGAAAGGGAAGGGGAGAGCGAAGGAGAAACGGAAGGACAGGGGCGAGGGATAAGAGACGAAGGGGACGGAGGTAAGGTGAGGCTGAAGTAAAGAAACAGGGGAAGGGGTAGGAAAAAAGGGGGGGAGGAGAAACGAAAAGGTAATAAGGGTAGATGGGAAGAGTGGACAAAAGGGAGAAAGGGAGACAAGCAGGCTTTCAGACCCATTGAAGACAAAAACAATACACGTTTTTTTTTCCTTTCATTATGGTATATCCTTTCGGGCTCCTGATTTTCCTCTTCAGACGGCATTATAAACTGATATGAAACATGCACTTTTTTCTTTATTACAAACAGAGGGACACTAAAGCATTGATATATAGGCCTAACCCAATGGACTTGCCTTTAAGCGTTTCACCATACGAAATGTTTGGATAATGCTGTAACGAATCATCAAATCATATTGTAAAATTATAATATGAT
>NC_051406.1:20545068-20545388 GCF_015228065.2 Penaeus monodon
ACGAAAATCGGATATAGGTAGATGGGAAGAGTGCACAAAAGGGAGAGAGGGAGAAGACAAGGCTTTCAAACCAGTCACTAGAAACAAAAGCAATACACTTATTTTTTCCCCTGTCCTTATGGTGATCATGTCGGACTCCTGAAACTTATGTTTATTCAAACGGCATTATCAGCTGATTTGAAGCATGTATTTCTTTCCCTTTATGAACAGTGGACACTACAGTACTGATATGTAGGCCTACACCAACGGATATGTCTTTAGAATTTCACCATACGAGATGTTTGGATAATGCTGTGACGAATCACTAATATTGAAAAATT
>NC_051406.1:20546102-20546213 GCF_015228065.2 Penaeus monodon
CATATCTTATTAGTTTATGTAGACTTCAACTGCATCAGTTAAGAGTGAAGGGGCCAATTAGAATAACATTAGTGAATTAGTTTAAACCAGTTCATTGTAGTTTTGGATAGA
>NC_051406.1:20547223-20548155 GCF_015228065.2 Penaeus monodon
TCGCATGATTTACCAAAATCAAAATCTATCTCCAATGCAGACAAAACTGAAGGTCATGAAATCGACTAGCGAGCAGTGTGGCGACGGAGCAGCAGACGCCGCGGCCTCACCCGATGTAGCAGATCTGACGGACACGCCGATGACGTTATTTGAATAAAATATTCTCCATGAATAAAACTATTATTTTCTACCATTTTCAATAAACAAATAAAAGTAAAATCTTATGTAAAAGATTCCTAAACAGAGGGATTAGCCCACTACTTGTGTTCCAGCGAAGTTTGCATGTCTTCGGTCCCGCCAAGAAGGTGACCCAAGGAGCGTAGCCAGAGCCTCAGACAAAGAGGCCGGGGCCAGCTTTGAGGGCTGCTGTGTTGTGTTCGACATTGCTCTCTGTGAAATCTTTTCTCGAGAAACAAAGATTAGTATTGGTTTCGGTATTCTTTTGGGAAGGATTATATAAGTGTATATGTAGAAATAATAAATATATTCTTGCCAGTTCAGAAGTGTTTCGTATTATAAGCAAAATCACTTTTTTCATGCCTCAGGAGAGTTAAAATCAGTGCCTTGAATAACGCTCGCTATCATGTGCCAACTAGATATACAATTGAACTAAAAATATACGAGAAAGAGAGGTACAAGAGGTACAGAATGAAAAGCTTAAAATAATAGCCTTTAGTGAAAGCTTCAAAAAGGAGAGTACTAAAATATACCGAACGAATAATGAAAGATCCCCCTGGATTTCACAACACCTCCCATCGCATCGCCCATACGTGATCCGCACCGACGATGAGGTCAGCACATCAGCCCTTCGGAGCTGCCGTCGAGATTCTCACGCCGAGCTCGTGTGGGACGTAAGTTTTATATTTACCTCCCGCGAGTGTCGTCACATCGCGACACTAAAACTAATGGTTTTATCTCGTCTCGCTCACGTC
>NC_051406.1:20549036-20549488 GCF_015228065.2 Penaeus monodon
TGTAAGTTAACCTAACTGCGGATACTGGGCCCATGACACTATCCATAACAATGTCCGAATCGACGGGATCATATCGCCGCAGCGCATTGGGTACCGTGATAACAGGAGTGCAAACGCTAAAAATACCCGAACAGATAAAGGCCTCCTAAAAGTGACGAGTCAAGTGACTAATAACAAAATTTACATCATCCAAGGGTACACTTATATTATCCAAAATGGCGTAAACTCTCAATATGTACGCGTGATCAGTCCTGCATGGAGATAGACGGTACTGACTCAGTCCATGGAAAAAGATTCTGCCGATGCAACTTCTTGGAATATGGTGTTTTTTTCGGTCGTTAATGGCTTAGAGTGATTTGTATATGGTAATTCCAGGCTGTGGTACGTTTTCATATTGGAGTACAAGCACTAATTGCGAATTCTCTCTTGTCACTTTACCATGTTTTATTATT
>NC_051406.1:20549867-20550301 GCF_015228065.2 Penaeus monodon
TAATCAGTCATACCATCCCTCGCTGACACACAGTAAAAAGCTCAAATCACACACGCTTACGGAGTCTCGTCAAACATGGAAACTCCCGCCGCCACACCTACATAGAAGAGAAAAAGACGGAGGGAAATCTGCTCTTTTCATCACTTCTATTTGCAGGAAGTCTCTGGAGATGTATCTGTTAGTAACGACTCTTTTTTAGGAATTGCAAGAACACTCCGGTAGAGATGGTCCTTATACTTTGTTGCTGTTAAAAGCTATTTCCACTCTAGCGTTCTTTACATTCCGTTAAAGGTAAATATAGTTTACCTATAATAACTAAGTCATGCAGATGGAAATAGTCAAAGATCAAAAACAGAGTTGCAAGTCAGTGGTTGCCATAGTGCAGTTGCAGCTGTCGACTTCGTATCTTATCAACATAAGCCGGTATGAACTAG
>NC_051406.1:20551507-20551776 GCF_015228065.2 Penaeus monodon
AAGAAAATTTCTGTTTCTACACAAATTTACTTGTGTATGCACGTGGGCGTGCATATGAAAATATTTCATCTACTTTCTAAAGGAGAGAACATACTCTCTTTTGAGAAAACGAGGATAACGAGGAGCAAGATGGCCCGATCACTTCAACTGCATGGGTAACGAGGACAGTTATATCGTTATACTATTTCTTATGAATATCCATGCGAATCTCACGTCATAAAAAAAATCCTTGTTACATTCTTGTCTCCTTGTTTTCCCTCGAAACGGCA
>NC_051406.1:20556816-20557174 GCF_015228065.2 Penaeus monodon
TAAAAATCATCTCTGTCACATTATCACATCAGTTTTGTCTCGAAAGCTGCAAGAAAACACCATATCCACATCCATACATGCTGTGTGGCATACAAGAGAAGGACAGAGAAGCCACCGACAACAGCAATGAAACCTTTCCACCACGCGCCATTATCAGCGCTCTGTGTGACATTTCGTTGCCTGAGGAAGCTTCGAGATAAGAGTAATTAAGTTTTCGTCGACAGGAAATCTTTCGTCACACTTCGTTGCACGCGCTGCCGGATGTGTGCTCGAAGAAAGCCGAACCAGAAATGATGAAGAGATAACAGAAGAGATATTGGAGAGAGGAGGGATAGGTTTCCTTGTCTTGTGAAAAAGG
>NC_051406.1:20557822-20558127 GCF_015228065.2 Penaeus monodon
AGATATATAACATATTGTTTTCTACGTGTTACATTGCACGTTATATTACTGTACATACATTCAGGGACACAATTATGCTAGGTAACTGGCCTTTATTGACGCAATAAACACCTGTGTTGGCAAAAGACTACACCTTTTTCAACTTTCTTTTATTTCAAAAAGCAAATGAATACGATTGCAAACATTGTTTAGTCGCAAATCCTTTGTTTATTGTTGTTGATTCTCCTTTTTTTCATGTGTCACATCTATCTATTGCAAGCTGTCAAGAATGAACGAGTGCGGGCGTAATTGTATTGACAACTATG
>NC_051406.1:20558630-20558790 GCF_015228065.2 Penaeus monodon
CAACCATACAATCATATTCCTGTCAATTCTTTGATATTATCATATCATCGAGTTTTGGATCTACCTCTCTTTCTTTTACCATAAACTATGCCCTAATTAGATTTTCATCCAAATCACGTCTGCTGATGGTGTTTAATATTCTCTCATAAATTTCTGCCTG
>NC_051406.1:20559678-20560038 GCF_015228065.2 Penaeus monodon
CCCTGGTGTTTGCCCCTCCCCAAGGGCCACAGTTTATTTATTTTTTAAACTAAATTACACCTATATAGGTCCGGTTGAAACTTGAAATGCCTCGATAATTATTATTTTTCTATATTCTCGTTCGCATCGATCGCCAAAACACTACCCCCCCCCCCTGCCTCTAAGAAAAAGCTGAAATGAAATGTAGGTATGTGTTATATGTTTCCACCTATAAATTTAGACATTGAAAAATCAGTTTAGTTATCGCTGTTACGAAGAGATAGAAAATAATTTACTAACAGAAAACGATATCACACATTTATATGGGTAACTTAAAGAAATATACAACCATTGTTGACCTTGTCTAACCGCAAATGTCAT
>NC_051406.1:20560307-20562320 GCF_015228065.2 Penaeus monodon
CCGGTTGTAGTGATACTATACATTTATTTGATAACAGCAACCAAAGAAAATTGGTGAAGTGTGTCATAACACACCAGCGTAAGAACTACATAAAAAACATTGCCAAAATATTAAATTATATTATAAATAAAAGGTCACAGAAGCAGAAGTCAAACTTTATGATAAGAAATATAAATGTCACAGATTATATGCGCCGCAGAAAAACTGGCGGTTGGTAAGGATTACACAGGAAACTAACATTATACAGAAAGTAAAAACATTTCATGCCACACGCACTGTTTATCTGTCTGTCTGACAGTCGATTTGCCTCTGTATCTTTATATACATCTACTTCATTATCTATCAGCAATATATCTATATAAGTATTATGTTGTATATATGTGTATTTCTTAATTAAGAAGTTTTCACCGAAGTGTAATCAAATTGTGTGGATTTAACACGTCTCGGATCTTTGTATCTTTTACTTTCATTCTCCGTATTTGTTAGTTTTGCGTGCACTCGCATGCTCATATGAACACACAGACAAACAGGACGTCACAGCTGACTACACTACACAAGATCCCTTTCATTGTTAAATACGAGTATAGCTTATGGACAGACATACTTTTTTGTATTTCTTTCGCTTTGTATTTGTTGATGTTTTATGTGAACATGTATGCATGCAATCTTATAGACAGATGTATATTCCACTTACCATATCACTATATATCAAGTACTGATATCCTTTTATGAAAACATTCTTTTCTTATATACATGTGGAGTCATGATCTAAGGAATTTTAAATACATGTTTTTTCTTAAATAATAAGAAAGGGCTGAGAATAGATAAAAAAGGATACTAAAGGGTGAAATAACCTTGCCGCCTCGGATATAGTACAAAGTAAGCTAGGAAAAAATTATAGAAAAAGAATGATTCAAGGCTAAACATTACTTCTTATCTTAAGAAAATATTGTAACTAGTGTTGAGGTTTCCTGACTCTTCCTGTCGCCTGACAACTGATCAACATATTAATATTTAAATCTATCAGATTATATTTCTCTTCTAAGCCTCATAAGAAAAGTATGCTTACTTATTTATGGTATTTCAAAGTAATCAACGATGTTTTTTTTCAGTGACATGCAAAACTAGTTAAAACCAATCAAGCATAAAGAGCGGCTCACCAACATGTCATAAACGCCATTAACGACCCTCGAGGCATATCAAGTGGATTACAGCCAACAGAGACTCAGTCAACGGAGAACAGAAATAATCTAAAGCCCAATCTGTATATCTTCTATGGCTAAAAATATAGGGGTGGCTACAAGTATACACAGTCATCATGTAATATTCATTTCTAGCTATCCATCTTAAAAGCCCAACAAATGGCTATGGTTTCTCTCTAATCAAAAGACCTGCTCCAAATAACTAAGAAATGAATCGTGGCGGATGACTATGACGGACGCTCTTTTCTTGGGATATTCTAACAACCTAATTTACATATGGCGTGAAGGAGTTCGAAAAGGAATAGTTATTCACTAGGTCTTGGTCATGGGCGATATCTCAAAGCGAACATAGACACTAGTTTGTATGTTAATGAGTCTCACTGAAGAAACATCAACATATTTAGTTGTTAACAGTTTATGTTATTTTCAGAAGAAATTGCGCATAACCAAATGAAGCAGGAATTCCTGGTAGCGGCTGTTCGCCAAAATTTACGTCAAGTCAGCGGAAGTGACTTTGGCTTCGTCTGAATAACTATTCGCCTCAGTGTAATAAACCTTCTCAATGACCACTTATTGAACAACTTATAAGACGCAAGAAGCAATGCAATACATATTTATGGTCTTGAGAAAAGGCTCCACTTTCGAACAGGGAAAAACCAAGGCGACACAGGTTCCTCTCCATCACAACAGCTGTCGCGCTGTCCTTGTGGGTTTATGTACGAAATAATAACCATAACAAGCATATTTTGCAAGGTACAGTCGTTTTCATTACCCGCGGAATGTTTTGTCTCTGTATTCGACCTTCAGCCGA
>NC_051406.1:20564616-20565770 GCF_015228065.2 Penaeus monodon
ATTAGTCAGTGATAATGGCTATTCAAATGTGTTCCTTTTGTTAAAATTTTTCATATAGTTAACTACACCTTATCCATTTCATCGTCATTGATTTATTTTTAAATAAATGAGCCTTTATATTACCGTCGTTGTTTTCTTGTATCTATCAGCATTTACAATACCGCATCACAATTTTCTGGACCATCATTACCATCACCATCATTACTGCTAGTAATAGTATTAGTATTTAACAAAATTGCACTTTTATTCGCAATTGCAGTCCAGGTTTGATTCTGAAGTCAGAACTTTCTAACGCTCGAGACATAATCCTCTTTCTCTCTGCGGTGCTCGCGTTTGAAACTGTTTGAAAAATGGATCTTCCTCCAGCGATGACGCGATGATTAAGCAGACTGTTGCAAAAAGAAAAAGAAAAGAAAAAACGAATTTGCGACTTACTTCTATCGTCTTACATCCTTACATTTCCGAAGACGTGTGGTTTGTGGTAATGTAAATTAAGATTTATTCCAAAATTATGAGCAAATGAAGAACGTCACTGGGCTGTTTTCCATGGTGTTGTGTTGAGGGTTAAAACAAGGTCACTTCTTTGTATGGACTTGTATCATAAAATCACTCTACTTATTTCTAGTGGTAATTTTAAGATCTAGGATAGAACATATTATCTCTGTTCTCAGATCAGATCAGATTATAAAATCTAAGTCATATTTTCATTGCATAACGGACGAAAATTCTTGTTTTGTTGCTACACAGAGAAACTCTGTACTGCCCTTCCATCGCAGGTCAAACTAATAATCAATATAGCTCTTATGGCTATATTTATCGTGGATCCTCAGCAACAAACAACAAAAGCTGTCTGGAATTCAATTTAGATCAAACTCCCGAAACTCAGAAAAAGGAAAGAAAAAAAACGAGAGAAAAAAGAAATTCGATAGACAACGCTCTCATAACTTGGCGGTCGACTTGCTGTGGTATTCGCACACACAGCTATACTTAGACTACATTGTCCACCAAACGCATAAACATTATACCACATTAGCATCACAATTCGCTCTCCGATTTTCACCCATTCGCTCTACGAAGTCGTCGGTTCGCCTTCTTTCATTTCCCGGGAACTCGTTGATACGAAGCGTTCTTAAGGATTTTCATAACAGGAGGGT
>NC_051406.1:20566079-20566211 GCF_015228065.2 Penaeus monodon
GCCCCCGATACATTACTAGTCGGTGTGTGTGGGTTGCTGGTCGTGTTCTTCTGTTTGTTGTCCTGTTTGGGGTGTGTTTGTTTTGTGTATTTTGGTTGGGGGTGTGTTGTTGTGGGTGTTTGGGGAAAAAAC
>NC_051406.1:20566249-20566561 GCF_015228065.2 Penaeus monodon
ATAGATTAAAAATAATGGGAAAAAAAGGGGAAAGTTAAAGGGGTAGGGTTTTATTGCCCCAAATTTTAATCAGCCCCCAAAAGCTCATTTAAATTAAAAACCCCCCTTTTTTCCCCTTTTTTAAACCTTTTTGTTTTACCCCGGGTTATAAACTTTAGGTTTTCAAAAGGGGGGTTTTCCCCTTTTTCTTTTTTACCATTTTTTTTTTCCACCAAAACCCCAACCCCCAAAACCAAAAACCCAAACAAAAGCCCAAACCAAACCCCCCCAAAAAAAAAAAATTTTTTTTTAACCAAAAACCAACCCCAAACC
>NC_051406.1:20566597-20567138 GCF_015228065.2 Penaeus monodon
CCCCAAAACCCCCCCCCCCCCAAACCCCACCACACACAAAACCCCCCAACAAAAACACCCCAACCCCAAAAACCCCCCAAACCACAAAACACCACCCCCCAAAAAACCCACCCACCCCCCCCAAAACCCCCCCCCCCAAAAAAACCCCCCCCCCGCCGAGGGGCCCGGGGCAAAATTTAGTGGTTTTTTTTTGTTCCTTTTTAAAAAAACAAAACCCCAAACAAAAAAAAAGGGGAAAACAAAACCTGAAAAAACGGGGGATTTATAATAAAGGGGTTGTGGTAATTGCCCAAAAAAATAGGGGGTTTTTGGAAAAATTTAATAAATTTATTTAAAAAAATATTTAAATAATAAATTTATTTATAAAATTTTTTAAAAAATTTTTATTTTTAAATTTTTTTATATAAAAAAAATATATTTTTAATTTTTATTATTTTTAAAATAAATATATATATATATAAAAATAAAAATTTTATATATATAAAAAATTAATATATTTTATTAAATTTTTAAAATAAAAAAATTAATATATATATTTTTT
>NC_051406.1:20567308-20567424 GCF_015228065.2 Penaeus monodon
AGAATAAAATTAAGGGGTGTTAGAAATATTTTCAATGAAATTGTAAAAAATCTTTCCCGGGAATTGTTATGAAATTTCCGTGTTGAGGTTTTTTGTGGGGTTGTGTGAGTTTTTGT
>NC_051406.1:20567868-20568246 GCF_015228065.2 Penaeus monodon
CTAAATATATCTTAATAGTCCTAAAACGCAAGAGAAAATGTACAAACGAAAACCATACGTATATTCATGTCTTCCTTTATAACACCCATGATAACTCCTCATCGCCTCTCATCACCTGCCATGAGAAACAATAGCCTCGCAAGTGAAAACATGAAGTGATCAATCGAACTTGATAAATTGAATATTGTAATAGTTATTATCGCCACCATTGTGGTGTTCTGTTACAAGGTAAATGGAAGGGTCTTAGCCAATCAGCAATCAATAGATTGGTTGTTTGCAGATTTCGACTAATCAGCAGCGAGTATTTGTTTTGCGCGCGCTTTCTTAACCAATCAAAACAAGATCCTTCCAGGTGGAAGTATTCAGCCTGTCGTTTTT
>NC_051406.1:20568358-20568526 GCF_015228065.2 Penaeus monodon
GCTGAGACTGTTACCAGTGGTCTAATCTAAGCTTTTGATTTTTAGTTTCTTTAATTCATTTATTTTACTGAAAATATATGTAAATGTCTTTGTCTGAACTTGTGTCCGTAATAAAAAAAATAAAGAGTTTTCTTTAAGTGAAGAATTCAAATAGAAGGCGAGATTGAA
>NC_051406.1:20568555-20568623 GCF_015228065.2 Penaeus monodon
TTACTATGTGCTTTACATAATATAGTCCTGATGATTGGGATTTTCTGGGAAAGCTGAAGAGGAGGAAA
>NC_051406.1:20568708-20569119 GCF_015228065.2 Penaeus monodon
TGTAAACGGAGAAACGAATAGGCAGGTGAAGGAACAAGAAGAGAGAGACGAAAGACAGAGACGAAGGTGGTGACTGGAGAATTAATCGAATTGAATAAACAAAAATATAAATAGTGGGGGAGAAGCAGTGAGCTAAAATATGATAATAACAATGCAGACGGAGAAAGAAACCGAAAAGAAAATGTCAAAACCAGACACAGTGAGGGGAAAAAAGCAGGGCGACTGAAAGCAAGTGAGCGTCAGTGTCCAGTGAATGTACGTAGAACTTCCAAAATCGACCCGAGTGCATGGCGATTTAGAAACACGATGAACCGAGACCATCCAGATAAAAGTCAGCGGCATAATGCATGACAAAAGATGTTATCAGGCTCAAGACACGTCACACCAACCTCATGACCCGAACATTAGCAC
>NC_051406.1:20569958-20570063 GCF_015228065.2 Penaeus monodon
TGCCCAGCTTTCCGAGTTCCCCGAGTATCCGGGACCAGCAACCTTCCCAGCTCCGCGCTACCTTTACACACGCCGACTAGACACAGCTTGCCACGTTGCAGTGCT
>NC_051406.1:20570097-20572058 GCF_015228065.2 Penaeus monodon
CTGATGCCACTCATTATGGGCTCCTTTCGGAAACAAGAGCGAAAATGGAAGAGAAAAGGAAGGCAAGAGAGAGAAGAAGAGAAAGGAGAAAAAAAAATGCAGCGATGGCACGCGTAAAGACATTTCCTTGTTAAGCAGGAGGACAAGTTTTCATGATTTTCCGCTCGTTCTTTTTCTTCCGCGTCCTGTTGTCACGAGGAATTTTCTGTGGCATGAAGGTTTCTTGTCAGAGCATTCCCCAGCTCAGAGTTCATTGTTTGCGCGCCTCACTCCCACCCCGCTGCGCTGTCTATTTCTGTCGGGCTTTAACTCATCTCTACCTAACAGGCATGTCTTCCACCCATCGTAAGTGGCGGCGAACTGTGGCTCTCTCGCCCTTACCTGTTTCGTCTTTCGCACTCGCGTGTCTTTCGCTCGCACTTACCAGTCTAACATAACGCTCCCCTCCTCGCCTTGCGTCGCTCCAGACACCCTTTAGCCTCAGTGTCTTGCTGGAAGTCAATGCAGCTTAATGTGTACCGGGGCGCTTCTGAAGTTTTATTTAACTGTCTAGAGTGTTAGTGTATTCCAAAGCTTGAACCTGCATCGGTGTAGTTGTGCTCTTATGTTGGTTTTATGTATAGGTCTTGTATTTCGCTCCTTTCCAGTTCTTTAAGCATTTTTTTGGATCCGGCTTTTGAAATAAATGCTTGAAGCTCTAAATAAAATGTTAAAAAGTCTCCAACGCGTATAATAATGTTTCATTAAATAGAGAAGCGAACTGTATATGTAAAATTAAGATAATGGAAGATAACCAGTTAAAATATAGGAGTTGAATAAGTAAACAGTGACATTTGGAAATAAAATTTATCATTAAATTTATCAGCGCATGGCAACTCAACTCCTTCCGCTGTGGAACAATATACCACAAATAAAGATAATATATACATTGCAAGCACAGAATAACAATAGCTTGCGATATAACATATATGAAAAATAACTAACATATTCCAGGGATTTTTAATCAACTTGCTGTAAGAACAACCATTAAAATCCAGACTCCTCAGATTCAGAAACCATGAAAAAATTATTTTCTTTTCTTTCTAGCCCAGACGCCAGCACAGCACGAGAAAGCAGCAAAGGGACACATGTATACAGTAAGCAGCTGTTCCGCGCGTGGCATTCAGTGACAGATGTTTTACGACAAAATGCGCGAGTTAAATATAACAGTGAACCCCCAAGTAAGTACTTTACATCGAGGGATCAGCGAGCTTACGTTGTTGTAATTTTTGTGTAAATGTGTAATGTGTGGTGCGAATATAGTGTGTTGCAAAAGTGTGTAGTATGAATGAAGTGTGTTCTGTAACTGTAGAGCATGGTGTGAATCCAGTGTGATGCAAAGGTATGCAGTGTGAATGTAGTGTGTTGTAAAAGTGTAGTGTTGTGTAAATACAGTGTTTTGTATAATTGTAGTGTGTTGTAGTATGTTACTTGAGAATAGTATGGGACCGTAGGGTTTACTGAGTTAGTAGTAGTGCATTACTGTACTCTGTATGTGTTACTGTAGAAGCCTAGCAGTACTGGAGCGCATATTGTGCAATGCGTGCAATGTTGTTTGCCGTGTACTACTACAGTATGTAGTGTATTACTGTAATGTGTAATGTATTACAGCTGTTTATACTATGTTATTCTAGCGTTTAGTGTGTTACTGTAGTCTGTAACTTAATGTATGCTTTAGTTATAAAGTGAATTCTAGAAATAGCGCCCAGAATGAATAAAGGGCGTAGCGTATTACTGTCGTATCTGTTGTGTTACTTTGTGATGTGTGATTTGCAGAGGGAGTTATGTGCATGTGGGTTATTGCAACTGGTGTGGCGACGTGAATAAAATCGCCCCGAGTGATGGAGGACTATCATTTTTTCTTTCCGTTTTTTCATTCTGCTCTGGTAATCTATTTGGGAAAACGCCCTGGAAATACATAG
>NC_051406.1:20574462-20574637 GCF_015228065.2 Penaeus monodon
CTCACGTGTACAGCAAGTGTTTTCTCATTATTCATTAAGCCTCCGACGACGAGACAGGTGTTCCTTTACACACTTTCGAGTGTTTGCGGTTCTCGGACAGCGGAGACGAAGGGCGGGACAAGAGGCCGGGATCGAAATTGGGGGAAAGAGGAGGCTTGGAGGCCACGGGAATGGC
>NC_051406.1:20575041-20575360 GCF_015228065.2 Penaeus monodon
GTCTGGGTGACATTTATAGATCAGCAGGTGCATCAGTCAGATCTTTATATCAGTCTGCTCATTCGTGAGTAAACTCGACTTGCCTCTTCGGTGAGGAAGAGAGAGGAGGGGAGAGAATTTAAGGAAATGAGGAGGCAGAGACTTTGAAGAGAGGGAGAGGCAGAGTGAGGGAGGATAAGAAATTAAGGAGAGAAACGCTGAGGGGGATAGCATACAAGGAAAAATGAGGAAGAAACAAATGCTAAAAAGGGGAATGGAAGAAGGAATAAAAAGATGAAAGAAAAAGTAGGTAATTTCCAAATATTGAGAAATAACTTTT
>NC_051406.1:20575511-20575698 GCF_015228065.2 Penaeus monodon
ATTTTGGATTTTCCAACTCTTGTTAACTTCACTTCCCGTTCTCAGTGTCGATCCTGTTATTCTCGCAACATCTGAGGTGTTCACGAGAACCTGTTCTGTTGAAATGGACGGGAGAAATTCCGGAACACATAGTTCATGTGGTATACAAGTTTTCGATGTGCCACATAGAAGTCGATGTGACACATAC
>NC_051406.1:20575781-20577268 GCF_015228065.2 Penaeus monodon
TTAATATATACATCAATAATTATCCATTCAAACTGGTAATTTGTAATACTTCATTATTTCATATTTTTTATATCATTAGCCATCCCTCAGTATTGCTATGTGTATGTTTTATAATAGGTCCTCGTCATATGGTTTATATGAACTTACCTGGAATTTTATCTTCCCACATGCATTGTGCATTTGCTCCACCAGTTGTCAAATACTCACTATTAAAACCACTTTGTACAGAGCATACCCTGCTCTGGCATTGTAAGGCAAACTCCTCGCTTCATTACAGTGGTGGCAGTGGTGGGATCCACTACTAGTAATACTGGACATCAGCTTTCCTCTAAAGTTATCTATTATGTTTCAATCCAATATTTTTTATCATATTTTCATAGTTGCTCTCCCTCTTTCAACAATTTTTGCACTGTGAAAAATCCCTATTTAATCCCTCAGGTGCTATCTTTCATACGCACCATCTTCACATGTTCCTCACTCGGACACAATACTTACTTGACAGTTATTGTATGCTTCTTTCAGAGAATACACTTGTAGGTAATGTGAAAATTTAAAAACTACGATTGCGCCTTTTTTACAACTTATTTCTCCTGTATTCATGTAATTTTTTATATATTGTATCATCTCGTCTGCAGGTTGTATAATACACTACATTTAATCTCGAGTTACATCGCTGGGTTAGAATATTCTCATTCACTTTTTTCTCTCAAACTGACAATGTATTGTACTTGCTCTTTACTCCCTGTTTTTGAAGTTCGATCCACGGGAAATGACATGTGACATAGCTCTCTCTAAGTCGTTTCAGTACCCGACACCATGGCAGAACTATCGTGCGACAGAGCTAAACTGGCAACATGCAATAGCCAGTTAACATGTTAATCACATCTAGCAAACAAATACCAGTACTGGTCACCATTCCATGTCTTCTTTGCGATAACAACACACCAGATCTTGCCCTAGTGTTCCCCATGCATGTTGAACTCTAGGAATCCCTCAACAGCTGGTAACACTTTTTCAAAGGGGCCATCCGCTCCCCGCTTTTGAACGTGACACTTGCTGACTCTGAATTCCAGGTTCATTATCTACTCACATTGGATAACATGTCTACGGTCTTCTACATCATTTACCAGAAATTCTAGCTTCTTCAGTAGATCCTTTCTCTATTTATGATTTGCTATGCTATTTTCTGTTCTTATAATATTCTTCGCTCTTGTCTCAGTGATTCATAATGTTCTGCGCGACTCACTTTCAAGAGTGGGATGATGTAATACATATGGCAACAAGTAGTAATTCATATCAGGAAGCTGTAACAAAATTGATAAACTTATTTTTTGTGGGTTTTCCTATTATTGCTATTATTATATTGATTCTACATTATCTACTATATGCTCATATACATTTCTATATATTTATTCTATAGGTATGTGTACTGTTTACGCATAGTTTACATGCATTACATGTGCTTTCACCTCACCACATAAACATCT
>NC_051406.1:20577701-20578028 GCF_015228065.2 Penaeus monodon
TCGTTTACCAGCTGTTAGACACTCGTAGATAGATCATAGCCGCTCGGAGAGGACACGCTCAGCGAGGACATCCTGTTGTAAGTACCTCCCGCAAAGGACTCTGCACTGATGTTATTACAACTTTATATTTGCTTTTTTGGAATCTTTTCACACATTGCACAATATTTCTGATTCTCCAGACAGAGAGGGAGCAATGGTATTCCGTTCTGACACAACAATAAAACAAGAATTTCTGCATTTGCTCACTCATCCCATGGTTATGTCTACATCTTTTGCTCTTTTACTGTAAGTGAACCTCCCCTCTATGGAAATAATGAAAGAGCGAGA
>NC_051406.1:20578987-20579422 GCF_015228065.2 Penaeus monodon
TTCTTGTTACCTGGGAAATGGTGACAAATGGAATACATATGACACCTGTAAAATGCAGGACAGGGCCTGTAAAATATGAGAATGAAATATATATCATCAAAAAAAAAAGACACCTAGAAATGAAGTGATACCTGGAAAAGATGTGACACATGAAGGAATGCTTGAGGAACCATGTGACACATGAAGGAATAGCTGTCATGAGGGAAAAAAAAAATCGTAGAATCAAAATGAGTGAGAATCGAAAAATGCAAGTCTGGAGAGAGAGGAAGAGCAGATGCAGCGAGCACGAACACCCATCAGACATTTGCAATATTATGAATCAAATAATGAATTGAAATTAATTGGTGCACAGATGTCACTCCGGGCGCTGACTCACTCAACCTTCTAGAAACTTCTCGACTCTTCCCTTCGCGCCGCAGCCCGAGCGCCGAACGC
>NC_051406.1:20579469-20579539 GCF_015228065.2 Penaeus monodon
AGTGTCATGACCTTATGTTGTTACCGGCAAAGCATGGCTGCCGGGGCTTATTGATCGGGATTTAATCCTC
>NC_051406.1:20583183-20583713 GCF_015228065.2 Penaeus monodon
ACTATGTTCAGAGATATTACATCCGCCTCCTCCCTTTGCAACATTTGACAGCGCTCAGTAGTGTGTAGCTAATTATGCGGTACATGAAACCAGACATCGCGGAGCGTTGTGTTTGTTATATTGAATGGTGTTATGATTTAAACATAAACTAGTTAAACGATGGTTTAGATAATAAACATGTTCAGGATTCCAATCCCACTCATGATGCGTAACACTGTCCGAGAGTGGGGAAAGAGAGAGTAGATGGATCATGGGAGGATGGAGCAACGGACAGGGAGCCATGTTGTCAGGTGAAATGGGTAAATATTGAACGGTAGACGGATGGTAACATAGGAGGTCTGCAGGAGAGACGTAATGGTAAGAGTGGGGAGAGAGAGAGGGAAATGGGAGAGGGTGAAGAGGAAGCGTGAGGAAATAGAGGAACGAGAAGGTGAAATATAGAGGAGGGGATGAAGAGATGGTCTGAGGGAGTCGAGGTATGGGAAAGGGGAGACTGAAATGGGTAGTGTGGAGGAATTAGGGGAAATAGA
>NC_051406.1:20583972-20584056 GCF_015228065.2 Penaeus monodon
CAAAACATAGCACCCGACATTTTACACAATAAACAAAAGCTTTAATCCGCCCAAAATGTAATACTGGATTCCCCGCTCCTAACT
>NC_051406.1:20584334-20584725 GCF_015228065.2 Penaeus monodon
CGGGATATAACCAAACTGAATATTACAATACACCTAAAGTTGATGGCACGCTAGTTCATATTCTGTTCATGACGGCTGACCGCTGACTGGCGGCCTAAAGTCACTCTTATGACCACAAACGCTGAAAAATATCGATCTGCGTATAACTGTCGCTTTATTTCTTCTGAAATATTTCGCATCTTCCCCCTACAGGTGTGTCGGATACAGGGAAAGGACGCCGGAGCAAGACCGGAGGGAAAGACGTCATTCTCTCTCATCCTTGAGTCACACGGGCACTGCTAGCACCCTGGGGACTTCGCCGAGTTTCGTCTTCGGTGGAATCGGTGATAGGATTTTAGTTCGGCGCGTGGCCGCTAGGTGGTGCGCAGTGTCCCTGCCGGCGATTTCTTAG
>NC_051406.1:20585251-20587053 GCF_015228065.2 Penaeus monodon
TTCAACATTTGCATCTTTCGAAGGAAGATAACCTGCTTTATCCAATTTGTCGTATTTCAACAATTTTGAGTATAAGTGCCCAGAGAAAAGGCCGGATTAATGTGCACTCTTTAAGTGGATCTGGCAGCGTGGGTGGTATGTGAATGAAAATCGATTTTTTATTTTATTCCCCCCCTTTTTTTACAATTATAGTGATGGTCCAGTGACGAATTACAAGGCCATGTATTCAGTATGGTGGTTTTCACAATGCTCGTTATGTGTTTTACACCTAGATTACTAAATATATATGCTTTCTGATTTTATTCATTCTCCCCTTCTGTATTATGCCTTAATACGCATTTGTGTATTTATATAAGATAGGAAACTTTATCAACTATAACGATAACGAACACAAACTATACTGTAAAGATCACACATATCATCTCTCCTCCACTGAGTAAAAAATACATAGATGTAAAAAGGGTGATTTTTCCTGTTGGTCACGTGACTTCCACGCCCAAATAATAGTATGTGACTGCGTAACGCATGGACAAGCACGTTAATGCGTTATGGAGATTGTGTACAATTTCAGGATAAGTGCATAGAAAGATTTTGCGAAGGGGGTCATACATAACCTGTTAAGATATATGCAATCGTTGAATATCATGATTTAATTACTTTTTGAGTATTTTAATTAATCTTTGGTCGTTTAATCTTTTTATTCAATCATCCATTACAAAAAAAATATATAATCTTTACCACCAAACATTTATACAAAAGATATAGAGGCACCTGTATTTCTGAAGAATTTAGATTCTGGTATAGTTAATGATTAAAAAGCAATGACTACTAAGTAAATAGTGCTTAATAAGTGAGCAGAGAGCTAAATCGGCAACAAAAGAGCGCGATCAAGGGGAATTTCGAACAACAGCATAAGCAACAGCATATTCCCTGCAGGATGTGCAAGCATTCTTCTCATATGACGACACTTGTAATTTTGGTTGTTCGCTGACTACCGATGTATAGTTTACCGAAGTCTATGTTCAAAACCTGGGAAAGAATTCGAAGAAAAGCTTATAAGGATATTAAAATAACAATGAAATCTGTAGGCATGATAATCCGTTACATAATTGATAGATATCTAGAACACCAAATTGCTCTATTAAATAAATAACCAATTAAGGACAGCAGCGTCAGCGCTAACAAAATGACTGAATGATACAACATCACGACGACTAGGTTTTAGGACACCAACTGCGCCGAAGACACCAAGTGGACACCAGCCTGAGATAGGAACTGTGTGTAATTAAAATTCGTCAGAGGAATAGCAAATAAGTTGAGAACAGCGCACGGACGGCGGTGTGGCGAGGAGAGCGGGAGGGAGAACAAAGAAAGGGAGTTATAAGAGAGGGTAACTCAACAAATATAATGGGAAAGAAAACGGTGGTAAAGGAATTTAAAACGAGGTGTGTGGAGTAGATGCAAAAAGAGAGGGAGACAGGGCAGTATTTATAATTTTGCGTTTTAACACATCAGCCATACATTTTATAATTGTTTATACGGTATAATTTCATTCAACCTACAAATGTGCCACGGATGTACTAAGCACCATGATCATACAGTACCTGCAAGCCTGTAACATAAATTGTGTCAAAATGTCTCTCAAAATGGGCCAGTTTTAAACGTTAATTACCCTTCTCGTATGAACAAGAGCAAAAGATATCTTTTAAAAGTGTTATTTATATGAAATACCTCTCTATCTGTGCTTTGGTATTTTTGTCTTTTGTTACCCATCTAATTATTGGTGTATAAAGATATCTACT
>NC_051406.1:20587562-20587656 GCF_015228065.2 Penaeus monodon
ACACATGCTTTTCGTCGTGCGAACTTCAAAGGTTACATGATGAAAGAGAATCGGCGACGTTAACGAGATTTCGCCTCTATTCTTCATAATCTTT
>NC_051406.1:20588334-20588921 GCF_015228065.2 Penaeus monodon
TGGAGTACTATCAGCAATTCCCAACGAAGTCTGACGAGAATGCCAAGTGGATCTGAGCTTGCTGCTGTTTGGCCAGTCTGCTTTAATGAGTCATAAACTACATTTATGATTTTTCTTATATTTCGTAGCTGTGTCTTTTATATAATAGAATTATCTGGGATTTTTTTTCTCCCTGTCTCTTTCTGTGAGAAGTTCATTGACGTTTGACATTAGGAAATTCAAAGTGTTCAAAACATTTAGATATACCGAGGCGTGTTTGTAGCGAATAGGCAGATTTCTAAAACTTAATAAGATGATGAAACTGTAATGGACGTTGTTGAATTCCAACGTCACCGGTGAATCGTATTACATAAAATGTAAGAAAATGAATTATTGCCATTGTTTTTCACCGGTGAAGACAATTATCCTATACCTTTTACGAAGAAAATGAAATTTTATTGGTTTATCTTTCGATGGGAAAGTAATTATTCTTTCGTATCACTGGTTCTGTGCAACTTACGGGGTTTTCTTTCTTTCCACATAAGATATTGGAAAATATTCACCGAGCAGAATACCTTGATAGTAAATGATTTAGGAGTAATTTGCCG
>NC_051406.1:20588992-20589265 GCF_015228065.2 Penaeus monodon
GTCAACATTTCGCCTGAATTCTCCTTACGCTAATTAGTATGGGACAAGTGTGAGTAAATTAGATTTCATATCCCTAAATAGCCTTTGATTAATCTCTTCCTGGAAACGTTTTCTGGTATACTTTTCTGTATGGTTTCTGTTATGCACTGTTATTAGAGTGGTTCAAAAATATTTTTCAATGCATATTTGTGGAAATTGTAGCAAGGAAAATATAATCGTAAAGCAAAATTCTTGCCCAGCATAAAATAACCACCGTGATTAATGTATCCTGGG
>NC_051406.1:20589328-20591214 GCF_015228065.2 Penaeus monodon
GTACAAGTAATTTAACCCTTCATTATATACGAAAACACTCCATGCTCTCTTTTTTCCGATATATAGTAAACACATTGCAAGTAGAAACGTCGCAGGCTTAAACTCCCACAGTCTGTTATGTCCTAGCAATGCTTTTTCACCTCAATGAAGAAAATCTGTTTGGGTTCCAGCATTTAGTTTCAACGGTCTTGTACAGGCAGTGATTAGTCATCTCTTTCTTCTTCTTTACGTTTAAGTAGCCACGAGACTATCGCCCAGTTACGGGTGCATCATTACAATGATAAAAGTATATCCATCTCCTGGTAACACACTGGATAATAATGACTGTGATGGAGATGCAATAAAAATGTGTTAGATTTTTTACATTTCTATGTGCAGTGTCTTTGGCATTAAAGTCTCCGGTTAGATAGTGGGGAACTATTTTCAAATAAATTTATTAACTTACTGGATTTTGGCCTCAGTTACTCAGTGTGTTGTGTTAGAAACGATTGTTCACTATTTGCACTTTGAGTACCAAATGATGGACACCTGATATTATTATTAAGGTTTTATATACAGATGTTCTTATTCATATACATTTTGTACTGGCTGTGTACAGACGAAATTCGTTGATTTATCGTGACATCATGGACTTTTCAGTTACAGTGAAATCATAGCAACCAGGAATCAGTAATCAACATTTTTTTCCGAACGTTACTTAAAACACCTTAAGCATCGTTACGGCTAAAAATGTTACTGACTATAACATTACTGTTTCTGTTGTTACTGGATACCTGTTGGAGCTTGCAACACAAAACATGCTTAACTTCTGTTCCTTTTCTGTAGTATTTTTATTTGTTTTTTAATACGAGGACAGCACTGTCACCATGACAACCGGTCACTCGCACACTGAGGCAATCCGAGTCATTCAAGCACTCATCGTTTTACATCATGGCGATTTTTTTCCAGAAGGAACGAACATCGGTAAATCATTTGTATGGACAATGTTACCATAGACGCCTGGCGATTTTAAAAAATGTATAAGGGAATAGCAATATGCAATTGTTCAGACATATCATCCATGAACGTAGAGAATGTTTTTTTTTTAAAGAGACGAGTATTACTACTCAGCATTTATGATCGTATTCAGAGAAACTGTTGCCACATACGATAGATGTCCAGTCACAACAGCCACTTGCTGCACTGGTTGAGTATTTAAAAGACACTAGGATCAGTGAACATCAAAATACAATAATCTTTAGGGACACTATTACCACATACGACAGACGTCCAGTCACACCAACACTGACAAGTGCTTGCATGAGTCACAGCGCTGTGTAAATAACCTGAATGTGAAGAATGTATGAGTAAATATCGGGAATTAGAGTATCGTAGTTGAATATTGATTAACTCCTTATTATGACACGGTGTTCGTTGCATGGCTCTGCGTGTATTTGTGTGTTCATGCACTTATGCATGAATGTTCACTGATATGTAAGTTTAAAGACTCATACTTATATATATGTTAATGAGGTGTCTTTATCAGCGATTCTCTAGGCTTGTGTTCGTGAGGGAGAGCGAAAAAGAGTGAGAAAAAGAGAATCAAACCGTAGGACGACACAGGGTGTAAAACTGTGACGTAAAAATCCAGAGAGAGATGAAAAGGGGAAAAAGCGATAGCAAGGAAAGCGGACAAGGTGTGAAAGGGAAGGCGAAGAAGACAGAAGGAGAAAGGTGAACCCGCAGAGAGATGGCGAGAGAAGGACGAATTTACTCCACGTTGTCTTCCTTGATTACTCGAAATTAGTTGATCAGGGAGTGCACGAGCAAAGGCGGGGGGAGGGGGGTTGCGGGTGCCGGTCGGGGGTTAGGGAGGAGAAGCAGAGGGAAGGGTGGGAGGTATAAAT
>NC_051406.1:20592567-20592751 GCF_015228065.2 Penaeus monodon
TCAGTAGCAGGAAGTGTAAATAAAGGCTGAACACAATGATTGGGGTTTTCCAATTTTTTTTTAAACGAAGTACTGTAAATTGTTCGGAAAGATGCCGAGGCTTTTTTCCACTTCCATCGATTTAGATTATGGTTTACGACCATGGGACCGATCGGATCGCTTCGCCGATGCAGATATGCAAACA
>NC_051406.1:20593237-20593317 GCF_015228065.2 Penaeus monodon
TGTTTACCCATCTCCTTTTAACTCCTCCTTCTTCCCACTTCCTTCCCCACCCCCCTCCCACACCCATCCCCCACCCCGCT
>NC_051406.1:20593372-20593786 GCF_015228065.2 Penaeus monodon
TGTTTTATCTGAGGGCGTCAAGCAACTGGGCGGCGAGTCGGCGACGATGAAGGGTGAAAGAGCGACTAATTGAGAGAAAGTGTGACTGACAAGTATGACCGTAAACGCGGCTGTTTCTCAGAAGTTCAGGGGCTATCACGAACCGTCAAGAACCATGATAAACCATCGTGGGTCAACAGGGAACATTATGAACCGCCACGAGCCGTTTTAAGCATTGCGAGCCACACTTTGAACTGCAAGGAATCGTTACAGTATATAAATTATCCACCAAAAGACGCCAAGAACCGTCATGAACCACTCGGGACTGTCATAGGTCATCGTAAACCGCAGAGCAACGCCAAGAACCTTCATCGAACCAACTTTCGTGGAATCCCATGTATAGTCCGCAAGATCTAAATGATTAGTTTCATTTCT
>NC_051406.1:20595618-20596378 GCF_015228065.2 Penaeus monodon
GCAGATTTTAAAACGGTATAAGAAACTGTTTTGATTACCTAACATGAACAATCACTCACGCAAGTCACGCAGCATCTATACCGTGAAGTATGGACATATGTAATTACACAAGAGAAAGAATCGATAACACTATAGATATATTATTTTTGTATATACCCTACAAAATTGCCAGTACCTATGTTTCAGTATATACTGTGAGCAGGTCGAAGATTCTGTCATCCTTCAGGATGAAAACCTATTTACTGACATCTATATTTAGTCGCGTCTTGTACGTATTCATGGCAAGTTGAGCTCTTTATATTTGTACGTAAACTCTTCACGCTGACTAAACTGATGCCACATCTACGTACTGAACGCACGTCAATATCAGTTATATTCACCAAATGTATTCTTTGGACTGAAGAATGAACACTGATGATAAGAATAACCATCTGTTCAACTGTTCACTCATTTCTTGAATAAAATATGCGTATTTTTTCCTCATCTCACAATATCATTATGGCGGTGCTCCATGGGAAGAAAATTGGCGGGATAATAATTTAGCGGTGTTTCAACTTTCAGTGCAGAGTCTTGCTTCTTGGCGTTGCGTAACAAAATAGAGGAAGGAAAAAAGGAAAAGAGAAGATGCAGATTCTTGAGTCTCTTTCTTCTTCTTTTTTTTCTCGGAGACGGAGAACTTCCCTGCATCTCTGAAACTACATTTGGCGGATAAGAATCACTTCTGAGAATTGTGAGTGATTAGAAGATAGCAGGCATGTGA
>NC_051406.1:20596663-20596783 GCF_015228065.2 Penaeus monodon
AGTGGGTAAGAACACGTCGAGCAGTTATATCGACAGGTAACAACATAGCTCGCGCCGCATATGTTGGGAGACCATATGCCATCGTTCACATTATGCCACTCCGGCGCTGCACCGGAAGGG
>NC_051406.1:20596842-20597568 GCF_015228065.2 Penaeus monodon
CATAAGAGACGAGGAGAAACTTGCATAGTCAACCTGAGCGTCACGTCTCTCCGCGCGCAACACATCTTTGCAACACTGAGCCTAGCTTAGCGTCGTTACGCAAGCTGCAAGAAATGCCACAGCGCGTCTCCGTCGACAGCCCACATGAATTAGTGGAAGTCTTTTACATGCAAATAAACGCATGTATTTGTGCATGAGCATAATACAAATATAATCACATTTGCCTCTCTGTCTCTGTCTATTAATCCTTTGGATGACTTTCTTTAGATCTGGTAATTTACTTATACTTTGAGTACAATTAAATTATTCGTTTGATTTGATCCGTGTGTGGAGGGGTAGAGGAATTTATATATGTGCATGTGCCCATATCTGTAAACATGTATGAATGGATTAGTTAGGAATGACTCATAAAACGAAGTGGCGAAGCGCAGTGACAAATCGGAAAAAAATCAGAAGAGTAAAGTATCGTCTCCCATATTCAACAATAAATTCCCAACGCCTGGGTCAAGAAGCGAGAGACTGATGGCAAGGAACAATGCAACAGAAACAGAACAGATGCAGGTCGAAGGGAGGCTTGGAAACCTCGTGACAAGAGACATGGATGTGCTCTTCGATCCGATTGCGTCCGGCGGTGGCGGAGTTTGTCGTTCAGTTCGAGCGGTCAGGAAGACGGCGAGTACGAAGCTAATTTCCGTGATGGAGAACATTTTTTTTTTACAGATTTTA
>NC_051406.1:20597627-20597726 GCF_015228065.2 Penaeus monodon
AATTAGGTGTTATGAATACATTTATGAAAATAAAATAAAATATCAAAGGCTTAAAAAGTCACATTTTTTCTTTCGTAATGGTATTTATACAATGGCTTT
>NC_051406.1:20598310-20599242 GCF_015228065.2 Penaeus monodon
TCTGGATTTGCAATTCTTTCTATCAGCCTTTTAAAATTTTATATGTGGAATATATTTTGAAATACAGAAGAAGAACAGATAATTATATAAAATGTTTTACACAACATACAAATGATAACAGCGAATAACCAACATAATGAGATATATAATAAGAGTATTAGATAAGGGAAGAAATAGATGTGTATAAAGTAATAAATAATATACTACAAGGTTACATTTGCACCAGGATGTGGCTTTTCCTTGTGACTCTCGTATTTCGAAAACGTCGGCATTAGTTTGTTCTTACTCCTCTATAAACCTATTCAGAAAATAAAAGAAAAATAATAATCAAATAAATCGATTACATAAAAAATAAAAAAAATAATTGTTACTCAAAATCAATATCAATAAGATTTAATCAACCACGCAGCAAAGCACTAGCTCACGGTTCGAAGTGATTCTGCATGTAAATCAAGAGAGCGCGGAGATGGCATTACAAGCTTTCTCAAGGAACTTAAAAAGCATCTTCGTGTCCCCCCAACCGCCTCGGAGATGATGTCGTTAGATTGACTAGTCAAAATTCACTCAGGTTGGCGATCAGGAGGAAAGCTCGGGTTCGATAAGTTCACATGAGCTTCACGTAGAGCTCAGTGAAGCCTCGATCCTGATTCATCAGAATTTGTAGGGACAAAGGCTCAGTGGATATATCTTTGGTATATTAATTGATGAAATGGATTCAATTCGTGCTTTGTTGTTATTATATGTTGCTATATCTTTGTATGTATGTCTGTGTGGTCGTGTTCATTAATGTACAGAAACAGAAATCTTAAATTATGTCTGTAGATGCTACTTGTAACAAAGACTCGGAATGAGGAAGAGAAAGGCCAGTTCTGAGTATCTTCTTTAAGATTTGTGACAAGTAGAGCACAGGCCATGTATACTTATTGGTTTGT
>NC_051406.1:20599549-20599746 GCF_015228065.2 Penaeus monodon
CGTATAGGGGTCGCGAGGCTTCCAGAGAATCAGTGTTCACGCCCTGTACATGTTTCCGGCGTCCACTCCCGACCGCGACGTTGTTTAACATGATGTCGAAGTTGTACACCGATCTGTGTACACGCACGGAGCATCACTTGCTACACGCGCCATTTGAAGGATTTTCTTGTGCTTTCTCGTTGTGTTAGAGGCTTGTT
>NC_051406.1:20600035-20600319 GCF_015228065.2 Penaeus monodon
TGCATACATTAAGATTATCAGCAGAAATTTCAAAATAATAATTCTAATGATGATGAAAATTGTAATATTTTGTAGTCCCAAAAGGAAGCTGCTGTTTATCACCGGTTACTTGAAAAAGGTACAAGACAAAAGGGCGACACAGGCTTTGCCTCCTGCTCTTCCAGGAAAAGTTATGAAAATAACACTGACGATAAAACTACTGAGAGGGAATATGACGATAGGCACAGCATTATCAAAACTTATTGCATTATCGACAGCTATGACTGTATGAATTATACCAGTAA
>NC_051406.1:20600367-20600904 GCF_015228065.2 Penaeus monodon
AATATCAACGATTATTAAGCTGAGGAGCGGTTCTTTAAAATAATGAAAACGACTGTAATGATACTCATAACTTAATTAGAAACACTAGGATAGCTTCTGCTCAGTGAAGGTGGAAGAAGAAGGGTGGGGGAGGGAGAGAAGGAGGAAGAGAGGGGTGTGGGAGAGAAGGTGGAGAAGAGGGGTGTGGAGAGGGAGAAGGAGGAAGAGAGGGGTGTGGGAGAGAAGGTGGAGAAGAGGGGTGGGAAAGAGAGGGGTGTGGGAGAGAAAGTAGAGAGGAAGGACGGTGGGGAGGGAGAGAAGGAGGAAGAGAGGGGTGTGGAAGAGAAGGTAGAGAGGAGGGGTGGGGAGGGAGAGGAGGAAGAGGAGGTGGGGGACGGAAAGGAGGAGGGAGTATGGTGGTTGTCAGGCAGAGAAGGAGGGGTGGGAGAGATGACGGAGGGCAGGACGGGAAGGCGTTTGGGAGGAGGGGGAAAGTAGGCGAGGGAAGGGAAGGGGAGGGGTGAAGGAGGGTAGGATGATGGCGCTGGAACGAATAAC
>NC_051406.1:20600944-20601009 GCF_015228065.2 Penaeus monodon
GTCTTTATATTAAAGGTGTATTTTCCCTCCGCGTCGTGGCTGGCCTGGGCCTCGTGTCTCGAAAT
>NC_051406.1:20601048-20601506 GCF_015228065.2 Penaeus monodon
TGAGGCCAGGGCTGGAGGGTTAGGCTAAGCGAGGAGGTGGATGATGGGAAGGGTTAGGTGGATAAGGTGGGTGAGGTGAATGAAGAGGTGGATGATTAGGTGGATGATGGGAAGGGTTAGGTGGATAAGGTGGGTGAGGTGAATGATGCGATGGGTGAGGTGGATGATGAGGTGGGTGAGGTGGATGATGAGGTGGGTGAGGTGGATAAGAAGGCGGATGGGACTTGTGGGGTGGGTGGAGGTGGGGGAAATTGGGGAGGCAGAGTGGAGAAGTGATGGAAAGGCGAGGGCAGAAACATGGATGAGGAAAGGAAAGGGAAAGCTGCGGGCAAGTTGGTGAAGCCGAAAGGGGAGAAGAGGGGTTAAGAGCGGGCTCTTGGATTCTGCTGGGGAGAGGGGTGTTGCTCAAGCCCAATTCTTCAGAAACGAGGGCGTGGGGATAAGAAATCGCCAGTATT
>NC_051406.1:20601637-20602158 GCF_015228065.2 Penaeus monodon
TTCCTGAGTGTAATATAATTTGTGACTTCAGCTCTTATGGTAGGAAATGCTTCGATTTCTGTCAATATTTTATCATTTAATACAAAAGTGCTCGAGGATATTCTAAAATTGTATGCTGACCTTTGCATATTCCTGATGAACAATAGCGGCTAACATAGGCAAAGGAAATGAAGTAATTTTATGTTTGTAAAATTGCGCCATGAGTGCCGAGTCGTGGGCAGGTTAGCTAAATAATTACTCGTAGGTCTGGCAGCCATTCCATGTGATTGTATACAGGACTGATGATTAAATAAAAGCACACAAATCAGATAAAGTTAACATAATCATAACATCATTATTATCCTCGTTGTGGTAAAGATTTTCATTATTATTGCCATTTTTTTTCATCGAGGCGCGAATGCACTCGAGATAAAGGTAATGATCTACTGAAATTAACACGTCCGAATAACCGATAATTTCTCAACCTGTCAGTCATTAGTTACTTAGCAGAATCAATCTGACAAGTGCTTATTCGCATCGAA
>NC_051406.1:20602199-20602594 GCF_015228065.2 Penaeus monodon
CTGCTGAAGTCAGTCAAACAGTCGATCGCGATTTACCATTTTTTGATCGCGAGCAGTTGTCTGGTCGGTTGCGAACATCCCCTTGATACTCATTCGGACAAGACACTTCTGCTAAATGTCAATTTTTTTTTTTTCAATATTGAAAAACTCGACTCCCGTGCGATTTGCATTATGCTATTCTACTTTTTTAGCTGCCTAAAATTATGAGATTATTTAGTGTGGAGTCCATTATTAATTCATTATTATCACCGTAAGGATTGTCAGAATTTTCACTGTTGTTATTAGTGTTCGATTTTTTTGTTATCATTTTTATCACCTTTAACATTATTACTGTTACTATCAGAAGCCACACACTGATACATATCAGTGTACCCTACTATTACTAACTGTAAATG
>NC_051406.1:20602820-20603628 GCF_015228065.2 Penaeus monodon
AGACAACAGTATATGACTCAACAGCACATGAAATACCATGAATAATAATAACATTGTAAGAAACAAATGAATCTAAAACAACAGCATATAAGAGTGGTAGATGAATCAAAATTATATAAAACAATATACGAAACAACAGTATATGAAATGACAGTGAACGAAACATTTACAAAAACGTCAGCGTATGAAGCAAAAGTGCAAGAGACAACAGTATATGTATTAACTATATCACTGTCATTTGCACTATCAGTTTAATCTAGCCTTCCTATAGTGACTTCCCGTCGCTTTAACGGTTTATATTTAATCGTATGATGTTGCGACGTTTCCGGTCCCCAAACGACCGACGAGGCAATGACAACTGTCTTTTGGGTTTTATTGGTAAGTGACTGTACGAGTTTTTTAAGTGCTGTAAGAGTAAGGTTATATATTGTTGTGTGGCCTTTGTGGGTATGTTGGTATACTTCTTACTCCAGCTGTTATCAGTGTTATCACCAAAATCATTGTCATAATCATCTTCCCTGACATCGCCATTACTATCGTAAATATGAAACTAGTCATGTACACAATATCATGATTCCTCATTCCTGTTGTTATCATTGTTACTCATACGTTTAATGCTATACGAATATAGCATTAATGTACCATCTTTTCATAAATATTTTTACTTCATCTGTGCAAAACTAATTTTCGAATATATTCATTTACACTTAACAAACAGTCTGAAATTTAGATAACTGTGAGTTTGAAGAAAAGGAAAGAGATACGAAATCTTAATCGAGATAATCAAAGAAGAAGGAGAGGAGAAGGA
>NC_051406.1:20603693-20603864 GCF_015228065.2 Penaeus monodon
AAGGTGGAAGAAGAGAAGAAAATGTGAGAAGAAGAAGCGAAAATGGAGATTTAGAAGAAAACGAAAAAGAAGCAAAATCATATACGTTATACTATCGAGGAGGAGGAGGAGGAAGAAGGGTAAGAAGAAGAAGAAGAGAAAAGAGAAAGGAGACAGAAGAAGGAGGAGAGG
>NC_051406.1:20603884-20604627 GCF_015228065.2 Penaeus monodon
CGGAGCGTATTCGTGAAACAGAAAAGGGGGAATCAGGTATGGGAGAGCCGAAAAAAATGGAAGACGTGGGGCGATAGAAAAACAAGAAACATAAGATAAGAGAAAAACAAGACATAGAATAGGAACAAAAAGAAAGTAAAGGAAAATTAGAAGATAAAGCTAAAAAAAAAAGACAGATGACGAGGAAGCGGGAGAATAAGAACACGAAGAACAAGAAAGAGGAAGAACACAAATAAAATTAGCAGGAAGTGGAGGAAGTAGAAGACGAAGACATAGAAAAAGACAGACGTAGAAGATGAAAATAGAGAACAAAATCAAGTTGAAGAGCATCTAAGATAAGAAGAATTGCAAGCAGAAAAAGACGAAGATAAAGAACAAAAATACAAGAGAATCGAAAACACAAAACAAGAAGAATAATTAGACGAAAGACAGGTCGAAAGAGAGAGAGAGAGAAAAAAAAAATACAGGAGGAATTTGAGTTTCAGTGAATCAATCGCCTTTACCAGCGCGCTTCCCGAGTCCAGCGTGGCTTCATTTCGATCTTTCGTGCCTTTAATCACGAGTACTAATTCACACTTGTTACCTGAGCCGTTACTTGAGTCGGCGATATTTCAGGTATCGGCGCGGCTGGAGGCAATATCGCTTTGTGGAACTCTGGTCCTTCTACAGCGGATGGACTATGTGCATCGGCGACTGCGGTTTTGCTGTTGGATTGCGAGGCGGGAAAGAAAGGCGTGGATTGT
>NC_051406.1:20604927-20605144 GCF_015228065.2 Penaeus monodon
TCCTGACCTCATTCGTTAACACGATGCAATTGCAAGTTCCCGTGCTGGAGAGAGAGGGACACAAGCATTGCACTGACTGGCCGCCTCTATGGTCGACTGACTTACCGTTATTGATATTGATGTGGAATTTAGTGATGAATGGAATTAAGACTGTGAAAAAGTTGACCGGAAATGGTGACGACTGGGATGGAGATATTGGTGTACTGGAATATTAGAT
>NC_051406.1:20605212-20605353 GCF_015228065.2 Penaeus monodon
TAGAACCAGGAAGACAAAGCAGTCTCTGAAACGCATGGAGATGTTAATGATTACAATTATTATAGCCATCATCATAAAACGATTTTTAAAAATGGCAATAATTACAACCATAACGATAATCGTAATTGCATCACCAAGTGC
>NC_051406.1:20605592-20605663 GCF_015228065.2 Penaeus monodon
ATAGCGGGACACGTGGGAATTCCACGAAAAAATAGTTACGCCGCTTCCTTTTTCCACCTTTTCGTCCCACT
>NC_051406.1:20605736-20605891 GCF_015228065.2 Penaeus monodon
CCCACATCTTTCTTAAAGTCCCTCCTCCCCTCTCAGTTCAAGCTCTACCTCTGCCCCCTTCCACTACCCTCCCCTTCCTCCTTAAATTCCCCCACCTCCTTCGCTGCCTTACCTCCTTCCCACCCTTTCCCATCCCCCTTTTTTCTTTGAGCCCT
>NC_051406.1:20606361-20606677 GCF_015228065.2 Penaeus monodon
ATAGATTCGTTTTAAGATGTGTGTGTGTGTCTGCCATTCTTTAATATTTATGTTGTCAAGTCCGCATGGAATATGGAATATGATGCCAGGCCCATAATGCCCATCTTATTAAGGTGAACAGACTTTTTAATCAAAGATATCTGATTTCATACGTAAACTCTAATCAGCCGGGTGGACGGACGAAACAAGCAGATTATCACAATAATAAAACTATCATTGATAAGAAACATAATTATAAAAATGATAACAGTTGGTAAAATGAGCAGAGAAAAGAACGGATTGTGACTCATGATTAGAATGGTAAAGATTTTAAAGC
>NC_051406.1:20609123-20609341 GCF_015228065.2 Penaeus monodon
TGAAAAGCGGGAGGCTGGAAAGACGAGTTAATGAAGGATAACGAGAAAATAGAAGATGAAAAAGGTGAATTTCAAGTAAAACAAAATATGAAGACAACGGCGAAGATGAATGAGAAGAAAAAGGGTAGATGAAGAACATACAAGCGAAAAGGGGTAGGAGATAATAGCATGTTTTTAACTATTGTTCAGTTTAAAACTAATTGTGTTAATATCATCAT
>NC_051406.1:20609411-20609484 GCF_015228065.2 Penaeus monodon
AAGAAGGTAATTATCAGCGTTAATAATGACTCTAACACTATTAATAACAATAATAATAACGGTAATGATTATA
>NC_051406.1:20609534-20609777 GCF_015228065.2 Penaeus monodon
AGTACATACTATTCGAAACAGCGAGAGGTAAAACGAGGAAGACGGAGACACAAAAACTGGGAAGGAGGGAAACACAAAATAACGGTCGACAAAAAGCAATACAGAAGGAGAACCATGACAACCAAAAGAAGACTCACGAACTGGAGGGAAAAACGCAGGAAGGGGTTGTATTGGAGGGGGGTCAGAGGGGGGAGGATGAGAACGGGAGGTCTGAGGGGAAGGGGGTAGGGAATATGGGTCCTT
>NC_051406.1:20609861-20610545 GCF_015228065.2 Penaeus monodon
TCGCACTGGCAGGGAAGTGTTCGAGTGTTCCTGCGGTTTAATGTCTGACGTTTACCTGAGGCTGGTCGCTCACCTTGGTTGCTCGATTGCACTGGATTTAAAGCTCTCGGTGGCTGAGTGTTGATATATGTGTGGGCTTGCATTCTGCATTTCTATTTTGATTGGTGTGTTATGCCCTTCGGTTTCCCATACTTACTGTTGTAGGAATACGCAAAAGATGTAACCTGATGTTTCTTGTTTTTTTTTCTGGGTATGGAAAAAAATGTGTCCCCATTGCCTGTTGTGATGTTATATACCTTTCCCACTTCTTAAGTGATGATACTTGTACTAACTTTATTTGTTCTGCAGAGTGTGTCCTTTCTGCTGTAAAGGTATTTTGTTCTACTGCCGGGGGCTTCAATGGTAGCATGCATCTCTTTTTCCATGTGACGGCATTACGCTCTTCGACATGTATTCTGATTATGTGATAGTACATACCTCCTGTTTCCCTTTCTATGACAGGACATGCCCCCCCCCCCTGACAACGAAGTACACGTCTGTTGTGGAAGCACATGTACATTTTCCAAACGCCGTGGACGCGGGGGTACACGTGTTCACTCCTTTTAATGGACCGCCACGTGTTCTGCTGTGTAGGTTCATTCTTCGTCGTGGGCGACATTTTGTTGGTGTGCGAGACTCAAGCCC
>NC_051406.1:20610697-20611122 GCF_015228065.2 Penaeus monodon
ATCCCCCTCCTCTTCCTCCACTCTACCCTATCGGAGTCAGTATCCCTTGGACGGTCATGATGTGCACCTATCGTGTGCGCGTGTACATATGTATGTAGAACAAAGGTTCGCGTGTATGTGATGAGAGCAAAGAGAGCGTGCTTGTGTGCGTGAAGAGCGCAAGAGTTCGGCCTTGTGCGTGTGTGTAAGAGAGGTCAGAGAGCGTGCATAGGTATTTCATATCCGCGTGTGCTGATATCTAGAGCTCGTATGGAGGTATTTCATGTGTGCGTGCCGATGTACTCCTGTGTGTGTGCGTATAGACGGATTGTGTGCACACGAGAGGCTTGTTATTTAGTCATTTGCATGCTCCTCTGTGTTTGCCGTTTGTTTATGCGTACATGTTTGTAGCGTGTCTAGTACATAAGTGGACTTCGAGTTAACAG
>NC_051406.1:20612600-20613557 GCF_015228065.2 Penaeus monodon
AGCATTACCATGTCGATTTTACAGGTATCTGTGGCTGTGGGTATTTCAGATATTTATATTTTATTTCGTACGTCACACGCATTATGTGTACATTTACGTGTGTTGTTCTCTAAATGCATCTTATATTTACACGTCCACATTCATGAAATGGAAATAATCTTTAATCTAAATGATTACAATGAGAGCGTGGGTGTGTAGGTACGTATGTAGTACTTAACAGAACAGTAATGAGCATTCTGGTTGTCATAAATAGGTAAATTAGAACAGCAATGAACATGTTTGTCATAAAGCAAAATGAACCTGGCGGATGTACTTATGAGAAGATCTACCTGTACAGTCGATGTATTTATGAGCTAATAAACACCATTTAGGAAATATTCAGTAACATAAAAAAAAAATGTTCATGAATTACGTGTTGAATGCAACGATAAGAGGGTATCATTTCTGGAGTGTTTGCAACATGTCTCCGGTAAAACCTGCAATCACCCAGGGAATTGCATAATTATCAATTTATTAAATTTCTTTTTGCCTAGATGTCTACATATGGAAATACACGCCGTGTACACGTTATGGGTGTGTATGCGCGTGTGGGACGCCCTATGTATACGTCGTGAATGGCAACATACAAACGCAGCCCGGCACGACCCGGCCATCTTCCCCTGCTCGCCACCTACATCGGCCCACAGCCCTCACATTTACTCCATTTTTTAAATACAAGCATCCTACCCTTTCCTATCTTGTTGGTGGGCGGAGAGGTGGTGTCACGGGTGGTGTTCCAGGTATGACAGTAAGGAGGTTGGGGTCAGGAGAAGTGGCGAACAAGGTGTTGAAAAAATGGAGACGAGGGGGATCTTGTGAAGTTCGTGTCGGGGTGGGACGGCCGGCATCGGTTTATGTGGGTAATGAGCGCAAAGTTGTGTCGTGTATCGGGTGCCGCACACTGCCATGCACGGATCT
>NC_051406.1:20613600-20614080 GCF_015228065.2 Penaeus monodon
ACACTGCGCCCACTACCTGATACCCACTCGGAAGCCACATCGATAATGCAATCAATAACTGGTAATCAAAAGCGCTGTATGAATTAGCAGCAACGATTCCTCCCTCCCCCTCCCCCAACTGTCCGTCTCAATGCCTGGACCACGCCGCGGGGTCACCCTCTCTTTCTTTCATTGGGAATAAACCTGTTTCGTAACAATTGGTGCTTCCCGATCAACCCGGTGTCGTTCGGGATACTCTTGCCAATGCGCTTATCCGCTCATATCCACCTCATCCGCGGATCCCGAGCTCATCCCACACCCTCCACGGAAGCCCTCGGTCGTCACCCATGCGACGGCAAAGCGGCGTTACGATGTTCGGCCGAGCAGAGGTTGGCGTGGCGGTGAGCGACGGCGAACGGCGGTGAACGAGGGAGTTTTGGTAGCGGCGGCGGTAGGGAAGCAGGGCTACGAGCATACGAGAAGATGCTCAGCTCAGGCCGA
>NC_051406.1:20614130-20614373 GCF_015228065.2 Penaeus monodon
CGGCCTGAGAACACACATGATACAGACACAAGCGCACGGGTTATCCATGGAAGGTCATTTGTTCTGTTTGAGCGACGGATATGTCATGATTTTTGAACATGCATGATGAGACGGTCATAGGGCGTGTGAAGAGACCTCATGTTCAAAAGGGGGGAGGACGGGGGATGTCATTCCCGTCTCCTTCAGTTGTAAATGTTCCGGGATTTCTGTGTGACGCTCATCTACTTGAATTCTTTTTGAAAT
>NC_051406.1:20615122-20615563 GCF_015228065.2 Penaeus monodon
TCAATCCGTACATGGAGAGCTGTTAACTCGAAGTCCACTTATGTACTAGACACGCTACAAACATGTACGCATAAACAAACGGCAAACACAGAGGAGCATGCAAATGACTAAATAAAAGCCTCTCGTGTGCACACAATCCGTCTAACGCACACACACAGAGTACATCGGCACGCACACATGAAATACCTCCATACGAGCTCTAGATATCAGCACACGCGGATATGAAATACCTATGCACGCTCTCTGACCTCTCTTACACACACGCACAAGGCCGAACTCTTGCGCTCTTCACGCACACAAGCACGCTCTCTTTGCTCTCATCACATACACGCGAACCTTTGTTCTACATACATATGTACACGCGCACACGATAGGTGCACATCATGACCGTCCAAGGGATACTGACTCCGATAGGGTAGAGTGGAGGAAGAGGAGGGGGAT
>NC_051406.1:20615725-20616415 GCF_015228065.2 Penaeus monodon
GGGCTTGAGTCTCGCACACCAACAAAATGTCGCCCACGACGAAAGAATGAACCTACACAGCAGAACACGTGGCGGTCCATTAAAAGGAGTGAACACGTGTACCCCCGCGTCCACGGCGTTTGGAAAATGTACATGTGCTTCCACAACAGACGTGTACTTCGTTGTCAGGGGGGGGGGGGCATGTCCTGTCATAGAAAGGGAAACAGGAGGTATGTACCATCACATAATCAGAATACATGTCGAAGAGCGTAATGCCGTCACATGGAAAAAGAGATGCATGCTACCACTGAAGCCCCCGGCAGTAGAACAAAATACCTTTACAGCAGAAAGAAAGGACACACTCTGCAGAACAAATAAAGTTAGTACAAGTATCATCACTTAAGAAGTGGGAAAAGTATATAACATCACAACAGGCAATGGGGACACATTTTTTTCCATACCCAGAAAAAAAAACAAGAAACATCAGGTTACATCTTTTGCGTATTCCTACAACAGTAAGTATGGGAAACCGAAGGGCATAACACACCAATCAAAATAGAAATGCAGAATACAAGCCCACACATATATCAACACTCAGCCACCGAGAGCTTTAAATCCAGTGCAATCGAGCAACCAAGGTGAGCGACCAGCCTCAGGTAAACGTCAGACATTAAACCGCAGGAACACTCGAACACTTCCCTGCCAGTGCGA
>NC_051406.1:20616521-20616859 GCF_015228065.2 Penaeus monodon
TCAGACCTCCCGTTCTCATCCTCACCCCCTCTGACCCCCCTCCAATACAACCCCTTCCTGCGTTTTTCCCTCCAGTTCGTGAGTCTTCTTTTGGTTGTCATGGTTCTCCTTCTGTATTGCTTTTTGTCGACCGTTATTTTGTGTTTCCCTCCTTCCCAGTTTTTGTGTCTCCGTCTTCCTCGTTTTACCTCTCGCTGTTTCGAATAGTATGTACTTTTATGTATTTTCACTGTATTGATTTTGTATATTTTTAATTTATTTGTTTTATAATCATTACCGTTATTATTATTGTTATTAATAGTGTTAGAGTCATTATTAACGCTGATAATTACCTTCTT
>NC_051406.1:20616928-20617120 GCF_015228065.2 Penaeus monodon
ATGATGATATTAACACAATTAGTTTTAAACTGAACAATAGTTAAAAACATGCTATTATCTCCTACCCCTTTTCGCTTGTATGTTCTTCATCTACCCTTTTTCTTCTCATCATCTTCGCCGTTGTCTTCATATTTTGTTTTACTTGAAATTCACCTTTTTCATCTTCTATTTTCTCGTTATCCTTCATTAACT
>NC_051406.1:20619257-20619326 GCF_015228065.2 Penaeus monodon
AAATGTATGTCATATCTCTTAAAACAATTATGATATCCAATAATGTTGTTCCTGTAACTTTTTCAAAAT
>NC_051406.1:20619400-20619726 GCF_015228065.2 Penaeus monodon
CAGCTTTAAAATCTTTACCATTCTAATCATGAGTCACAATCCGTTCTTTTCTCTGCTCATTTTACCAACTGTTATCATTTTTATAATTAGGGTTTCTTATCAATGATAGTTTTATTATTGTGATAATCTGCTTGTTTCGTCCGTCCACCCGGCTGATTAGAGTTTACGTATGAAATCAGATATCTTTGATTAAAAAGTCTGTTCACCTTAATAAGTTGGGCATTATGGGCCTGGCATCATATTCCATATTCCATGCGGATTGACAACATAAATATTAAAGAATGGCAGACACACACACACATCTTAAAACGAATCTATGGGAATCC
>NC_051406.1:20620007-20620487 GCF_015228065.2 Penaeus monodon
CATTTATTATATATACGACTAGCCAAGGGGGAAGACGTGAAGGTAGGAGGGGAAGAAAAAAGGAAGAGAGGAGAAAGAGAGGGAGAAAGGGAGGGGAAATGGGGCTCAAAGAGAAAGGGGAGATATGGAAGAGGAAACGGGGTGGGACTTAAAGAGGGAAGGGGAGGGGTAAAGGGAGAGGAAGAGAGGGCTCAAAGAAAAAGGGGGATGGGAAAGGGGGGAAGGAGGTAAGGCAGCGAAGGAGGTGGGGAATTTAAGGAGGAAGGGGAGGGTAGTGGAAGGGGGCAGAGGTAGAGCTTAAAACTGAGAGGGGAGGAGGGACTTTAAGAAGATGTGGGAGTGAGAGGGAGTGGCAGAGCGTATAATGGAAAGGAGAGGGAGGGAAAGAAAAGGGAAGAGGGGAGGCGAAAAGTGGGACGAAGAGGTGGAAAAAGGAAGCAGCGTAACTACTTTTTCGTGGAATCCCACGTGTCCCGCTAT
>NC_051406.1:20620937-20621169 GCF_015228065.2 Penaeus monodon
ATTCCAGTACACCAATATCTCCATCCCAGTCGTCACCTTTTTCCGGTCAACTTTTCACAGTTTTAATTCCATTCATCACAAAAATTCCACATCAATATCAATAACGGTAAGTAAAGTCGACCATAGAGGCGGCCAGTCAGTGCAATGCTTGTGTCCCTCTCTCTCCAGCACGGGAACTTGCAATTGCATCGTGTTAACGAATGAGGTCAGGATGAAACTGGCTTCTGTGGCA
>NC_051406.1:20621457-20622188 GCF_015228065.2 Penaeus monodon
TCCACGCCTTTCTTTCCCGCCTCGCAATCCAACAGCAAAACCGCAGTCGCCGGGTGCACATAGTCCACCGCCGTTTGAAGGACCAGAGTTCACAAAGCGATATTGCCTTAGCCGCACCGATACCTGAAATATCGCCGACTCAAGTAACGGCTCAGGTAACAAGTGTGAATTAGAACTCGTGATTAAAGGCACGAAAAATCGAAATGAAGCCACGCTGGACTCGAGAAGCGCGCTGGTAAAGGCGATTGATTCACTGAAGCTCAAATTCCTCCTGTTTTTTTTTTTTTCTCTCTCTCTCTCTTTCGACCTGTCTTCCGTCTAATTATTCTTCTTGTTTTGTGTTTTCGATTCTCTTGTATTTTGTTCTTTATCTTCGTCTTTTTCTGCTTAAATTCTTCTTATCTTAGATGCTCTTCAACTTGATTTGTTCTCTATTTTCATCTTACGTCTGTCTTTTTCTATGTCTTCGTCTTCTACTTCCTCCACTTCCTGCTAATTTTATTTGTGTTCTTCCTCTTTCTTGTTCTTCGTGTTCTTACTCCCCCGCTTCCTCGTCATGTCTTTTTTTTTTTTAGCTTATCTTCTAATTTCTTTACTTTCTTTTTGTTCCTATTCTAGTCTTGTTTTTCTCTTATCATTATGTTTCTTGTTTTTCTATCGCCCACGTCTTCCATTTTTTTCGGCCTCTCCCATACCTGATTCCCCTTTTCTGTTTCACGAATACGTCTCCG
>NC_051406.1:20622256-20622385 GCF_015228065.2 Penaeus monodon
ACCCTTCTTCCTCCTCTCCTCCTCGATAGTATAACGTATATGATTTTGCTTCTTTTTCGTTTTCTTCTTATAATCTTCTACCTCCATTTCGCTTCTTCTTTCTCAACATTTTCTTCATCTTCTTCCCTT
>NC_051406.1:20622446-20623246 GCF_015228065.2 Penaeus monodon
TCCTCCTCTCCTTCTTCATTGATTATCTCGATTAAGATTTCGTATCTCTTTCCTTTTCTTCAAAACTCACAGTTATCTAAATTTCAGACTGTTTGTAAGTGTAAATGAATATATTCGAAAATTAGTTTTGCACAGATAAAGTAAAAATATTTATGAAAAGATGGTACATTAATGCTATATTCGTATAGCATAAACGTATGAGTGACAATGATAACAACAGGAATGAGGAATCATGATATTGTGTCCATGACTAGTTTCATATTTACGATAGTAATGGCGATGTCAGGGAAGATGATTATGACAATGATTTTGGTGATAACACTGATAACAGCTGGAGTAAGAAGTATACCAACATACCCACAAAAAGGGCCCCACAACAATATATAACCTTACTCTTACAGCACTTAAAAAACTCGTACAGTCCTTACCAATAAAACCCAAAAAGACAGTTGTCATTGCCTCGTCGGTCGTTTGGGGACCGGAAACGTCGCAACATCATACGATTAAATAAAACCGTTAAAGCGACGGGAAGTCACTATAGGAAGGCTAGATTAAACTGATAGTGCAAATGACAGTGATATAGTTAATACATATACTGTTGTCTCTTGCACTTGCTTCATACGCTGACGTTTTTTGTAAATGTTCGTTCACTGTCATTTTATATACTGTTGTTTCGTATATTGTTTATATAATTTTGATTCATCTACCCCTCTTATATGCTGTTTTTTTAGATTCATTATTTCTACAATGTTATTATTATTCATGGTATTTCATGGTGCTGTTGAGTCATATACTGTTGT
>NC_051406.1:20623587-20623954 GCF_015228065.2 Penaeus monodon
AGGGTACACTGATATGTATCAGTGTGTGGCTTCTGATAGTAACAGTAATAATGTTAAAGGTGATAAAAATGATAACAAAAAAATCGAACACTAATAACAACAGTGAAAATTCTGACAATCCTTACGGTGATAATAATGAATTAATAATGGACTCCACACTAAATAATCTCATAATTTTAGGCAGCTAAAAAAGTAGAATAGCATAATGCAAATCGCACGGGAGTCGAGTTTTTCAATATCGAAAAAAAAATTGACATTTACCAGAAGTGTCTTGTCCGAATGAGTATCAAGTTCGCAATCGACCAGACAACTGCTCGCGATCAAAAAATGGTAAATGGCGATCGACTGTTTGATTGATTTGAGCAGT
>NC_051406.1:20623980-20624491 GCF_015228065.2 Penaeus monodon
TCCTTTGGCTTTTTTCGATGCGAATAAGCACTTGTCAGATTGATTCTACTAAGTAACTAATGACTGACAGGTTTTAGAAATTATCGGTTATTCGGACGTGTTAATTTCAGTAGATCATTACCTTTATCTCGAGTGCATTCGCGCTCGATGAAAAAAAATGGCAATAATAATGAAAATCTTTACCACAACGAGGATAATAATGATGTTATGATTATGTTAACTTTATCTGATTTGTGTGCTTTTATAATCATCAGTCCTGTATACAATCACATGGAATGGCTGCCAGACCTACGAGTAATTATTTAGCTAACCTGCCCACGACTCGGCACTCATGGCGCAATTTACAAACATAAATTACTTCATTTCCTTTGCCTATGTTAGCCGCTATTGTTCATCAGGAATATGCAAAGGTCAGCATACAATTTTAGAATATCCTCGAGCACTTTTGTATTAAATGATAAAATATTGACAGAAATCGAAGCATTTCCTACCATAAGAGCTGAAGTCACAA
>NC_051406.1:20624647-20625088 GCF_015228065.2 Penaeus monodon
GGCGATTTCTTATCCCCACGCCCTCGTTTCTGAAGAATTGGGCTTGAGCAACACCCCTCTCCCCCAGCAGAATCCAAGAGCCCGCTCTTAACCCCTCTTCTCCCCTTTCGGCTTCACCAACTTGCCCGCATTTCCCTTTCCTTTCCTCATCCATGTTTCTGCCCTCGCCTTTCCATCACTTCTCCACTCTGCCTCCCCAATTTCCCCACCTCCACCCACCCCACAAGTCCATCCGCCTTCTTATCCACCTACCCACTCATCATCCCCCACCCCCCCTCATCATCCACCTCACCCATGCACATTACCTCACCCACCTTACCACCTAACCCTTCCCATCATCCACCAATCATCCACCTCTTCATTCACCTCACCCACCTTATCCACCTAACCCTTCCCATCATCCACCTCCTCGCTTAGCCTAACCCTCCAGCCCTGGCCTCA
>NC_051406.1:20625127-20625200 GCF_015228065.2 Penaeus monodon
ATTTCGAGACACGAGGCCCAGTCCAGCCACGACGCGGAGGGAAAAATAACCCTTTAATATAAAGACTTCTTCA
>NC_051406.1:20625239-20626160 GCF_015228065.2 Penaeus monodon
CGTTCCAGCCCCATCATCCTACCCCCCTTTCACCCCTCCCCTTCCCTTCCCTCGCTACTTTCCCCCTCCTCCCAAACGCCTTCCCGTCCTGCCCTCCGTCATCTCTCCCCCCCCTCCTTCTCTGCCTGACAACCACCATACTCCCTCCTCCTTTCCGTCCCCCACCTCCTCTTCCTCCTCTCCCTCCCCACCCCTCTCTCTACCTTCTCTTCCACCCCCCCTCTCTTCCTCCTTCTCTCCCCCCCCCCTCCTCTCCACCTTCTCTTCCTCCCCACCCTTCCTCTCTACTTTCTCTCCCACACCCCTCCTCTCCACCTTCTCTCCCACACCCCTCCTCTCCACCTTCTCTTCCACACCCCTCCTCTCCACCTTCTCTCCCACACCCCTCCTCTCCACCTTCTCTTCCACACCCCTCTCCTCCTCCTTCTCTTCCTCCCCCACCCCCTTCTTCTTCCACCTTCACTGAGCAGAAGCTATCCTAGTGTTTCTAATTAAGTTATGAGTATCATTACAGTCGTTTTCATTATTTTAAAGAACCGCTCCTCAGCTTAATAATCGTTGATATTTTTTGTGTTTTCTGTTTTCTGTTTCTTGTCTTTTTGCGCTGTATTTTTTTTACTGGTATAATCATACAGTCATAGCTGTCGATAATGCAATAAGTTTTGATAATGCTGTGCCTATCGTCATATTCCCTCTCAGTAGTTTTATCGTCAGTGTTATTTTCATAACTTTTCCTGGAAGAGCAGGAGGCAAAGCCTGTGTCGCCCTTTTGTCTTGTACCTTTTTCAAGTAACCGGTGATAAACAGCAGCTTCCTTTTGGGACTACAAAATATTACAATTTTCATCATCATTAGAATTATTATTTTGAAATTTCTGCTGATAATCTTAATGTATGCAATTTATTACTTTTTATTTATTCA
>NC_051406.1:20626415-20626617 GCF_015228065.2 Penaeus monodon
AACAAGCCTCTAACACAACGAGAAAGCACAAGAAATCCTTCAAATGGCGCGGTAGAAGTGATGCTCCGTGCGTGTACACAGATCGGTGTACAACTTCGACATCATGTTAAACAACGTCGCGGTCGGGAGTGGGACGCCGGAAACATGTACAGGGCGTGAACACTGATTCTCTGGAAGCCTCGCGACCCTATACGGATGGGGG
>NC_051406.1:20626915-20627072 GCF_015228065.2 Penaeus monodon
ACAAACCAATAAGTATACATGGCCTGTGCTCTACTTGTCACAAATCTTAAAGAAGATACTCAGAACTGGCCTTTCTCTTCCTATTCCGAGTCTTTGTTACAAGTAGCATTCTACAGACATAATTTAAGATTTCTTTCTGTACATTAATGAACACGAC
>NC_051406.1:20627096-20627909 GCF_015228065.2 Penaeus monodon
TAGCAACATATAATAACAACAAAGCACGAATTGAATCCATTTCATCAATTAATATACCAAAGATATATCCACTGAGCCTTTGTCCCTACAAATCTGATGAATCAGGATCGAGGCTTCACTGAGCTCTACGTGAAGCTCATGTGAACTTATCGAACCCGAGCTTCCTCCTGATCGCCAACCTGAGTGAATTTTGACTAGTCAATCTAACGACATCATCTCCGAGGCGGTTGGGGGGACACGAAGATGCTTTTTAAGTTCCTTGAGACAGCTTGTAATGCCATCTCCGCGCTCTCTGATTTACATGCAGAATCACTTCGAACCGTGAGCTAGTGCTTTGCTGCGTGGTTGATTAAATCTTATTGATATTGATTTTGAGTAACAATTATTTTTTTTATTTTTTATGTAATCGATTTATTTGATTATTATTTTTCTTTTATTTTCTGAATAGGTTTATAGAGGAGTAAGAACAAACTAATGCCGACGTTTTCGAAAATACGAGAGTCACAAGGAAAAGCCACATCCTGGTGCAAATGTAACCTTGTAGTATATTATTTATTACTTTATACACATCTATTTCTTCCCTTATCTAATACTCTTATTATATATCTCATTATGTTGGTTATTCGCTGTTATCATTTGTATGTTGTGTAAAACATTTTATATAATTATCTGTTCTTCTTCTGTATTTCAAAATATATTCCACATATAAAATTTAAAAGGCTGATAGAAAGAATTGCAAATCCAGACGGCATATGCAACAAAACAGAGAAATTCTACCATGTCTTTATACATCAAATAACATGGAGACACGTG
>NC_051406.1:20630565-20630698 GCF_015228065.2 Penaeus monodon
CAACTAGTAGACCTGTATATATATGTATGTATATGTGTACATACTATCAATGTTGCTGATGTGATTATTATAATGTTAATAACATTACAAATAGCAATGTAAAAAATATTTCTGAAAATCAAGGAATAGGATC
>NC_051406.1:20635199-20635343 GCF_015228065.2 Penaeus monodon
CTCCTTGTACTAATTACATAGTGCTTACTTATATAAGTGTTATATTTACTTTTATATTGAGAAAGGAAAATGTCTTTATACTTCCTGTACATGTGTATGTACTTGCATACACAAATTAGCTTATATGCTTATATCTCTCCCCCC
>NC_051406.1:20635366-20635583 GCF_015228065.2 Penaeus monodon
TCATATAAATTGAATATTAGCCATTTTTCCTGTGACTTTCACATTGAAAGGAAAATAAATACCTGTTTAACTCTACAATAATGTTGCCAACAATATCTGCATACACTCATTCCAGTGAATTCTGGCAACCATATAGCTTTTTGGCTGGAGAGTTTGTTGCGTATTGTGGAACTTCCCACTCAACTTGCTTTAGCAAGTTGCGATGCTAGTAGTCTGT
>NC_051406.1:20635625-20636005 GCF_015228065.2 Penaeus monodon
TATAAGAGGTTAATGCATAGATACGAACACTGCTGTTTTGCTTATGGATTTTGCTTTGCATTCACAATTTTATGATAAAAGCATTCCTTGCATGGGTAAGGTAATGGCTGAATTTAGTGGAATTTAGATGGGTGATTTTTGTTTGAGAGATATCCCAGGTATGTGTAAATATACATTCTGTCTTGTCAGTGAAAATCACATTATCCCTCTTGAACCATTTATATTGATTTAAACAAACTGAATAAGGATTAAGTTCTTTTTATGTTTACTGCATGTATTTGTTAAACACTTACTCAAATATTTGTTAACAGCTATACATTTTATCAAGGGATTATTTATTTTGATATAGGAGTTTGTGTATCCTGGCTGTCAGTTGTGTT
>NC_051406.1:20636374-20636768 GCF_015228065.2 Penaeus monodon
AGTCTCCCCTCTTTCATCTCCCCTCACCCTCATCCCTCTTTTCTTCCCCCCTCCCTTCTCAGGGTCACCCCTTTTCATTATCCTTTTGTTTGTCGTCTTCATTTTAAATTGACCTTCCTTTCTCTTACTGTTTCACATCTTTTGTACAGATTCTCCAAGCAGTTGGGAAGGAGGAAGATGATTGACTGTATTGTTAAAATTTTCAGCATTTTTTTGTTTTGTGGTATGATTAAATGCAAGGAGGAATTCTGTTGATGTCAAACTGCTGATATTCAATTTGGATTGTTATATTGATGTACAAGAATATGAATGTGAGGGAGATGTGTGAAAGGAACCATGAATTTTTAGAATGGTTTTCTGTATAGAGAATGTTTTCTGGCTCTGAATTTTAGAG
>NC_051406.1:20636835-20637686 GCF_015228065.2 Penaeus monodon
TCTTCCAGGGGATGATGATATCAGATTAGATGCAGATACTTTAAAGGCCACTATTTTCCTTATTAGAGATTGTAATTTATTTCTTATTCTTGAGAGATTTGTTTATATAGTAAATATATTGTTTCTTGGGAGTCATGAATTGCTACAGTCCATTATGTAAGAAGAGTCCTTTATATTTGTGTTTTAACAAGTCTTTACTTCACATGAATATGTAATTAGCTTTTCCATTTCCTATTTATATTTGTAGGAACCAATGTCCGTAAATAAGAGAACATAAAAAATTATCATATTTTTACTGCAGCTAGATATTGAATTGAAATAGGCCTTCCACATTTATTTCTAAGAGTATTTTGATTTTCCTCTCACACATTTCTTTCTTTCCAGATTATGTGTATTTTGAGACGTCGTCCACATCACCATATCAAATTAGAAGAATAGAAGAATTGAACAAGGTAAGCCAAGCTTATTAATTTTTTCCTTAGTAAGCTGTTTGAGTCAGAGCAACCATAGTGTGTATTGATATTGCTGTTCCTTTGCATGAAAACAGTGTAATGATATGCTGAGAAATGCTAAGAAAGATTTTGAAAACGATTTTGCGTCTTCTTTATTGCTGAAAGGAGATACACAAAGACATAATAGGTAATGTCCATATATATATCATGTTTATTTTCTATACCTGGATTATGCAACAGGATTGAGACATGTTCAATTGGACACACATGCAAGTAAGGAGCCATTTGTAAGTCAGATGTGGATATCAGACCAAAGCACTTAATGTGCATCCATGTTAGAAAGCTGACATGTTTGTGTTTCTCCATAGCTACATATTAGTGATTATTGACAAACATATT
>NC_051406.1:20637995-20638392 GCF_015228065.2 Penaeus monodon
TCCATCATAGATGCAATATCAAATCTGATTCAGTTTCTGTTAGATCTATGAAGTTTCCTCTAAATTCTTTTGTTCATTGAACTTTCTGCCCTGCTGTAGCCTTTTTGGTTGAGAGAGAGAGACCATATGTTTTAAATGGAGTTCAAAAGAAATTTTTAAAAATGATCAAAACAATACTTTAGTTTAGCCCTTGTTCTGATGTGATAAAATGATGTAATCCTCTGATTTTGTATTGTTTTGTGCATTGATGGATGAACAGATATTGCATAGTGGCTCTTAGTCTGAATGGTGCTTTGAAAGGGGTTTTCAAAATTTGAAGCGGCAAACGTTTGATTTTGTAGATTATCAATGTCAATAGATGTAAGTGAATGTAGGAACAACATTATTCCATATGCTC
>NC_051406.1:20638594-20638920 GCF_015228065.2 Penaeus monodon
CCTCCACACACCCACCATCAAGCAATATAAACTGATTCATTCATGTTAGTCTATAAGTTTATTAATATTTATTTTATATATTATCTCCTGTTAGCCTCTTTTATAAGAGACCATATTTTTAAATGAGGTTATAAAAATATTTAAATATACGTAATAAATATACTAGTTTTACTTCGTTGATATATATAAATATGTAATCTATATTTTGTATATTATTGTCATATATATAAGATATTACTAGTGCTTTATTAGTGCTATTGATATAGGTTTATAAAATTAAGCGGAAATTATATTATTTTAATTATCAAATTTCTAATATATAATTA
>NC_051406.1:20640077-20640297 GCF_015228065.2 Penaeus monodon
TGTTTCCTTTTACACTCTAATACTGTTTGTTTGTAATTTTTGAGATATGAATTAATGTTTGTTACAAACTTAGATCTGTATATTTTGAGTTTTATTCCAAGTTACCTAAAATTTAAACATAGTTCTTCAATAACTTTTATTTCAATTAAAAATGTACCTATTAATTACTCCTGGAATCTAGCTGTCCGATATTAATCCTAATGAATACGGATGATATGTA
>NC_051406.1:20640350-20640485 GCF_015228065.2 Penaeus monodon
ATTCTTGAAAATAGTCCTTTGCCTTGGATGACCCCCCCCCCCCCTTTAACATCAGCTAGTTTATTTAGAATAGTGAGAGGATTTTAACACATCGTAATAATTTGATCCACAGTGTTTTATGATTTAAAACATAAC
>NC_051406.1:20640628-20640776 GCF_015228065.2 Penaeus monodon
TAAATGCTAATTTACCTATTTCTTTGAAAGTTAATTAATTCCTTTTTCTTCTATTTGCATTTCATTATTTGTTTATTTGCATTTTATTATTTATGAAATCCTTTGTTGTTAACTCAGTCCCATCAGGAAGATTCTGATTGAAAATTTA
>NC_051406.1:20646032-20646193 GCF_015228065.2 Penaeus monodon
GATCCTATTCCTTGATTTTCAGAAATATTTTTTACATTGCTATTTGTAATGTTATTATTATAATAATCACATCAGCAACATTGATAGCATGTACACATATACATACATATATATACAGGTCTACTAGTTGACCCCGTGTGGAGTCCTAGTGGTAATAGCTT
>NC_051406.1:20647722-20648604 GCF_015228065.2 Penaeus monodon
GGGCATTGTGGGGGTTTTCAAGGGGTGTGGTGGCCGTATGTGGGGTTTTGGGGGTGCATGTTTGTGTGTGCATGTGTGTGTGGCATGGGGTGTGTGTGTTTTGCATCTGGTGTGTGGGGTGCCTGTGTGTGTCACGGTGTTGGGGTTTCATTTTGGTGTGTGCTGTGTTTGTGCATGTGGCTTTTATGTATGGGTTTTGTGGCATTTTATGTTGTGTGCGGCATGTATGTGTTTTCGTGCATTTGTTTTTGTTTGGGGATGTTTGTGTGTGGGGGGTTTTTGTAGTTGTGCATGATGTATATGGGTTTTTGCATGTATGTATTGTTTGTGCATGAAAGTTTTGTGTGGTTTCAGTATTTTGGGGGGTGCAAAGTTTAGGTGTGCCTGTATGTATTTGGGTTTTTTTTTTGGGTGTATTTATGGGGGGTGTGAAAGTAGGGGGTGCATGTTTTATTTTGTGTGTGCATTTTTAGTAGGGGGTGTGCATGTAGTTGTGTTGCATGTATGTATGGGGGTGTGAAAGTTTATGTGTGTGTGGGATGGATGGGAAATTGGGGGGTCATGTATGTTGTGTTTAAAGTAAGTAGTGTGTGATGTATGTTGTATTGCTGTATGTGATGGTTTCATGTATGTATGTGTGTGGCATGTATGTATTTGGGGTTTTTGCTGCATGTGGTGTCTGTGTAAGGGGTTTTGGTGTTTAAATTGTGGGTAAGTGTGCATTTTTAAGGGGTGTGCTGTGTAAAGGGGTGTGCATGTGTAAAATTTTTGTGGTGCGGTGTAAGTTTTGGGAGTGTGTGTGTGCAAAGTATTTTTGGGTGTCGTGGAAATTGGGGGCGTGTAAGTTGTGGGAAAAAGTGTGCATGTTAAGGGTGGGGGTGT
>NC_051406.1:20649017-20649310 GCF_015228065.2 Penaeus monodon
TATTGGGGGTTTTTTGTGGTAATAGGTTTCTGGGTTTGTAATAGGTTTGTTTGTGTATATAGGGTTTTTTTTTGTGTGGTTTTTAGGTTTGTGTGTGTGTTATAGGTTTGTGGGGGTGTAAATAGGTTTTTGTGTGGTATAAGGGGTTTTGTGGTTTAGGTTTTTGTGTGTAGGGGGTGTGTTTGTAGTTTGTTGGTGTGGGGGTGGGGTTTTGTGTGTGTGTGGTGTGTTTTTGTGTGTTTTGTGGTGTGTGGGGGTTTTGTGTGTGTGTGTTGTGGTGTGTTTGTGTGTGG
>NC_051406.1:20649328-20649552 GCF_015228065.2 Penaeus monodon
AATGGGTGGGGGGGGGGGGTGGGTTTTGTGTAAAGGGGTGGTGTGGGGATGTTTTGTTTTATAGGGGTGTGGGGGTTATTTTGTGTGTAATGTGTGTTGGGGTTTGTGTGTGTTTTGTGTAAGGTGTGGTTTTGTGTTAATGTGTTTGTGTGTGGGGTTTGTGTGTTGGGGGTTTGTGTGTGTGTGTGTTGTTTTTGGGTAGGGGTGGGTGGTGGGGGTGTGGG
>NC_051406.1:20649702-20649986 GCF_015228065.2 Penaeus monodon
TGTGTGTGGGTGTGTGTTGGGTGTGTGTGTTGGGGGGTGTGTTGTTGGGTGGGTGTTAAAGGGGTTGTGTAGGGGGGTGTGTTGTGTTAATGTATTTTTTTTATAATATATAAAATACAAACACATACATTTAAAAAAATAAAGTACATAATTTTTACCTCAATAACATAAAAACATTTAAAAAACCCCCACATACATAAAATACACACACTTAAATGGATACCTACTTCCATGCCACACGCGGTTTTGTGTAGGGGGTTTTGGGGGGTGTGGGGGTTTTTTTT
>NC_051406.1:20650057-20654245 GCF_015228065.2 Penaeus monodon
GGGGTGTTTAGGTGTGTGTGTTTGGGTGTTTTGGGGTGTGTTTTTGGTGTGTGTGTGGGGTTTTGGGGTGTGTGTGGGGGGGTGGGTTGGGGGGGTGTGGGGGTGTGTGTTGTGTTTGGGGGTGGGGTGTGGGGTGTGGGGTGTGTGTGTGTAGGTTTTTGTGTGTAGGTGTGGGGGGTGGGAGTTGTGTTAGGTGTGTGTGTAGGGGGGTTGGTTTGTGGTTAAGGGGTGTGTGGTGTGTTGGGTTTTTTTTAGGTGTGTGTGTGGGTGATAGGTGTGTGGGGTGTGTTAGGGGGGTTTTGGATAGGTGTGTGGTTTTGTGTATGGTGGGTGGTGTGTGTATAGGGTTGGTGTGTGTATAGGTGTGTGCTGGGGTGTTGGGATGGGTTTTGGGGTGGGGTTTTAGGTGTGTGTGGTTGGTGTGTTGGGTGTTGGGGGTTGGGGTGTGTGGTATAGGTTTGTGTGGGGGTTTTGGGGTTGGTGTTTGTGTGTGGGGTTTTAGGTGTGTGTGTTGGTATGGTGGTTTTGTGTGGGGGATAGGTGTGTGTGTGTGGTTAGGGGGGGGGGTTTGGGGTTTTGTGGGGTTGTGTTGGGGTGTGTTAGGTTTTTGGGGTTGGGGGTTTTATAGGGTGTGTTGGGGTGTGGTTTAGGGGTGTTGTGGGGTGTCTTTTTTTTGTGGGGTGTGTGGGGTGTGGTGTGTGTGGTTTTGTGTGGGGTGTGTGTGTGTGTGGTGTTTTTGGTTTGTGTGGGGGTTTTTGTGTAGGTTGTGTGTGTGGGGTTGTAGGTGTTGGGGTTTTGTGTGGGTGTTGTGTTTGGGGGTAGGGGGGTGTGGGGTTTTGTAGGGTGTGGTTTTGTGTTTGGTGTGTTTTGGGGTGGGGTGTTGTTGGGAGGTGGGTGGTGTGTGTTTTTGGGTTTTGTGGGGTTTGGTGTTGTGTTTGGTGTGTGGGTTGGGGTTTTTTGGTGTTGTTGGGGTGGTTGTGTTGGTGTGTGTGGTGTGGTGTGTTGGTGGTGTGGCGTTTTGTTGGTGTTTTATGTGGTGTTTTTTGGGTGTGTTTTTGTGTTTTTGTGTGTGTGTGTGGGGGGGGGTGGTGTGGGTTTTTGTGTTGTGTGTGTGTTGTGGGGTGTGTGGGGTTGGTGTGTGTTTGTGTAGGTGTGGGTTGTGTGTGTGGGGTGTGGTGTGTGTTGTGTTGTTGTGTGGTGTTGTTTGTTTTGTGGGGTGTTTTTTGGGGGGTGGGGTGTGTGTGTGTGTGTGGTTGTGGTGGGGGTTTGTGTAGGGGGTGGGGGGTGGGGTTGTTGGTGTGGTGGGGTTGTTGGGGGTTGGGGTGTTGGGGTTTTGTGTGTGTGGGTGTTGGGTGTGTGGGTGTTTTTTGGGGTATGTGTATAGGTGGGTTGTTATCGTGGGGTTGTTGAAAAGGGTTGTGTTGTGGGGTATAGGTGTGTTTGTTGGGGTTGGTGTGTGTGTTTTTGGGGTGTGTATGGGGTGGGTGTTGTGTGGTTGGGGTGTGGTTTTTTTGTGTGTGGGGGTGTGTGGTGGGTGTGTTGGTGGGTGTGGTGTGTTGTGTTTTGGGTGGGGTATTGGGGTGTGTGTCCCGGGTTTTTGTGTTGTGTAGGGGGGTTTGTGTGTGTGTATAGGTGGTTTTGTGTGTTTTGGGGGTGGGGGTGTGTGTTGGGGGTTGTGTGTGTGGGGGGTGTTGTGTGTTGGTTTTGGGGTGTGTGTTAGGTGTGTGTGTGGGGTTGGGTTTTTGTGTGAAGGGGTGTGTGTGTTTGTTGTGGTGGTTGGGTGTTTTTGTGGGGGTGTTTTGTGTCTTTTTTTTTTGTGTGTGGTTTTGTATGGTGGGGTGTGTGTGTGTGTGTGGGTAGGGGTTTGGGGGTGTTGATGGTTTGGGGGTGTGTGTGTGTTTAGGTGTGTGGTGTTGTTGGTGTGTGTTGTGTTTTGGGGGTGTGTGTGTGGTGTGTTTTGTTTGTGTGTTTGTTAGTGTGGTGTGTGTGGGGTTGGGGTGTGTGTGGTATTGGGTGTTTTTGGGGTGTTTTTCGGTTGGGGGTTTTGTGTGTGTGTTTAGGTTTTTTGTGTGTGTATGGTGGTGTGTGTGTATAGGGTTTTTTGTGTGTTTTGTGTGTGTAAGGTTGGGGGGTGTGTGTGTGGTTGGTGTGGGTGTGTGTGTTGGTTTTGGGGTGGGTGTTAGGGGGGTGTGTATGGTGTGGGTTGTGGGTTTGTGTTTAGGTGTTGTTGGTTAGGTGTGGGGTGTTTTGTTAGGATGGTGTGTATTTGGTGGTGTGGTGTATAGGGTGTGTGGGGTGTGTGTGGGGTGTGGAAAGGGTTGGTGTGTGTTGGGGGTTTTTTTGGGGGGGTGGGGTGTGTGTGTGGGGGTTTTGTGTGTGGGTTGGGGGTGTGTTTTGTGTGTGGGTTTGGGGGTTTGTGTTTAGGGTTTGTGTGTGTGTGTTTTAGGTGGGTTTTGTGGTTAAAAGGTGTGGGGTTGTTGGGGTTGGGGGTTGGGGTGTGTTTTTAGGTTTTGTGTGTTGATAGGTGTGTGTGTGTATAGGTTGTGTGGGGATAGGTGTGTGGGTGTTTTAAAAGGGGTTTTTTTTTGTGTATGGGTGGTGTGGTTGGGGTTGGTGGTTGTGTGTGTGTATAGGGGTGTGTGGGGGTATAGGGGGTGTTTTGGGGTTTTATGGGTTGGGGTGTGTTTGTTGGGGTTTTGGGGGTGTGTATAGGGGGTGTGTGTGTGTTAGGGGGGTGTGGGGTTAGGGGTTGTTTTTGTGTGTATAGGGGGGGTGGGGTATAGGGTGGGTGTGGTGTGTTAGGTGTGGGTGTGTGTAATTGGGTGTTTTGTATAGGTGTGTGTTAAAGGGGTGTTTTGTGTTATGGGGTGTGTGTTGGTTAAAGGGGTGTGTGTTGTATGGTGTGTGTGTGTTTTGGGGTTTTGTGTTAGGTGTGTGTTTTGTTTTAGGTGGTGTTTTTGGGTTAGGTTTTTTGTTGTTACTTTGGTGTGGGGGTGTGTTAGGTGTGTGTGTTTTTTTTAGGGGTTTTGTGTGTGTTATAGGTGTGTTTGTGTGTATAGGGGGGTGTGTGTGTATAGGTGTGGGGTGGTATAGGTTGGGGTTTTTGTGTGTTGGGTTGGTGTGGTGTGTGTTTTATGGGGGTGTGTGTGTGTTTTGGTGGGGGGGGTGTGTGTTTTTGGGGGTTTTTGTGTGTGGGGTTGGTTTGTGTGGGGGGTTGGGGTTTGGGATGGGGGGTGTTTTTGGGGGGTGTGTATTGGGTTTTGGGGTGTTGGTGTTTTTCGTGTGTGTGTGTGTATGGGGGTTTTGTGGGGTTGGGTATGGGGGTGGGGTTTGTTGGGGTTTTGTGGGGTGGGTAAGGGGGTGTGTGTGTGTGGGGGTAGTGTGTGTGTGTGTGTATGGGGGGGTGTGTGTATGGGGTGTGTGGTTGGGGGGTGTGTGTTTAGGGGGGGTTTTTGTGTGTTTGGGGGGTGGGGGGTGTGTGTATAGGGGTTTTGTGTGTATAGGGTTGTGGTGTGGGGTTAGGGGGGTGTGGTGTGTGTGATAGGGGGGTGTTTTGTATAGGGGGGTTGTGTGTGTATAGGGGGGTGTGTGTGTGGTGGGTGTTTTGTGTGGGGTGTGGTGTTATTTTGGGGGGGTGTGTTTTAAGGGGGTGTGTGGGGTGTATGGTTTTTGTGTTGTGTGGGGTGGTGTGTGTTGGGGTGTGGGTTGGTGGGTTTTTTGTGTGGTGTGGGGTGGTGTGTTGGGTGTGTGTGGGTATGGGGTTGTGGGTGTTGGGGGGGTTTGTGTATGGGGTTTTGGGGGTGTGTTTGGGGGTGTGTTATGGGGTGTGTGTGTGTGTTTAGGGGGGTGTGTGTTTGGGGGGTGTGTGTGTAAAGGTGTTTTGTGTGGGGGTGTTTAGTGTGTGTGTGTGTGTTTTGGGTTTTGTGTGTGTGTGTTGGGTGTGTTGGGGTTGTGTGTTTTGGGTGTTTGGGGTTTTGTGTGTTGGGTGTGTGTGGGGGTGTGGGTGTGTGGTTTGTGTGTGGGGGGTGGGGGTGGGGGTTGGTGGGGGTGGTGTGGTGGAGTGTGTGGGGTATTGGGGTAGTGTGGTGGGTTGGGTGTGTTGGGGTGTTTGGGGTGTGTGGGGTTTTGGGGTTGGGGTTGTGTGTGGTATGGGGGTTTTTGTATTGGGGTGGGTGTGTTTTCCGGTTT
>NC_051406.1:20654556-20654661 GCF_015228065.2 Penaeus monodon
GTGGGGTTTTTTTTTTTTTTGGGTGGGATGTGTCCGTGTTTTTGTATTTTTTTTTTTGTGGGGTGTGTATTTTTTTTTGACGGGGGGGGGGGGGGTTGGGGTGTA
>NC_051406.1:20654823-20655024 GCF_015228065.2 Penaeus monodon
AACTACAAAAAGGTATATGTGGGGGGTTCCGAATGCGTTAATAAGGTTGAGTGAGAAATCTATATGTTCAGGTTATAAACGGTGTTGTCGCGCACATACATACTCTCACGAGAACATACATGAAAACATCTGAATTATTCAAAACCATACCTCTTTCTTCATCTTCCTTTTGCGATTTATTGTTTGTAGGAATTCCAGAAA
>NC_051406.1:20655423-20655499 GCF_015228065.2 Penaeus monodon
TTGGCGTCGTCCCGAGCGTGTTCGAGGAGACAAATGGAGGATGCTCGGTTGGAGCGAATCTTCGGAGGATTTCCCT
>NC_051406.1:20655526-20655718 GCF_015228065.2 Penaeus monodon
AGTTTTTAAGTGCATGGCGGTGTCCCCGGTGGTTGGTTCCTCCTTCCCATCCTCCGCCGATGTCCTCTGCCTTCTTCCTCTCTCTTATTCCTTGCCTGTTTTTTTTATCTTGCTTATGGTGGTTTCCTGCATGTTCTTTTCGTTTTCTTCCTCTCCTACCACACTTTTTTTTTTCTTCTTCCTCTTCCCCCC
>NC_051406.1:20655753-20656974 GCF_015228065.2 Penaeus monodon
ACAGCGTATTGGTCTTCTTGTACCATTTCGTTTGGATGTCTCCCCTTGCTATACTACTTGCCGTTCATCTTTTCGTGATTTCATTTTCATACCATCAGGTCTATCACCTCCCTCCCCCCCAAACTGCGCCTCTCCCTGGTCCTAGCCTTTCATCTGGCGTACGTGACCTCGCTCCCCCAGCCGTCCTTAGCTGCTGTTGTGTTTCCTTGGACGATCCGACCGCGGCGTGGCCTCACCTGTGGCCCGGTTTGGCAGGTGTGTTATGTTATGAACGGTGGAATCGCAGAGCGGGTCCCGCTGATCGGCCGCCACGTGTCTTTAGAGGTGGGGAGGGGGATCTTTATCATGTGTGTATTTGTTTATTTCTACTTGTCTGTTTGTTTTTGTACATGTGTGCATCTCCGCTTGAATAATTAGCCGGCTGGAAGGGATCTGTAATAACGAGGGAAGAAGAAATGTAATCAGGCTCGGTTGAACAGCTGTGAAGAGGCAGATTTCAAACAGGTTGCTCACGGCGGCCGCTTCTTCCTGTTAAGTGAATCGTTTCATCCGGCAGGTATGAGGGGGAGGGAGGAAGATGGAGAGGAAGAATAACGGGCAGATTAACCCGTTATTCTCGACATGGGCGAGAGAAAGGAATCTTGGGGGAGGGCAGTACGACCTAGACCAAAGTACCAGGGGAAACCAGGGCAGGGTGTGGGTGTGGCATGGAAGAGCTGGTTGAAGAGAGAAAGGGCGCACGGACGTTGGAAGGAAGGAGGGGAGAAAGACGAGAAGGAAGGAATTGGTAGGATTAGGATTACTAACAAATGAGTGAATCATCTTTCTCTGTGAGAGCTTGTCATGTGACCTGAAAACAGAATAGGCGTTATGAATATTAGTTTTAGCTTTTGTTGTATTTTCAATCTCATTTGATGTCAACGCCACACAATTTCTTGGTTATGTTCCAACGCCCCTTTTCCTCGAGGGCGTCTTTCGCTAAGGGTTGGAGCAGCAAGCGCGAGGCCACGTGTCTTCCGCTGGGCCTTCCGCTGCAGTCGCTCGCCAAGGTGTTGGAGGGCCAGGGAAGGGGTTTTCCGCGGCGCTTCGATATGCGTCTCATTAGCACCTGATTGACAAGTTTTAACTCTTGTTGAGGGTTTGATTGTTCAAGAATTAGAGAGAAGGGTGGCAGGGGAGGGAGTCGCGAGGTAGCTTCACGTGGCGAGGGCGGGGGGAGGG
>NC_051406.1:20657041-20657507 GCF_015228065.2 Penaeus monodon
AGCGGGAGAGTGGTTTAATGAATTGAAAAGAGGAGAAAAACTACGAAAACGAGGAAAAGAAAGTAGATACTGCAGATGACGAACAGTGAAGGGACTGATAGCGAGAGGAGGAAAAAAGAATTCGGGACCAAAGTCTATGTTCGGGACGACAACGCAGCGGCGATATGACGAGATTTGTGGAAAAGCCGGCGGGGAGATGATGCAGCAAGCGCTCGTGGCGTCAAATTGCGATCCTGCCCCTCCTCTCCCTCGCCCCCTCATACTTCCTCTCCCTCCCTCCATCCTCCTCCCCTCTTTCCATCCTCCTCCCCTCCTTCCATCCTCCTCCCCTCCTCTTCCCCCTGTTCCTTCTCCTCCCTCTATCCCCTCTACCCATGGCCTCTCCTTAGCCCCTCATTTCCGTTCCCACCATTTTCTGTATCGGCAACCATGTTGGTGTATAAACATATTGTGTTGGTACATCTTT
>NC_051406.1:20657592-20657699 GCF_015228065.2 Penaeus monodon
GATCCCCTCTGCCCTTGTACCTCCCACCCGACCGCCGGTTACGCACTCCATTTTGTTGTCGCGTGTTCCTCCCCATGTACGAGTGCGGTTGTGCAGTTTGTGTGCGA
>NC_051406.1:20657743-20657952 GCF_015228065.2 Penaeus monodon
CCCCGCTCATTCTCACACATGAAAACACGCATGTACACGAGGGTGCACACGCATATTGCTACACACATGCACTTGAATGTATGAATAGACATGCAAGCCGCGTTAGATTAACAAACAAACACGCGCGCCTACTCACACGTACTCGCGTGCGAGCGCGCATACGCGCAGCAGCAGCAAAACAGTCCGCCGCAACAGAAGAAGAAGCCGCC
>NC_051406.1:20658034-20659954 GCF_015228065.2 Penaeus monodon
CCAAACGAAGTAGTCCTAGTCTCGTCCTTTGTCTGGAGCGCTGTATGTGCTGTAAGCGAAGTCTGGCTAGGTTGCAAGGGTAAGGACGCAAGAAGCGCGCCTCGCTATTGAGAAAGTGTCACGCGGTTAGTTTAGTGTCGAAAGGGAGGAAGGGAGGGAGGTGGGAGGAGGAAAGGCTGGGGGAGGTAGGGTAGGTTAAAGAACAGAGGGGACGCAGGGAGAAAGGAAAAAGGGGGAGCGAGGGTAGAGGCCAAGAGGAGGGAAGTGGGAAAGGGGAAAGGGAGTGAAAAGAGGGGGGGAGGACTGCTCTCGCCGGGTTCGCGAGACGCTCCTTGCCCTGTTGCCTCTCCGCACGTGGTCTGCCTTACGCACGTCGGGCGTACTCCACGCAGTCCAGAATTCCTCGGGTCCACTGTCCGCATTCCTCTGACCTTTCGCATTCCACAATTTCTACTTTTGATATCTCATTTGTTCTGCTAATTCGGTGTCATGTGTATTCCATCTACCTTTCGCATGTTGTGCATTCCACGTAATTTAGTTAATTCCAGCGACTTGTCCCTCCATCCTAAGCGTTCTATATATTGCACTTGAAACGGGAGAGGATAGAGGTAATTGCTCTTGCTCGTATAACCACACAATTACTTGCTCCTTGTTCCCTGCTCTCTGTTCTGCAGTCCCTCGCAGGTGTTGGAAGCGTGGCGCGCACATGACTCAGAAAGCACCGTGACGTAGGAGCGTGAACACCTGTAGGAGCGGAGAACATGGATACACGTGCTGGCGGGATCTCTGAGCTTGGTAACAAGCGCTCGTTGCGGCGTAATTGCTGTAATTTGTTTTTGTTGTTATGCAGGCGTCTGATTATCGGGGTTTTGTTTATATTGAGACCCACGTGCGCATACACCTGCGCATGAATATGTAAACAGAAGCATGTTCACACACATAAAACACGGACATGGCAATTGTTAGTACTCTTACTCGGAGGCAATCGAAGAGCGTGACATAAACCTTGCACACGATATAGTATTCGTTTTGCTTTTGGCGGAGGTAGTTGCCCAGCATTCACCAGTTCTATTGCTGGGGTTGCTTATCGTGCAAGGGTTGCATTGCTTGGGTTGCGTATTATGCATAAGTTATATTTCAAGATCAAAGGATCCAGAGCAGTGGCACTGGCGAAACGAAGCTGCATTGAATAGGGTGCAAAGGGATGAACGATCTGTGTTGAACAGACCCCGCGCATTTTGCATCTACTATGGGACAGTCAAAGGTGTCATCGCCGAGTCGGTTATCCATGGAAATTTTTGCCTTCAAAGTTGCTTATGAAAATAGCATGTCATGATACTCCTTGGAGAACGCGGCCCACGTGGAGGCCAGTGCATTTTGTGTTAGAACACGGGATGCGTTTCTGGCCGCCTTTGCTTGCTCGGCATACAAGCATGCAAGGTATGTGCGTCACAGCAAGTGATTTAGCATCGATTCGGCGTGTCCGTGAGGCGGCGGCTGGTGACAGGGGGGAGGGGCGCTTTACTTGCGAGTCTGGTACTTTGGGTTTGGGAATCGGTGTCCTGTGGTTCGTGGTTTTCGAAGAAAAAGGGTTATTACTTTCTGTTTCTCTGAAAGGACAAATGTGGATTAGTCCTATTACTCTGAAAATTGCAAATATATAGACATAAAATTACAGGTATAGATTTTTTGATGTCACACGGTTTTTTCACACTTCTTGTTTCTCTTTCTCCTCGCAGACCCCAAATGGCAACGTGGAGGCCAAGGTGATGTGCTTCTACAGACGGCGGGACATCTCCTCCAACCTCATCATGCTGGCAGACAAACATCAGAGTGAGTACACACCACGTGGTTTTCTTTTCCGCCCGTCTTCCGCTTCTGTATTTCCCTTGGGAGTCTACTTGTAATTTACAATCCAAC
>NC_051406.1:20660173-20660398 GCF_015228065.2 Penaeus monodon
ACATTATCTTCCGTTGACTCGTGACGTATCCGTGATCTTGCTGTATTACAGTCACCCGCAAGTGTGTCACTCGTCATCAACGTCCATTGTCGCCGCTCTCCGTGTCATCGCCGTCATGCCCGCCTCATTGGCGCAGCCATCGCCTGCTTCCCGGTGTCAATCTTGTTACCATGTTTATTTTGTATTTTGGATTTGATGTCTCACTTGTTCCTCGGTTCGGGTGGG
>NC_051406.1:20660561-20661169 GCF_015228065.2 Penaeus monodon
TGACCTCCCGAAGCGTTGGATCTTTGGCCCCCTCCCCCTGCTCCCCCCTTTCGGTTCGGTGACCAGGGGGTCTGGCTGGTACCTTTTTAAAAATCCTCATCGCCTATAGAGAAGGATGTCATCTTCCTCTCCTCTTTTTCCTCTTACGCCTCCCTTTCTTCTTATCCCCTTTCTTACTCCTTCCCCTTTCTCCTCTCATCCCCACGCTTTTCCCACTCCTTTTCTGGCTTCTCCTTCTCTCCCTTCCTTTCTCTCTCTCTTACACTTCCTCTCCTCCTCCTCGTCCTCCATCCTTCATCCTTCCATCTTTATTGCCCCCCCCCCTGTTCATACCCCCCGTGAAGAGGAGAGGGAAGAGTAAAAGAAGACCCCACCCGTAGGTCTTAATTTTTTTCCGCGTTGATCCTACAGCACGTTAGCTTAGCACGCCAGTACCGTGCTATTGCATTCGCGACATATTATTATCGGATCGTATATTATTGTCATATATTGTTATTATTTACAGTGATGGGAAGAACGAAAATTTCACGTGTGGAACGAGAGCGCGTTTGAATAAGCAGATAGAGGAGACAGAAGCGACAGAAGAGCAGAGGGACTGAAAGGTCGAG
>NC_051406.1:20661468-20661827 GCF_015228065.2 Penaeus monodon
GTGAATCCTAGACCACTGCACCAAATCCCCCAGTTCAAATGACGAAGCGGTTGGTGTCACGCCATTTATTGGTGACTTTGAATCTTACCTCCTTTCTTTTTATTGGAGCGTTTCCCCTCATTCCGTTTCTCCCTCCAGCTTTACCGTTGTTGGGATTCTTATTGTTTGCTTTTGGTCTTTTTTCCTTTTTCCCCTCCTCCATGTTGATGATGGTCACACTTTTACTGCTATTATATCCTAAAGTGACGAAAACATGAGTTGACAATAGTCTCCTTACTCCCTTTACCGTATTTCTGGGGAGAGAGTGCATATGGGGACCGAGCGTCGGCTGGCATTCATGCAGAGGTTTAGACAGTAGA
>NC_051406.1:20662552-20663562 GCF_015228065.2 Penaeus monodon
AACACAAAAAGCAGGTTTCATGAACGGAGGTTACTAATGGCTTGGGAGGGTTTTGGAGGGGTTCACCTAAGGCACGCAAAGGTCGGAGCCGAGTGGATCTGTACTTTTTCATATTTAAATGATGCAGTGTGGGTTGGGACGGCAAGGTCACGGCCTAGTATAAAAATTGTTTATTTTTTTTCCCCCGATTACTTTATCTGTCTGTCCCCTCCCCCTAACAGTCTATTTATCTCATGACAATTTTTTTTTTCTTTCCAATACATGCCCCTCCCAGCTTCCCCCCTCTAGCTCCCCCCTACTCTCCTTTCCCTCCAGCTCCCCCCTACTCTCCTTTCCCTCCAGCTCCCCCCTACTCTCCTTTCCCTCCAGCTCCCCCCTACTCTCCTTTCCCTCCAGCTCCCCCCTACTCTCCTTTCCCTCCAGCTCCCCCTCCTCCTTCCCTCCAGCTCCCCTATCTCCTTCCTCCAGCTCCCCCCTCCCTTTCCCTCCAGTTTCCCCCTCCTCCTTTCCCTCCAGCTCCCCCCCTCTCCCTCCTCTTTACCCTCCTCTTTCCCTCCAGCCCCCTCCTCCCCGCTCCTTTCCCTCCAGCTCCCCCCTCCCCTCCTCTTTCACCTCCAACTCCTTCCCTCCCCTCCTCCTTCCCTCCAGCTCTCCCTCCCCCCTCCCCCTCCAACCCCCTCCCTCATCGCGCAGCCCCCTCTCGACGTCACTCACCTTCCCTCGCGATTGATGGCATGAGCTCGCGGGTGGGGGAGGTTTTGGGAGTCGGAGAGAGGGGGGATAGGGGGAGTGGAGGAGAGGGCTGAGAGTAGAGAGTAGAGAGGGATGAGGGCAGAAAGGAGGGAGAGGAGGGGAGGGATGGGAGGAGGGGGGTGAGGGGAAAGTGGAGAGGCGAAAGAGAGGGAAGAAAAGGGGTTTACGGGAGATTTTGGCAAGTTTAACACGACAAGAAGAAACCGATATAAAACATAGAGCCAGAAATAGATGTCCGTGGGGCGGCGTCGGGCCAT
>NC_051406.1:20663958-20664454 GCF_015228065.2 Penaeus monodon
GCTGTCCCGCACACCATACTGTCACTGCCCTCTAGATTCCCCTCCTGCCTCCCCCTATACCCCCCCATCATACACCCGTCTAGTTAGGCGTGTGTGGGAGGAATAGGGGGGGGGGCGATATGGAGGTAACTGTAGCCCACCCATCGTCCCTTCACCCCGCCACACTCCCCACCCTGACCCTCACACTTTACCCCCACACCCCTGCCCTCATACCCCTACACCCTTACCTTACCATACCCCTATCCTCCCACACCCCTTCCCTTCCACACCCCCTACCCTCCCGCACTCCTGTACCCCGCTACACTCCCATACCCTCCCGCGCCCCCTTACCCCTTCATCGCCCCCCTTTGCCCCCACACTCTCCCTTATCATCCCCTTACCCCCTCGCACCCCCTCGCCACCCCGCCCCGACCCGCCCCAACCTTTGACACCGGACGCCCAATGTTATGTTTCGATTCCGCTAAAGGGGAATCCACCTTTTGAGCTGCGGGTCGGC
>NC_051406.1:20664507-20665709 GCF_015228065.2 Penaeus monodon
GCTCCCCGCGGATTAGCATGTCCGGTGAGAAGTGGTTTGTGGTGGAGAGAAAAGGGGGGGAAAGGGAGACGGAAGAGGTAAAAGGGGGGGCAGAGAAAAGGGAGGATGAATGTGTGCGTGTATATCTGTGACTGCAGAATTGGTAGGGAGCAGAAATGGGTAAATGGAAGTAGCAGAGAGTCCGGGCCGGGCGTGATTTGCCTGGGTCGTGCAGGGAGCAGTTTGATGATAATCTGGAGCATAAAATGTGTGGCGGTGAAGAGAGCGGCCAAAGAAATGGAGCGAATCAGCATATAGATTGCACGAAAGCGTTGCCGTTGTACTGTTATTCCCGGTGCCCTCCCGGCGCCCTCCCGGCGCTAACTTTTGGTCCAGCCCCCAGCTCATCCTTTCTTCCCCCTCGGCCGTGACAGGTGTCGGCTATTGCCTACCCATTTTCTTTCCCTCCTTGGCTTTCTTATACCCCTTTCTTCCCTACTCCCACTCTTCCCCGGGTGGTGAAGGCATCCCCATAGTCCCAAAGTTAGAGGTAGGATGGGTATCGGCAGGGTGGAAATGGTGCGGGGCATTCGGGGCAAGGCGTCTTGAAAGTGTCAGAGGCAACGTCATTGCAGCGATTATCGCGTTGGCAATCCCTCCCTTTGCTCTCGTTCCTCAGTGTTATTCGTTCTTCCCTGTTCCCCCGTTTTCTCTGCTTTTATCTTCTAAGGAGCAGGTACTCATGCGTCCCAGGTGAGGTGAGTGCGAGTGTGTGAGCGCGCGCGCGCCTGGATGCGGTACTCCAGCCGCCCTTGACCTAGCTTGTTCATTCACCTCCTCCACTGCTTTCTTACCGTCGGTCTCGCCCTGCCTATTTCCCTTTTCCCTCTTCAGCTCATCCATTATCGCATCCTGTCTCGTTCCCCTTCTTTCGTCTCCCTCTTTCTCGCCTCGCCTTCGTCCTCCCCTCTTTCTTTCACCCTTCGTCACCACTTGTCTCTTCCCCTCTGCTGTTGTGCTCGCATTGTATTCTTTATTTATTTTGTTCATTTATGTATTTGTACTTTTTGTTTGCTTAGTATTTTTTTATGATTCGTTTCAAGTTATTTGTTACCGTTTTGCCAACGGAATATGACCCAGTAGGAAGGGGAGAAAGGGGCGGGTGAAACGGGGAAGGGAGGATAAGGGGATAGAAGTCAAGGGTTAGGGTTGACGGTGGCGCT
>NC_051406.1:20665829-20665955 GCF_015228065.2 Penaeus monodon
GTTTTTTGTACATGTGTTGAGTTATTGGGGGTGTGCATATATAGATGCATGCTCCATTTTTGTTTGTTTTGTTTGTTCTTCATAGGCGTCAGTGTTTGATCGTCCTATTCGATTGGCCGAGTGTGT
>NC_051406.1:20666006-20666417 GCF_015228065.2 Penaeus monodon
GTTGCCTTCGCCAGCGCGCACATTTTGTCGGAATTTACATTGGCGCCGCGGAAACTTTGGTTAGTCCTCCTGCCTCCCGATCTGCCTCTCCCCCCCCCCCCACACCGCACCCTAGCGCTCTCCCCTCCTCTCTCCCTCCCCCGCACCTCTCCAGCCGCTCTCTTTGCTCCCACCCCCCGCGCCTGCTCCCCCTTCCCCACCGTGCAACCCCTACTCGCCAAACCAAGCTGCCGCTAAACTTGTTCCCCTCCCCTAATCCCCCGCCCACCCTTACCCCCCTATCAGCCCCCCGCCAGTGTTACCCTTTCTCGCCAATTTTACGTCGCGCCAAAATACTGCCGCTGATGCCGCCGCTGCGGTGATGGCGGTGGTGGTTGCTGGTGGAAGTAAAATATATGGAGGTGAAGTTCG
>NC_051406.1:20666473-20667500 GCF_015228065.2 Penaeus monodon
TGTATATCCGCTACCATTGCCGGTATCACCGCCATTCCGACCCTTACCATCTCCACTGCATCCTCCGCTACGTCCGCCTTTTGTTGTCCCGTTCTCACCGTGTCCGATTTGCAGACACCGGCGAGGCCACCGGGCCGCAAGGATGGCTGGCGGGGCCGATGGCACTGACTTCGGAAGCCACTGGCGGCGGGACGGACGCTGGGAGGACGGGCGGGCATTCAGAGGCATTGGGGTTGGCTGAGACGGGAGGGAGGGAGGAGGAAGGGTGCAAGGAGAGGGGGAAGAAAAGAGGAAGAGAGAGAGGGAGAGAGAGAGAGAGGGAGAGAGAGAGAGACAGGGAGAGGGAGAGGGAGAGAGGGGGGGAGGGATTAGCACAGGGAGATTGAGGAAAACAACCGATTAAAAGAAAGAAAGAAGGGGAGGATAGAAGAACAGGAGAATGTCCAATCTTATATCTTATCTACTCGATTGATGAGAAGGCTGAGTGTGTTGGTATGTTTATGAGCTGGCAGGATTATGTGGGCAATGTCTCGCCTTCATTGATCGCAGGTACTTCACGGAAGAGTAGGAGAACGAGAAATGAGATGGAGGAGGAGGTGGGAGAGTAGTAGAGGGTGAGAAAGGAGATGAGATTAACGTCAGGAGAAGGTCGATGTGGAAAAGACGGGGAAAGGAAGTGGAGAATGAGGATAGGGGAAGAGGAAGGGTGAGAAGAAGGATGGAAATAGGAAAAAGGCGAAGACGATTAAGGAGCGAGGAATCAGAAGTATAGGAGATTGGTCCGTGGCTAATTGCCTTATTTCTTTATTTAGCTGGTGTATGGCATAAGCCCTCGGATGGAGAGGTGGGGGCGCCTAAATGCCACCTGCAAATGGCGCTCTCCCAGCTGGTCCACTTGGAACCGAATCTCGCCACCTGTTTTGGGCTTTTCGAGGTCTGGATACTGATGCGGGGATAGGTGGAAGATGTGGAAGCCAACTGATTAGTTTGTTTTGTGCTACTGGATTGGGTCGAGGCACTGGTTGTG
>NC_051406.1:20667564-20667675 GCF_015228065.2 Penaeus monodon
TTCACGCTAGATAGGGTTAGGTTAGGTTATGCTGGCGGGGTGGCCTTTTTTTTTTAGGGGGGGGGGTGATGGAGAAGGGAGAGGAAGAAGGAAAATGCGAATGAAGAAATG
>NC_051406.1:20667737-20667950 GCF_015228065.2 Penaeus monodon
TCAGGTAGAAGGATAGATAGGAAAGGAAAAATAATATGAAAGACGGGAGACGTAAAACGGAGAGGAGAAAACGATTGAACTGATCGAATAGAAGGTGAAGAAGGGAACCAAGCATGGCGAAAGAAAGGAAGGAGAACTGGAAGAGGAAGACGAAGGAACTTCCAACGTTCCTTGTGCCCCGTAATTCACAGATGGGCAGCGCCTGGCCAACAG
>NC_051406.1:20668365-20668481 GCF_015228065.2 Penaeus monodon
ATATTGCGACAGAAAGGAGCGCTGTCGTGTGAACAATTCGCTGAGCAAATTATAAACAGTTGAGTGTTCGTTGTTTTTTAACTCGCTTTCAACAAGTTACTTTTGCTAGACTAAAC
>NC_051406.1:20668843-20669006 GCF_015228065.2 Penaeus monodon
TACCTTCTTCCCTCGCACACCCTTCGTTTTGGGTTAGGTCTACCTTTTGGGGCGGAGAGGGAGCGGCATGGGCTTCGGAAACACCCCTTGCCAGACACGGACTCTTCGGGTCTTCCTCCAGTCCAGCCTCCTCGCCGATCGTGGAGGTTGGACTCGTCTGCTT
>NC_051406.1:20669180-20669340 GCF_015228065.2 Penaeus monodon
TGCCCTCATTTTCCTCCTCTACGCTTTTATTTGTCCTTTGCCCCTTTCTTATCCTCCCTTTCACCTTTTTTTTATCACATTTTGGGTCTCCCCCTCATCTTTCTATCACGTGTTGCGCAGCTTGCTATTTCCCTTTATAGTCTCGTCCTCATGCTTATAC
>NC_051406.1:20669504-20669617 GCF_015228065.2 Penaeus monodon
GCTGCCCCCCCTCCCGCGCGTGCACGGCTGTCTATATATTTTTTTCTATTTTCTTTTATGGGCAGGTGTTTCATTTACTTTTTGGGCTCTTTTCTATAATTTCACCCGTGATT
>NC_051406.1:20669866-20670128 GCF_015228065.2 Penaeus monodon
CCATGTTACTCTCCTATATATTTTATGTATTTTTCTTCCCTACTTGCCCCTCATGTCTCCCTTTCCGCTTCCTTCCCTCTATCTATGAACCCCTCCACTCCTCTCCCCTTCCTCTCTTCCATCGATACCGCCTCCCAATCCCCTCCGTTGTGGTGGGGGCGGTGTGACCCCCAAACCGCCGCCGCTTGCATTTCCATGCACGCACACCCCATGATGACATTTGGAAACTCGCATCAGCAATACATTTTTTTTCGCTCTCGCG
>NC_051406.1:20670467-20670640 GCF_015228065.2 Penaeus monodon
GTCTGTGTGTGAGGAGGTTGTGCGCATACATAAACACAAGCCAGTATATGTGAACACTAATTTTAAATTCGGATATAACAGTCGGTTAATTGCAACTGCAATTGTAGTTGGATAGATTGTGGCGTTGTGCGTCCGTAGATTGCGTTGCGAAACTACAAGGTCAGGGCCAGTTA
>NC_051406.1:20670769-20670967 GCF_015228065.2 Penaeus monodon
TGTTTTCTTCATCCTTTGCAACCAGTGTTTTCCCTCATCACTGTCACTTTTTGAAGTTTACCTCCTTTCGCTCTGCATTGCTTCCTCTCACATACAAAGAAATAAAATAGCCTTGTAAAATTCAGAGAAAAGATTAATAGTTCGATTATATTTCAATGATCCGGCGATATTGTGTTGTGTTATTATTATATCAGGTTC
>NC_051406.1:20671076-20671679 GCF_015228065.2 Penaeus monodon
AACATAGGCGAAAACTGAAAAAATATGGCCATTACATTTCATAACCAATTATTTCTAAATTGCGGTTTGGAATAATTGTTTCTTGTATATATTTTATATTATAGGCACAAATTTCAAAGTCTAGAATTCCTAGCTGGGACCGGTTTTCACATCCGTCCATTTTTTTTTTCCTCTCTCACTCTCATTTCTTTCTTTCTCTTCCTTGATCCATTTAGGGCCTTGTTTATAATATTTTACTTTCGTGTATTTACGTATTTATTTATACTATACTTTGGCAGTCAAGAAAAGGGAAACTATAAGGATTTCGCCAAATCCTTAACTGGAGTCCCGTAGATCGCAAGAGGAAGGGAGAAGGAGGTAGGGAAAAAGCAAGGGCGGCCACACGAAGAAAGAACAAATTGCATATAAAATTGGGATGCATTTGTCCTTCATGACTTTTTGTTCCGATATTATGCTTAGGCCAGTGACCGTCTCAGGCGATAACCGTTTCCAAGGTAACCGCAGGGAAATAATCTGGTGGAAAACTTTGCTTCTAGAGTGCGGGTGAGAGACATATTTAGTAAATGTGTCTGCCTGCTTGTGCTTATAGGATATCATCGTATC
>NC_051406.1:20671852-20672180 GCF_015228065.2 Penaeus monodon
ACGCCCATACTACGAGCAAGCAAAACCTATCAACCTATCAGCATGCATGGTGCCTCCTTGTCTGTCTTTTTGTTGCCTGATTAATGCTAAATGACGACGGCGCTGGTATATTGGTGGCGCGCCTGGTTCGGTTGCCATGGGTGGGGGTTGGGGGGGCTGACAGTGGAATGGTGATGGGTTTGGGGATGTTGGTTGGGGGTTGGGGGGGGGTTATGCAGCAAACGGCTCAGGATGGAGATGGTGTCAGCAGGTGGCCACAGCAGGTTAATTGTCGTTTATGGTGTTCATGTTATTTACTTTGTTTAATTTCGATTGCTATTTGGAAAAG
>NC_051406.1:20672249-20672618 GCF_015228065.2 Penaeus monodon
TCGCTTCCATTAGTTCTCTTCTACTTAGCTTGTCCGAAATGGTGTACAAGTGGTGCGATAAATTAAGAGCACCAGACAGCGAGAAAGCCCGTCAATAATTGCGAAAGCGTGAAAGAGAGAGCGTCGGGCAATGGCGGGAACAGCGTGCGACCTTTCGGTTCCAGTGTCCCGTTGGTAAACTCGTGTCTGCTGGTCGTCGTCTGTGAGGTGGCGCGGTCGCTTCGTCTCGTCCGAAGGTAAAAGCTAGGAAAGAATGGAAATGGAGGGAAGGAAGATAGGAAGGGAGGAAACAAAGATATTGGGGGAGAAAAAGAGCCTGGATTTAGCCCAGCTCGTCGCCGCAATTGCGTTTCACCGACCTCTCTCGTT
>NC_051406.1:20672649-20672792 GCF_015228065.2 Penaeus monodon
TCCCGCCAAGGAATCGGCGGCGAGCGGCGATGGCGAGCGACTCCGTTGGATGAGAAATCGCGCGGGCTGCGGCGGTATTGACAGCGGGAGCACCCGCACGCCGCACCTTGTTCTTGGCTAATTGTGTTGTTACACGCTGGCCG
>NC_051406.1:20672861-20673321 GCF_015228065.2 Penaeus monodon
GCAACGCACCGGAGTCACACGCAAGCGAAAGCATGCTCGCTTATCTCGATCACTTTTATCTGGGCGGTCGGATGTCCGCTACGCGCTTTACTGACGGGAGTAGTAATCGTAGTCGTGGTAGATGTTGTATCCACATCAGAAGAAACTTAAGCACTTGTAACGGTAGCAGTATTTGCAGGGACTACTAGGGTCTAGCATCAGGGTTGGCGTTAGTGGTCATGGTCATAGTAGTAGTAGCATTAGCCTAGAGACTTCAGTAGAGAGCTTGTGTACATGTGTGCTGCGAGTTTCATCGGGTTGGGCTGAAACTCTCACCCTACATTCATTTGGGGAGGGGGAGGATGGGGGATTAGGGTTGGGTGTCCGTCTGGGGGAGGGAAGGAGGGGGATCTATGGGAGGTTACTTTTTGTTGCGACCCAGCTTTTATGTGGAGGGAGAATATGGGGTAACCGTCGCTTA
>NC_051406.1:20674364-20674581 GCF_015228065.2 Penaeus monodon
AAATACCACAAACCCAAAACCAAAATATAAAAAGGGTTTGGAACCACATTTATCCTATTATACCCCATAAATTAAAAAATGATAATTAATAAAAAATTTTTTTTAAAATTAATAATGTTTCCTCTTCGCGCCATTCTTTCATTGGTTTTTCTTTCCCCGGGCCCGTTTTTTTTTTGCCGGCCTCTCCCCCTCCCTTCTTCCCCCCCCCCTTTTCCCC
>NC_051406.1:20674616-20674891 GCF_015228065.2 Penaeus monodon
CCCCCCCCCTTTTTCTTGTCTTTCCCCTCCTTTTCCTTTTTCTTTTTCCTTCCTTCCCCTTTCCTCCTCCTTCCCTCCCCCCTTCTCTCCTTTCCTTCTTCCCCCTTTACCATCCCCCTACTATTCCTATCCCTCCTACACCCCCCACACCCCCCCCCTTCACCCAAAACCCACCCCCACCCCCCCCACCCTTGTTTTGATGGGTGGGTTTTTAATTCCCTTTTTGGCCCCCGGAAAAAAAAAAACCCTTTGGAAAAGTTTTGAAAACTTTGAAT
>NC_051406.1:20676264-20676472 GCF_015228065.2 Penaeus monodon
TTTTATGTACCCCACCTCCTTTCTCATTTTGGGGTTTGCTGCTTTTCGACGCAGATCGGAGATTGTTAAAAAGAGAAGGAAAAACGGGAAAGAAATGCAAAGGAAGAAAGACTAAACTTCTTTCAAAGGATCCCGGTCTCTTGGGGTCTCGCGGCAAATGAAAATCACGCGCGGTCACCGCTAAACGCCACGGACAGGGTCTGGATTG
>NC_051406.1:20676748-20676830 GCF_015228065.2 Penaeus monodon
CAACCCCTCCCTCCCTAGAATGTGCGCTACTCACCGCAAGGACCATGTGCGACAGCGGGAGAGGGTCTTGCCCCCCCAATCC
>NC_051406.1:20676897-20677307 GCF_015228065.2 Penaeus monodon
TGGGATACCTTTCCCCACCCCCCTAAAAAATTTTCTTTAAATTTCCTTCTTTCCCCCCTCCCCTTCCCCTTCCCCCCCCCCCTTTTTCCCCCCCTTCCCCCTCCCCCCTCCCCCCCCTCTTTCCGTCCCCTTCCCTTCTCGCTCTCCCCTTTGTCCGTGTATTTTATTGTCACACGGGGCTCCCTAGCCCGCCATTTTCCCTCCCCTTTTCGTGGCGTGCATCTGGTGACGCCTTTTCCCACCTTTCCTCCCGTCGTCCTCGTGTGGTCACGCGTTTCTCGAGTTTACAAACTGTAAACTCCATCAGTTTTTTTCTGGCTATCTTGTCCGTTATACATTTGTTTTCTCTTGTTCTTCAAGTTTTCCTTTTCCCATACTTTCCTCCCCCCTCCAAGTAATTTTTTTTAGTT
>NC_051406.1:20677381-20677581 GCF_015228065.2 Penaeus monodon
CTTGGGCCTTCCCTTCCCCTTTAGGAAAGCAAACGAAAAGCGTCCTAGGGGAAAAGTAGGTGGATGCGGGCCGTTGGAAAGGGATTGACTGGGGGGTTCGGCGCGGGGGGGGGGGCGGGGGGAGGGGAAAGGGAGGGGGGGTTCAATGGGGAAATGTATTGTGTTTTTTTCCAGTAAAAAAAATTTTTTATTATTTAATT
>NC_051406.1:20677718-20677817 GCF_015228065.2 Penaeus monodon
AGGGGCAACCCGGCACCAACCCAACCAAACCCACGTTTTTCCCTTTACTCCTAGGGTATTAATATATATATTTGGGGGTTTTTATATATATAATTATAT
>NC_051406.1:20677910-20678225 GCF_015228065.2 Penaeus monodon
AAATTATATATTTTTATTTTTTTATTTAAATTTTTTTTTTTTATTTTTTTTTATTTTATATAATTTATATTTTTATAATATTATTTTTTTTTATATATATATATTAAAATTATATTTTAAATATTATAATATTTTTTTAATATATATAATATTTTATATTTAAATTTATATAAAAAAAAATAATTTATATATTTAATATTAATAAATTTATATTATATTATATTATTTTTTAATTTTATATTGTTTTTTTTATATTTTTATTATATTTATATTTTATATATATTATATATTTTTTAATTTTATTAATATATTTAT
>NC_051406.1:20678261-20678967 GCF_015228065.2 Penaeus monodon
GTATTTTTTTTTTTTATTATTATATTTAATTATTATATTTTTATTTTATTTATTAAAATTTTTATTTTTTTTTTTATATTAAAATTTATTTATTTGTTTTTCCTTTTTTTGATAATCTATTTTTTTAAAAATTTTTTTTATTTAAATTTTTTATTTTATTTTTGGTTTTTGTATTTTTTTCTTTTTTTAAATTTTTTTTTAAAAAAAATTTTTTTTTTTTTTAAAATTTTTTCATTGTTTTTTTTTTTATTTTAAAATTTTTTTGATTTTTTTTTTTTTTTTTTAAATTTAAATTTTTTTTTTTTAAAAAATATTTTTTTATCTTTAAAAAAAAAATTTAAAAATTTTAAAAACCCAAAAACCCAAAAAAAAAAATACCCCAAACAAAAAACCAAAACTTAATAAAAAGGGAAAAATTTAAAATAATTTTTTTTAAAATTTTAATTTTTTTTAAAATTTGGGGAAATGTTTTTTTTATTTTGGGCTTTTTGGGTTTTTAAAAGGTTTCAAAATTTTACCCCAAAAAAAAAAAAACCCCCCCCCCTTTTTTTTTTAAAAGGGGGAATTTTAAGGGGAGGGGAAAAACCCCAAAAAAAAAATTTTTTTTCCCTTTTTTTTTTGGGGAAACTTAGAGCAGGATGAAGTTTTCATTTTCTGGATTGATAACTGTAGCGTGTAATCGATGCTTTTCCGATGGCGCTGCATA
>NC_051406.1:20679072-20679136 GCF_015228065.2 Penaeus monodon
TGCCCTCGCCCGAGTGTCTCTTTCTCTTTCGCTCCCCTAGATTTTATCGCCCGTGTATGCTTTG
>NC_051406.1:20679214-20679329 GCF_015228065.2 Penaeus monodon
GTTGTATTTCGTGGTTTGATTTTTTTTATGTACATATATCTGGTCTTAATATATATTAATTATGTTGAGATATTTTCCTGTTATTTAATTATAAATGTTTATTTGTGAGTGAGCT
>NC_051406.1:20679383-20679622 GCF_015228065.2 Penaeus monodon
TTTATGCAAAGTAAAAATATATACCAGTGCACAATATTCACGAACAGCGCGGAACGGAGAGCTGTAACCCTGATGAGCGAGTGGCCGGGCCTTGCGAGCCAGTCACGGCCAGGCATGCCAATCCTCCGACATCAGCGGGTGTTTGAATGTTTACGGTCGGCATCGGATCCCTTGTGCACTGATATTGTTTTTTGTCTTTTTTGTATACATGATGTGTGGAAACAGGCTTTTTAAGGGGT
>NC_051406.1:20680065-20680552 GCF_015228065.2 Penaeus monodon
TGACTTGTAAGCCTACTGCTTGTTGCTTCGGTATCGAAGACTCTTCCCTTGAAGGAAGCCTTAGGGGGCCCAAGGTAAAGAGAGCAAAGGGGAACTGGGCAACAAGTGTTAGGGTTGGCACTCCTCTCCCTCCCCTGCCCTTCTTCCCCTCTTCTTCAGAAGCGTTGGGTAGAGAGGGGAGAAAAGCATGCATGTAAACAGACATTGGGAAAAGCTAGAGGTTTATAGTTAATGATGATCATTTTTGCATTACATGTTGATGGTGTATATATGTACGAACATGACGTAAATATGTGGATGATATTTCGACAAACAAAACTGGTACTGTCACTCTGTTCGCCGAAACCAAAGCTAGCGTTGTACGTATGTATATATTTATTCTCGTATGTTTCAAAACGAGCAAAAAAAAAATATTTTTGAAGTTGAAATGAGCATGCTATTGCATTTGAATTTTTATTATTTATGCAGCAAAAAAAGTTTGTCACTT
>NC_051406.1:20680581-20680664 GCF_015228065.2 Penaeus monodon
TGTGCATGTATGTTTCGAGTGGTAGGATGGTAGGGAGACTACGGCGAGGGGTGGGAGGGAGGGGTGAGGATGGGATGTAGGAG
>NC_051406.1:20680703-20681006 GCF_015228065.2 Penaeus monodon
AGAGAGAGAGAAAGGGGAGTTTTTGAAGGGGGTGTGTGAAGCGGAGAGTCAATTACCAGAGTTGCGGATCAATATGACAGTGAACACATGGCGACCGGCACCTCTGTAGGGACAACTCGCGAGCTCTATGCCCCCTCTACTCCCCCCTCCCTCCCTTTCATTCTCATTCTCCCACAGACCTCCAGCTCATACCCACTTCCACATCTTCCCCCTACCCCTCTAACCTCCCTTTCCTACTTCACCTGTGATCTTCCTTCCTTCCTCAAAGCCCCACCTTATTACCTTTCCTCCCCTCCTCTCCAC
>NC_051406.1:20681209-20681283 GCF_015228065.2 Penaeus monodon
CGTTTTTGGGGTAGTGGGTGGCATGAGTTTCACTACGTATTTAGGCTTTGCTTTACTCTTGAGGGAGTTGGGCT
>NC_051406.1:20681342-20681433 GCF_015228065.2 Penaeus monodon
GAAGTGAAACCAAGTGCTGGAGAAATGAGTGAATGGGAATTAAAGATGTAAGGATAATTATAATAAGAAGTGATGTGAAATTAGGTTTACA
>NC_051406.1:20681907-20682123 GCF_015228065.2 Penaeus monodon
CTTTTCCATACACCCTCCTTTCTACAGATGTTCGAGTTATTTGACTGCTGTAGATGGAAGATGAGAAAACATAGGTAGGAGGGTGAGATACAGAGGGAGAAGAGATAAACCATTGGCTTATTACTCATGATGAACAGGAATAACGTAATGAATATATATACAGTAGTGGCCACCGACGTATACCTTGTGAAAGATATTCTTTGTGATAAATAGTAT
>NC_051406.1:20682296-20682435 GCF_015228065.2 Penaeus monodon
ACTTTTTTCTTTCTTTCTTACTGTGGACAGTCTATGTGTTTCCCAACCATAGGTTGCTGCCACATGCCCTCTCTTCTGTTGACTTCGGCCTGACCTGTTCTGACCCCAGTTCTGCGTGCTTGTACTAATTGTACAAGCA
>NC_051406.1:20682523-20682650 GCF_015228065.2 Penaeus monodon
TATATATTAAGTACGATGATTATTAGGAAGATTATGACGAGATGGACGGAGGGAAATAAGAATGGGAAGATGAGAGAGAAGTGAAAGGGTAAGGAAGAAAATGAAGGAGGACAAGGTCCAGGCAGGC
>NC_051406.1:20682674-20682813 GCF_015228065.2 Penaeus monodon
GATGCAAGTGGGAGAAGTAGTAGTAAAACATGAGTGAAGTGATAATGGAGGACAGAGAGAAGGATGGAGTGATAGGTGATATGCGAACAGTGAAATATCAGCAAGAACAAGAAGCCGGGAAGTATTTGAGGGCACACGA
>NC_051406.1:20683061-20683151 GCF_015228065.2 Penaeus monodon
CTCAGCGGGAAGGGAAAGAAGAAAGCGCAAGGAAAGGCATCTGGAGAGGCAACGGCGAGCGGAGGAAGACCAGTAGACAAGCTGTGTGTT
>NC_051406.1:20683176-20683419 GCF_015228065.2 Penaeus monodon
ATCACCCCCACCCTAAGTAATCTATTTGATAAGCTACAAGGTCACTCCCTCCCCCCTCTCCCCCACTTCCCCAACCTCTCTCCTCCCCCAAACCTCCCCCAGCACCCCCACCCTAGCATTGCCCCCCCCCCCGTTCCCTGCCCCTCCAACCTACCCCCTCCCTTCCCCTCCCCCTCATGTATGTATGACACAACGCCCGTCCTTTCTGCAGCCTGCAACACTAGACGCACCAGTCAGATCGGC
>NC_051406.1:20683520-20683682 GCF_015228065.2 Penaeus monodon
ATTTAAGAGTTAAAACGAAAACCAGAATTTATATCCGTGCCTTCCTTCACTCCTTGCCTCGCATCCCTTTTTTTTCTGTTTTCTTCTCGCCTTGTTCTCTTTGCCCCATTTCTCTCTAATCCTTCAAGAGATGTTATTGTGGGCGAATCCATCACTCTGTGA
>NC_051406.1:20683740-20684169 GCF_015228065.2 Penaeus monodon
AACACCAAGCGCAAGCTGGTAAACAAGCAGGTTGAGAGTGATTACTGCTGCTGCTTCAATGTGTGTTGCAGGGATGAAGGGTAATAATATGGGTGATTGATGACAATTTTGGTGATGACCAAGAGTCTGTTGTGTGAGGACCCACTTGCTGAAAAGTATCTGTCCTTGGCGTGGTTCGTGTGTTTCGGTTTGGTACGGCGTTGCTTGATGAATAAGTTGAGAAGGAGGATGCGATGGTAAAAAAGTTAGTGAATGAGAATGAGATATATGTTTTGTACAAGAAAATGAAAAAAACAAGGTACGACTGAATGAATGACCGAGCGTTTTAATTGATCTCGGTCCAGTCTAGTCCAGTCAGCAAGAATGAGTGAGTGAAAATGCAAGTGTATGAGTAAGAGTGAGTGACCTTGGTGGTAGGAGACAGCGGTT
>NC_051406.1:20684195-20684374 GCF_015228065.2 Penaeus monodon
AGGGGCAGGGATGGCGGCATCGACAACGTGACACGGAAGTAGTGAGAGGGACCGGTCCTTCCCCGTGTAACAGGTCTGGAAGGAAACGGGTCCTGAGAAACCGGCCTGCAAAACTGTGCGGCCTGATCATGTGAAAGTGCATCTTCTGCTCTTTTTTCCCACTTTTGTTTGTCTACGTC
>NC_051406.1:20684756-20684889 GCF_015228065.2 Penaeus monodon
ATGTTACACAACTATGAGGATTTTTTCTTTTGCTCTCAAAATAGTTACTGTTACTCCACATATATGCTATTAAATAATATATACAATACGCAACACATAACTCCACACTATGAACATATGAAATAATTGATAT
>NC_051406.1:20685103-20685653 GCF_015228065.2 Penaeus monodon
TAAAGAGAATAAACATTGATAGCCGGAATCAGTTGTCTGTTAGTAACTGTTATTCACCATTTTAGCTATCCGTTTTTTGTTCTCTCTCCACCATTTATCCTCGCTGTACCTTGTTCCGCCATTTTTATCTCTTTATATATGTATCAGGCCGGATAGAGACTCGTCTCTCTGTTTTTTCGGCGTCGATTTTTTTCGGGGGGCAAACCCTTTCCAGCTCGTGCATACTGATGAGTTGCGTTAAAAAATGGAAAAGAGAGGCGACACTTGTTACGTATGTAAGCCCCTCCCCCGAGTGAAATGCGGCTTTGTGGCAAGATTGTCTGTCTGTCAGCACGTATGAGAAGGGAATGTACTGTGCATATGTCTGTTCGTTTGTAAGATACCTGGCACTTTTATCGTCTCAGTGCAGATAGTTAGAACCACTGTTTGCTGAGGGATTCCGCCCCCCGCGAGCGCGCTCTGCTCTCCGGTACGGATTGGGCGAAAGGAATGTCCACATATTCGCACGGGAATTTTATGCGAGGGATGATCGAGTTCACGCGTGCCAAGA
>NC_051406.1:20685794-20685863 GCF_015228065.2 Penaeus monodon
AAGGAGCAAGGAGGGAGGGGTGTTAATTCTAACGTCATGCGTTGATACCCTTATAACGCTCTTGTGTAC
>NC_051406.1:20685898-20686043 GCF_015228065.2 Penaeus monodon
ACATTCACACAGTTTCTACGTATTTGCATCCCCTCCCTTTTTTATTGTCTGCTTGTTGCTTTAGTATTACATACTTTTTTCTCTCACTTTCCCTCTCACCCTTCTCCGTTCAGTTTTGGGAAAATTGTATTTCATTAGATATATC
>NC_051406.1:20686084-20686267 GCF_015228065.2 Penaeus monodon
TAAAAAGATTGGTGTGAGGGTGGATCGGGGGAGATAGGTTGATGAGCGGACACGGACAGGATTAGCTTTTTTCGAAAGAAAGGGAAAGGAAAGGGGGCGAGGTTTGTCTCGGGCCGGTCACCATAATACAGGCAGCCTAACCACCTCCCCACACTCTCACCCTGTCCACTAATGGTATATTGA
>NC_051406.1:20686362-20686665 GCF_015228065.2 Penaeus monodon
ATTCTGTATTTTACACCGTCGTCGGGGCCATCGTCATCTTTTCGTCGTCCTCCACCTTTTATTATTTTGTTTTCATTTTAGCTTGTCCCCCTCTTTCTTCCTCATACCCTTTTTTCCTCCGTTCTCTACTCTCCTGTGTAATTCTTCCACTTTCCGTAATCATCGCAGTCTGGCTTTCTTTTCTCCCATTTTGTCGTCTTTCTGTTCCTCCTCACCCCTTCCTCTTCATTATCATCATTCCCATCTCCCTTTCACACCGCCTTTTCCTTCACCCTCTTCACCCCCCTCCTCCGTTTCCTCCTA
>NC_051406.1:20686741-20686861 GCF_015228065.2 Penaeus monodon
AGGTTTCTCTTTGGCTCTCCACTCAAACGTCTGCCCAACACCTGTCCAACAGCTGCGCCATCACTCACATTTGTCTGTCAGCCTAGAAACACGTAGAGTTTTGTAAGCTGTCGAATCTGC
>NC_051406.1:20686900-20687526 GCF_015228065.2 Penaeus monodon
GTGCTTCAGTGTCATGCAACAGGAATGTGTGTTTCTATTTAATTGCGTCTGGTTGTCATGGAGGCTGTGTTGTTACGCGGCGGAGGTAATAGCGTGAGCAGAAGGCGATGGCGGGGACGCATTTTCGCCGTCTCCCCCTCACCCCCAAGAGGCATCCAGCAGGCACAGGCCTCTCTCACCTCACGGTCAGCGGAACTCACTGTGCCTCTCTTCCAGGGTCGGCAGCGGGGAGGGGGTGAGGGAGGGGGGAGGGAAAAAGGTACCTTCCATGGCATCTGATACCCAGGACTGCGGGGGTGGCACGATGCTGCTGCTGTTCCTGCTGGGACGGCCGGCGAGGGAGGCACAGTGCCTCCGCAGGGTCTTGAATAATTAAGGTTTTGACAGTGTGTAACGGGCCGCGGAGAAAGAGTTGCTCTCAGCGTAATGCGGATCAATAACACGCCCGTCTTGGGAGGATGCCGCTGTTGCACTCCCCCCCACCCCCTTGTCCCTCTTGGCCCTCCTCACCCGCACACTCGCTTATGCGGTACTGGCCGCCGCCTCGCGTCACCCCGTCACTGCCCAGCTGCCGGCCCTCGTCACCTGCTGATCCACCTGCTGCCTTCGGGATTAAGGGGCTTACT
>NC_051406.1:20687645-20687960 GCF_015228065.2 Penaeus monodon
ACGCACGCACCTGCAAACGTAGGCGCTCTCCGTATGCTGGCCCACAAAGCCATGGCCACCGCCTTCGTTCTGTATGACGTGATTTAATGTCCCTTGTTTGCCCCTCCTTTCTGTTGCCTCTTCTTTTTTCTCTCTCCTCTTCTCCCATAATCTGTTTGCTCTTTCCACTTTCTGATTATGATTATATGTTTCCTTTGGGATAGTAGATTTTTTTATTCTGTTAAGTTTGGGAGCTTAACCTGGCGAAGAGAAAAGCTGAGACTGTTTCAAGAATCTTTCGGGAGGAGACGATGTTTTATGAAGCAAACAGGAAAT
>NC_051406.1:20688033-20688444 GCF_015228065.2 Penaeus monodon
GAAAAACGGATAAGAAGACAATAATGGAGAAAGAGGAGGAGTGTAGACTTCGACGGAGGAAGGGACAAGGGGACAGCGAAGGAAGGCAACGATAAACGAGCGAGATGGGACGGAAGCGCAAGGCGGATTAGGTCAGGGAAGGTCAGGGAAAAGGAGGGATTTCGAAGGCGTGGAGGTGGTAAGAAGGGAGGGAACCACGTGTTTTGAGGGAGATTGCGATGATGGAAGAAGAGGATAAGGAGTAGGAGGAGTGGGGTGATGCTGGGTTGTTAGTCGAGGCTTCCCCCCCCCCCTCCATCCTTACCCATTTTAACCCCCGGAGAGAGGAGAGTCCGACATACTCAGGTCGCGGCGACACGTTAACCGTCTTGTGTATCGATCTGTGGCGCCGATTGCCCGACCCATCACTGC
>NC_051406.1:20688513-20688618 GCF_015228065.2 Penaeus monodon
TAATTTATCCTCAAAATTTCCTCCACTTCTCCCTGCCTTTGCCCCTTTCTCCTGTGCTGACCTGCCGCTGATGTCCTTTCTGCTGCTCACTCAAGGCACAAGACC
>NC_051406.1:20688646-20688974 GCF_015228065.2 Penaeus monodon
TTCTTTCTTAGTTCCCCCGTGGTTCTTGTCCAACTTATCCCTCTTCTCTCTCATTTTACTTCCTTCGTTTCTATTGTAGTCTTATCCCTTCCTTATTTTCTCCCTTTGTCTCCGTCCGCCTTATTCCCTCTTCGTTTTCTTTCGTTTTCTTTCCTTCTCTGCCTTTCTTCCTCCCTTGGCTGACTCACCCTTGATTCTCTTCTCTCCCCTTCACTTCCCCCCTTATAATTGCCATCGCAAATGGTCCCGAGAAGTTCGGAGAATACTGATAGGCCTAGACCTTTTAGGACGGGAGAGATGGTTTTCAGGTCGCAGTGTCCCCCCCCTT
>NC_051406.1:20689304-20689758 GCF_015228065.2 Penaeus monodon
ATCGTATTTTTGAGCATCAAATACCGGTACGGAAGACGAAGATATTAGGGGGCGAGGGTAGAAATCTGGATGTGCTGGTGGAGGGGGGGGGGGTGCCGTGGATCCCTCAGAGGCTTTGTCTTCAGTGCATCCCTCTCCCTCCCCTCCCAGTGCGGGGCCCGGTGTCTTCCGCGGAAGAAATGGGCGAGGCACGTCTGTGAGTCCCGCGGGAGGAAGAGAGGCAGCGGAGGGACCTGGCCGAGGGTGACTGACTGACTGGACGGAGTCGCTTCGCCGCGATCCTCTTCCCCGCCCCCTTGTGAGAATCCTGCCAGGGGTGGCGGAGAGGAGACGACAAGGCGAGGGCAAAGGCGAAAGGGGAGTGGGAGGGCGCGATTCTTGATTTGTTAGCCTTATGTTTTTGTTATTTTGTTTGGTTCTCTAGCTTTTAGTATTAATCTGACACCCCCCCCTC
>NC_051406.1:20689859-20689966 GCF_015228065.2 Penaeus monodon
CCTCCTTCCCCCCCTATTCGGTGGGTCATCCACGAACCCATTCACCCACTTTCACTCGCACTCCTGACCATGTCCTCATATTCCTCAATGTACGCATCCTATCGCAT
>NC_051406.1:20690107-20690638 GCF_015228065.2 Penaeus monodon
CTCAGGTGGAGGAAGAGGGGGCCTATGATGAGCTACGAGACATTTCGTACTTCGTATGATTTTTTTCACGTGTGTCGTAGTGAATGGAGAGGATGAATGGAACACCCCCGTCTGTACTCTGCTGCGATAGGTTTGTGCTGTTTTCTCCTTTTTCTGCTCTCGATTATTGCAACTGTTTCGCTATCTTTTCCTCACACTTTTTTCCTCAGTGACTATCTTTATATTTCTGTTTCTATACATCTTTCACGCTTCCGTTCTAATTCTTGTGGTTTTGAGACGGGACACTCATAGATAGACACTATAGAGTAAACGGGAAGCGAGGTAAAAGGGAGAGCGGGAGAAACGCTGGGACACGAGGCAGAGTTGGAGGAAAGTGAAAATCGGCGGAGAGTGTTGCTTTCATTATTGGGATATTGTCATGAAGCGGAGAGCTTGCGTGCGCGCACTCACCCACCAAAGTCACTTATTCACTCGCTCACATTATATCTGCTACTTTATTCACCCTCACTGCCCTGATTAATTCTCTCAATT
>NC_051406.1:20690733-20691003 GCF_015228065.2 Penaeus monodon
GTGTCGTTCACATGCAGTATTCTGTATGTGCATGTAATTATTGGAAGAGGATCGTGACGAAGATCTGAACGAATCTCAGATAATTGATGTTTTCCGGAGGGCTTTTGTAGAGCCTTCCCGCAGTCTGCATAGCCTTCCCGCCTTCCCCTTCATGTCTCCCCTTCCCCCTTTTCTCCTTCCTCCCCCCCTCTCCCCTTCCCCCTTTTCTCCTGCCTCCCCCACCTTCCTTTCCTTGGTTTGTCTGGGAGGATGAGTCGAGAGTGAAGAGAA
>NC_051406.1:20691051-20691170 GCF_015228065.2 Penaeus monodon
CAAGGATGACTAGTCTTGGTAAGCTTTATGGCAACGCTTTCGTTCCTGCTCCTCTGCCCCAGGTGTTCATTAGTATTGACTCCGGCCGCCCTCTGACCCTCCTACACATTCCTCAGTTG
>NC_051406.1:20691356-20691713 GCF_015228065.2 Penaeus monodon
GGCAGCCCCCCCCCCTTCCACCCTGTCTCTACCTTCTGATCTTTCTCCTTCTCCCTTTTGTTTCTTTGTCTACTCTTCTCCCTCAGATTTCTCCTTTGCTCCATGATCTGAATTGTAAGCCCAGCGTCACGCTGATTGAGCGAATGAAAGATGAAAAGATAAATAAAAATACGTATATACCAAAGAATTTGCAATTAATAAGAAGTCCTTGGTGAATATTAAAATAGAAAGAAGCGGGATAATAGGCAAGGATAGTATAAAGAAAAGTAAATGGGATAGAAAAAAAGGAAATCCAGGATGAGGACAGGGTTCCGTCGAAGTTGACGACGGTGACTCAACCCAGCGGTAGGGATGGGC
>NC_051406.1:20691774-20692111 GCF_015228065.2 Penaeus monodon
GCGGCAATAGAGAAAAAATAGAGCCGAAAGGAGAAGGGAATTAGCAAATGGGAAAGAGGAGGGAGAAGAGTGGCCCGTCCTCCATGTATGCCGAGATCCGGCTAGCTGTACCACCATGCTGGTATTATTGATTAAACGGGAAGTGTATTTTGCCTAAATGGACATTAATGTGATTACTCGGCTCAGTCCGTGCACGGCGCGAGAGAGCGCCTTCACCTGCTGCCTCCTGCGAGTTGGCTGGCCCGCTGAGGCGCTGCGGCCGGGAGGGAGGCTGCCTGGCCGGCCGGCGTGCGGCCCTTGTCTGCGTGCATACAGTTGTGATTGGAACTTTTGTGTG
>NC_051406.1:20692132-20692581 GCF_015228065.2 Penaeus monodon
GCACTAATTAGATGTGTGTGTATGGTGTGGTGGTCGTATTGCAGGGTGCATGTACAGGTATGCCTATAAAACTATAAATGTGGCTGTTTCACGACGTTTGTTCCTGTTTCCTCTGTAATAGATTTATATATAACAGTGAGACAGACATCAGAAAGAATATTATAGAGGACGCACAGCAAGATAAAGAGCGAAAGCCAGGGCTCGACAGGCTGAGCGGCTCTGTCTCCTGGCGTGAGGACGGGACCAAGCCTGTAGGAGCGAGTGAGGGAAGGAGGCTGATTGTGTGCGAGTATGACCGAGAAGGCAGTTTTTGTGGCGTGTGTGTTATTGAGTGGAGGGTCGCGTGATGCCAGGATGGCCCGCTGCCTCTAACACGGGCGTCCTCCTGCTCGCGCGCACGCCCCCCCTTCCCCCTCTCCTACCGTACCTTCCCCACCCCCAGTGTGCAA
>NC_051406.1:20692608-20692726 GCF_015228065.2 Penaeus monodon
ATCGTTCTAGCCTCTTGTATTTCGCCACTCGCCCTGTAGCGGGTCCCTCTCGCCCACCCGCCCGCGCTTTTCCTCTTTTCGGTTTGTTGCTCTTTGCCACGCCTTCCCCCCCCCCCCC
>NC_051406.1:20692767-20693024 GCF_015228065.2 Penaeus monodon
CCCTCAGATGATTCTTGTTTCTGATTCCGAAGCAAACTTTCCATACAACCCCCCACTCCTCGCCTTTCCTCTCCCATTTTTTCCCTAGGTGAATGGGGAAATGTACCACTAACACTAGTTGACTATCTGTTAGATATGAAGAAAAGGAAAGGAGAGTGAGAGGACCTCTGGTTCAAGCAAGGAAGTGTTGTGTGGTATGGGAAAGAGAAGGGGATGGAAGAGTGTGGGGGTAATGGTGTGAGAGAGGCTGGGGAAAT
>NC_051406.1:20693053-20693157 GCF_015228065.2 Penaeus monodon
GATGCTCTGTCCCCTCACGCCCCGCTAAACTTTGCCGATCCGTTGCCGTAGAAACGGTCATTCCAGTCCCGTTCCTCGGACACCCTATCTACTCAGCCGTCTTT
>NC_051406.1:20693469-20693738 GCF_015228065.2 Penaeus monodon
GCATTCTCCTGCTTGTCCGCTGCCCTTTCTAGCCTCACTGCTTGCATGTGCTTCCATCGGTCTGTCTTACTTTGCCGCTTTACCTTTCCGTCTGTCCGCGTCTTGCTTTGTGCTGTCCCTGATGCCCGGATTGATGGATGGGCTTCGCTTCAGGCACTCGTATCAACGTGCAAACTCCCACTCGTCCCTCCCCTGCCCCTCCCTCCCTGCCGCTTTGACTTTATAACATAGAGGGCGAGGTAGCTTGTTTTTGGAATATTAGGCGTGGG
>NC_051406.1:20693833-20693993 GCF_015228065.2 Penaeus monodon
TAGGAGTCTAGGCATCAAACTGAATAGCGATTTATGGGCACTGACTCGAAGGTGCGTACAGGAACGTTTCTGCTCGCCGACGGCACGCGTCTGCACCTTGATACCTTTCGGAAGCGCGGGACGTACTGGGACCTGTGAGAGACCGACAGACAGGCTTTAC
>NC_051406.1:20694013-20694145 GCF_015228065.2 Penaeus monodon
ACAAGTTTTTGAGACAGAATGAATGAATAACGATGGCAGTGACAGGCAGAACCGTAATTAGTGACGGAAAAAACAGGTTTATCAGTTGTACTGCTATTAAAGAAGTGACCCATTTCTCAACTGATGGCAACA
>NC_051406.1:20695049-20695129 GCF_015228065.2 Penaeus monodon
TCTTATTGTAATGTAAGAAGCTGAAAAAGTTAAGATGCAAATGTTACTGTATGGAATTAACAGGAAAAAGGATATGAAGC
>NC_051406.1:20695202-20695559 GCF_015228065.2 Penaeus monodon
TCACGGTTATATTAGTTTCTCGGACAAAATGCAAAATATTAGTCTTCGAATGTAATGGAGTGTCGATTCCAGTCGCAAAAGTATAGCAAGGTTTTGAATCCTGTAACAAGTGATATAGAATTGTTTCCTATTCAGAGGAAAGCGATACTGATATATCGGCAGATCTCTAATTCCGATTCTCCTTACTAGCTCTTCGTGATAATATATTTTGAACGTTTCCATTACCTTATCATCCGTCGTACCTTGCACACGTTTAATGCATGATTGGCTCTGACACGCGAAGCCACAAGCACCGGCGGTCGGGCGACGCGGTTACGCCACAGGCCGGAAGACGGCATGGACTTCGCCATTGTCATG
>NC_051406.1:20695624-20695946 GCF_015228065.2 Penaeus monodon
CAGACAACCTTTCTAGCCTTTGTAAAGTCCTGCACAAGATTTGAGTGTATGATTCAGAATTTTGTGTTGTGCGTGAGGGAATTTAAGTGTATGTCTGTGCTTATTTGTAAACTGTGTGTATGTACCAAGTGGAAAAGCATTTGCATGGCTGAGGTAATCTTGAAAAGTGCCTTTTTCCTCACTCTTCAGTCTTTCCTCACCTTTACTTGCTTCTCAGTGCACAACGCAAGAATTTACTGCCTCCCATCTCACCTGCTCTTATTCTTTCCCATTCTTCTCTATTCTCTTGCCCTTCGTACCCTCCCCTTCCTCTTTTTCTTTT
>NC_051406.1:20696313-20696658 GCF_015228065.2 Penaeus monodon
GAGAATAAAGATGGACTTTTTTCCAAGAATAAAAAGTGTGCTTTTTATATTCAGCCTTTTTTTTTGTGAAAATAGATTTTCTTACTAATTTCTTAATATTTTGAGAAAAACAAAAATGAAAAAAAGTCAGTTTGGACTAGAAATAATGTACACACTGAGAACAACTCATGCTTGGATATATTGTATTCAGTAAGATATTTTGAGAGGGGAAAATAGATGTGGGTATTTAAGACAGATGGGAATAAATTGAAGGAAAAAAGGTATTAGAGGTGTGTAATACACAAAGAAATAGAGAAGCCAGTCATGATTCTTGCAGGAAGTTTACATATCATTATCTGGTGTTAT
>NC_051406.1:20696744-20696937 GCF_015228065.2 Penaeus monodon
CATTTCACCCTCCTCCCCCATATTCTCTTCAGGGGCTCTTTGCCATGACTTATGCTAAAAATAGAAGGCATCAGAGGTATGCTTGCATATTTGTGTAGAGTAAAGGTGAGGCAGCTGGACCCCTCCCCTTTTCCTTCTCCCCTTTTTACCCTTACCTCTCCCTCTCTCCCACTTCAGTTTCCCAGCTCATCTA
>NC_051406.1:20697051-20697730 GCF_015228065.2 Penaeus monodon
GGGAGGGGGGACATGTGCACACAAGAAAGTCAGCACTCTCAATTTTGGTCTCATTAGTCAAATTTGATTGTATTGCTATTTGTACATAGTGTCACAAATGCAGATCTTTGTACATTTTGTACTGGATATTTTGTTAGATTTTATAATTTTTTTGTGCACTGTTATTATACACCAGTATTATTGCTAGTCCTTTTTTTTTATTGATGTGGATTACTTCTTGAATTTGTGATATTTTGTTTATATATTTATATTTTACTGGAGGTCTGATCGGTTTGATTTTCTTCCCACTAGGTGCCTTAGACGAAGATGAGAGTGAAGGTGAAGGGGGTGATTCTGGGTCCACTATTGTAACTCCAGCTGGTGAGGTCCTCAACTCAGGGGAGCGCCATCAACTTCGGCACCGCGAGCTCTTCCTCTCCCGACAGATAGAAACCCTCCCTGCCACGCACATAAGGGGCAAATGCACTGTCACGTTACTCAATGAGACAGAGTTGCTCTTGGCCTATCTCAATAAAGAGGTGAGTAAATGTTGATTTTTATTATAACTTGATAATCATCTCTTTTGTTGTGATATCAAAGTTTTACATCTAAAACTGGGATTCATAAATCTGTAGGGTTAATATTGTTACAAGAATCATTAAAGGATATAAACATTTTTCCTTCTTCCCTTTCTTATCTC
>NC_051406.1:20697843-20699550 GCF_015228065.2 Penaeus monodon
CCTACCTTGTCACATGAATTCCATAGGTTGTGAGGGTAAAGAAGATTTAATATGTTTGTATGTTTCATTCCAGGATACTTTCTTCTACTCTCTTGTATATGACCCTCAGCAAAAGACATTGTTAGCAGATAAAGGTGAAATTAGAGTTGGTTCAAGATTTCAAGCAGATATTACAAACCTATTAAAAGAAGGTGAATATATGGTGTCTTTTACATGTGTTGGTTAAATACAAGGCCACTAAAATACCAGGTTATTCCACCAGCCTCAGTTGGTGCTGGTGATGATGTCAGCTGCAGTGGCATCTTAGGATACAGATCTGAAATATTTCATTTGCAAAAAGGCAGTTTTCATTCCTATTCAGTTGTAGGCATTAAAAAGCAAAACATGAATTCAAGAAGATAATAATTTCAGTAAAAATATATCAAATTTGATATACTACAGGCAAAGTGGTTTTATCTTAAGTAGCTCAAACCACTGTTCATGATTCCATGCCTTAGTTGCACATCTAACAACCAATTTTGAAACTGCCCAAACGGACCTTGTATTCTATTGGCTTTGTGTTAGATGTATGTAATATATAGTGATGAATAATGATGAATGTGTTTCTGTATATATGTGTCATTGTATATTTCTTATTATATGTAAGGTACTCATATATTGAAAATCATATGTATGTTATTTTGGTATCTAAAATATATTCCTCGTTGATACACCACCTTTACAGGAGAAAGCGATGGTCGTAATATGGAAGAATTAGAAAGTCTGGTCTGGACCCCATACCATGGTTTAACAGACCGCCAAATAGACCAGTTCTTAGTGATGTCACGGTCAGTAGGGACTTTTGCCAGAGCCTTAGACTGCTCATCATCAGTCAAGCAGCCATCACTGCATATGAGTGCGGCAGCTGCATCGAGAGATGTCACATTAGTAAGTATTGCTATGTTACAGTTTACTTAAAATCAAGATTCAAATATGATTCCAGCCATTATTGATCTTGTAATAATTAGGAAATTTAACATAACTGGTGAGAGAAAAGCAAAAACCAGTTTGATTTGATAATATGCAAGAATAAAATTGATGATTAAAAATATATTTCCTGCATAATTTTCAGTATATTTGTTCTCACAGTCTTCAGTTTTACCAGTAACATATTTTCTAAAAGTTGCAATTTGTCTATTTCCAGTTCCATGCCATGGACACTTTACACAAGCACAACTATGACATCAGCAAAGCATTATGTTCCCTAATACCTGCCACGGGGCCTGTCCTCTGTCGAGATGAGATGGAAGAGTGGTCAGCCTCTGAGGCAAACCTGTTTGAGGAAGCCCTTGAAAAGTATGGCAAGGACTTCAATGACATCAGACAAGATTTTGTAAGTTCTGATTCCTTACTTTTCTTAACTTTCTTCTTATGTTATGTGTATGAATTTGTAATGTTGATGGCTATGGATTGTATTGTCTAAATATAGTTTTTTGATTGATTAATGTGCTTCTCCTCCACCCCTTCTCGACAGCTGCCTTGGAAAACTCTAAAGAATATAATAGAGTACTACTATATGTGGAAAACAACAGATAGATATGTACAGCAGAAAAGAGTGAAGGCTGTTGAGGCAGAGTCCAAATTAAAGCAGGTTTACATTCCTAACTAGTAAGTATTAGAAATAGAGAGAAGCACTGTGTATTTGTCTTTTATTAATTTGGTTTATGT
>NC_051406.1:20701785-20702138 GCF_015228065.2 Penaeus monodon
TTGATTTTGAAGTCATTACTTTGAGTAAGAATTTATTTTATGTTACCGTAGTGGAAGAAAATAGACCCATCTTTCTTTTGCAGTAACAAGCCAAATCCAGCAGCTCTCTCCAACGGTAAAACATCGATGGTGAATGGAAATGGAACTGATGTGTCTGTATCTGGCAAGGCCTGCGAGTCCTGTCACAGTAAGATGCCTTAGGTTTTGTGTAATAGCTGATCCTAATAACTCTTGATTATTTGAAATTTGTGTGGGTTATAGTTTTCAGATTATTTCTGTAGATTGTACCATTAGTTTGTAAGGTTAAATTTATTGTGACTAGGTATGAACTGGGCACGATCAAATATTGACCT
>NC_051406.1:20702194-20702261 GCF_015228065.2 Penaeus monodon
TCCATACATTTGCTGTTCACGATATTTAGTTTTGTTCTCATTGTCTTGCCTAGTTAGTATCACTCCA
>NC_051406.1:20702303-20702549 GCF_015228065.2 Penaeus monodon
CCTTCATCCAAAAAAATGTGATGTTTCCAGCAACAAGCAGCAGTCAGTGGTACGCCTGGGGCCCATCGCACCTGCAGTGCCGACTATGTAACTCCTGCTGGCAGTACTGGAAGAAGTTCGGAGGACTAAAGCTCCCCTCCCGCATTGGCAGAGAAGAAGGTGGGTGGGAACAAATATTTCTTTGAGGGCAATGAATAGGTGTAGGAGAGTTGAATTGTTATTTTTCTTTTCTTATGTTTAAGTCAA
>NC_051406.1:20702823-20702914 GCF_015228065.2 Penaeus monodon
TATATTTTAGTTGTAGAACCATTGGCAATTTATGTATAGGACGGCTCTTGATTTTGGATCTTCAGTAGGTGAAAAGTTTGTAGATTTAATT
>NC_051406.1:20702961-20703027 GCF_015228065.2 Penaeus monodon
CCATTTTGCATGTGCCTAATATAACTAAGCGTGTTTAACAATCACTGTACACTAACCATCTCTGTT
>NC_051406.1:20703130-20703367 GCF_015228065.2 Penaeus monodon
AATATGGGACATCAATCAATTTTGAAAGTATCTAGATAACTTCAGATAACTTTCTTGTAAATGAAACACACGTGTGGTTTTTACCCTTGTTTGACTTAGGATCTCTTGCTTTGGTGATATTTCAAGTAATTACCCTCATACATGACATAAACTGAGCTGTGAAAAGAAAGCTCTTGTGTTTTCTTCACTCTTGTCTTGCTGTAACAAAACAGCAGTTTATTGATTAATAAACACGCG
>NC_051406.1:20704199-20704422 GCF_015228065.2 Penaeus monodon
GGAAACCAAGACAAAAAGAATCCAACAAACTCTATTTAAACTCTAATGGTATAATATTTGTAGCGTTGAAAATATTTTCACTGACTTGGTTATGTCATATATATTTGTCTTCTTATTTCCCTGATACTTTTTTTTATTTCATTTCATCACATGATAACTTTAGAGGGTTAACCAAGAATACCTCAAAAATAAAGAAAACATTTAGAAGAAGAAACCAATATAA
>NC_051406.1:20704450-20704595 GCF_015228065.2 Penaeus monodon
ATCTGCTGTTGTCTAAAAGAGAGAGAGAAAAAATAATACAAACATATGAGATGATAATAATATTCATCTTCTGCATTGCATCATCTGCTCTGTATTCCCTCTAATTGACTCCCTAACCTCCGTCCCTCTCTCCAACCACCATAGC
>NC_051406.1:20704627-20704777 GCF_015228065.2 Penaeus monodon
CTGATATTTTTGGGGAAGGTGAGCAGATCCAGGGTACTTACTCCTCTGTGCATGTTTATTGTGTCTTGTTATTATGATTCCCGTTAGCGTGGTGATTTGGGGGGCTATTTTGCCGACCCCTCAATGGATTTTGTTGGGTTGTTTGTTTGT
>NC_051406.1:20705158-20705227 GCF_015228065.2 Penaeus monodon
AGCCCTGTTAAGTTGATATTAATGAATTTGCTAACTACAGTAGAAAAGGTTGTACTGTTTATCATTATC
>NC_051406.1:20705363-20707568 GCF_015228065.2 Penaeus monodon
AGTAATGATAATTGTTGTATTTGCTGTTGTTATTGTTAAAGTTAAATGTCATCATCATCACATTCGTGATTATTGGCATTTTTATAATTTTTTTTTTGTTAATTTTTAAAATCATTATTGTTATTTCTTTATTTTTCTGTTATTATTCTTTCATTTTGTTGGTATAACTCAGTTTAATACTATTATTTTTATTATATATATATTATATATTTTATATATTATATATATATTATATATATATATTATATATAAAATTATAAAATTTTTATATAATATATATTATTTATTTTTATATATATTATATATATATATTTTTATATATTATATTTTATAAAATTATTATATTATATTATATATATTTTTATATATATTACTATATTATATTATATATTTATATTTTATATATATTTTATATATATTATATATATATTTATAAAATATTATTTTTTTTTTTATAAATATATCTTTTTATTCAATATATTTATCTATTTATATATATTTTAAAATATAAATATATATCTTTTTAATAATATAATATTTTATATATAAAATATTTTTATATTATATATATATATTTAATATATTTAATTTTTAATTTCTATTATATTATCTATATATTTCAATTTTTATATTATTTTTCTCTTATTTTTAAATTATTTTACCCACTATAAAATATATCCTATTTTATATTAAAAATTTATCTATTAAAAATTATAAATTTATCTATACTTTATTTATAAAAGTTTTATTATATATTTTATATATTATATTTTCTATATATATTATTAATATAAGTATCTAATTATTTAATTTTATAACTATATATTTTTTATAATATATATTATTTTTTAATTAATATATTATATACCTTATCTATATTATAAAACATATATATTTTTTTAAAATATATATATTATAAAAAATTTTTATTTTATAAAATAAAACATATATTTTAAAAATTATATATATATATATTTTAAATATCCCCCATAATTATTTATAATTTTATATATTATTACATAATATATTATATACCCTAAAATTTTAACCCATATATAAAATTAATACATTTTTATATTTATACTTTAATATAAAATTTTAAAATTATATATATTATTTTTATAAAATATATTTTATTTTTTATATTTTATATAAAATATTTTTAAAATTACTTTTATAAAATAAAATATTATAGAGTATATATATATATTTACTTAAATTATTTTTATATATTTACTATATTTATAATTCCCCCGATTTTCTTAATAATTTTATATATTTCTATCTTATTTTACTATTTTATTTTTATACTATATTTTTATATACTTTTAATATTTTTTTATATTTTGATTATATCTTATAAATATTTTTTATATAATTTTTTAAAAATTTTTATTATTTTTTATACTACCCTATAAAAATATATATATTTTTTAATTTTTTATATTATATAAAATATTTTTTATTTTAATACTATATATATCTATTTTTATAATATAAAAGTTTTTATATATATATATATATTTTAATTTAAATATAATTTTAATTTTATAATTTTATATATATAAAAATATATACCCTTTTTCTATATTATATATTAATTTTTAATATTATTTTATTTTAATATATTTATATATATTTTATATTATATATTATATATATATTTAATTTTGTTTTCTATTATTGTCTTTTTAAATTTTAATGTTGGGTGGTGTGTGGTGTGTGGTGTTGTGGGGGTTGTTTATGTACAAAAATATATAAATATTTGCTTCTAGAAACCTCATTAACTGCCATTTGAATGGCAATCAGTAAAGATGACTTGCATTGTCTTTAAAACAGTTAAAATCTCTCCAGCTCCAGCTGTATTAGCTGGAGTAGTTACGGATTGAATCATTAGGTTTAGACCATTTTGTTTTCCATCCACTCTAATTATATATATGCCCGCAAGTATGATACTGCATTAGCTTTGAAGTCTTATTTTTTATCCAGGCCAATAAACCCCTTTAAAAGAATGTTTGAATTGTCTTGGCAAAAAGTATTCATACAAAGTATTAATGTAATTTTATATTGAAAAAGAAAGGTAGGAATAAATGGATGTTTTACGTCTTTCAAGATATATTTAAGAAAGGGAGAGGCATTTAATGCGGTTTAACCAAATGGCTAACTGTGCTGTGATCCAGAACATGTTATCGAAAGTTGTAGCTA
>NC_051406.1:20708573-20708726 GCF_015228065.2 Penaeus monodon
GGATGAAGTTCACAGTTGTCTTTCATATTAATTGGTGAGTGTTGGAAATATAAAGATTGTTTTTACTGTTTACTGTTTTATGATATATGCAGTGTGCTGTAGTCGTAGTAGGTACATCTTGTAAAGCTCTGATTTATTTCCCAGTTTTTCCCC
>NC_051406.1:20708787-20709432 GCF_015228065.2 Penaeus monodon
GGGAAGTTTATTATAAAAAGTACCTCATCCATTCTTGATGCTTTGAAATGTAACATGTTAGGTTTGTTGCAGCAAACCATGACATTTATGTTGTTGAGATTTGTGTTCTGCAGAAAAAAGGAAAAAGTTGATGTCTACATATATGAACTGTGATGATTAAGCACATCAGAGATTTTTGTAATAAAGGTTTATTACACATGAGAAGACTCTCCTTACTGAGAATCCTGTTAGAGCTGCTTAATTCCTTATTACACATCTTTTTACATGTATTGTAGTTATTAGTGGTTATGTATTCATGAGCCATTATTCCTTTCATTTTAAATTTGTTTGTTTTTATTGCAATAACATGGTGTAAAATGGTTTAAGAGCTCTATTCAGTATTTTTTATTATTTGAAAGTTCTGTTATGAAAGGAAACATTACTCATTATCTCTGTTTTTGGTCATGTGAGCGAAGAGGAAAAAAAGTATGTCTTCTGATTTTTAAAACTTGTATTTGTAGATATATGCTTATTTCCCCCAGACTACTGTCCCTACAATTCATGTCTTTGCAGTAGTAAAACATAAGAAAGAGGAAATGTTGAAAATGATGTTGGTTAGAAGTTACTGATAAACAGAAAATATATTTTTACTCCTACCTCAAGTAA
>NC_051406.1:20709863-20710354 GCF_015228065.2 Penaeus monodon
TTGCCATGCCACTTCTGCCTTGTGTTCCTGCCTCCCAGTTTGCCCTCTTTGCTCTAGCTTTCATCTCTCCTTTTGTTATTCCCCTTCCTTATATCTCCCCAGCAAGATTCATAAATGTGTTTGCTCATTATACTTGTGTGTAATTATGCATTATCATGTATACATACAATCAGATACAACATTTTTGTATATGTAGTGGAGTGAATTCCTTACGATTCGGCGCTGAGTCTTAGCTTGACACTGGTTCAGATAAGGAAGCTATGGTGATATCCTCGGTTCTGTTATCATTCCTGGATGAAGAGAGAGTTGTAATTTTTCAGGCTTACTTTCCTAAAACAGAATACTTGACTCACTTAGATAAAAAAGGGTAGTTTACAATATTGTATATCCATTATTTGGAAACTGTGACATACTTTGTACTGAGGATTAATGTTTATATATATTTTGTTATTTGTGTGGTTGTTGCTAGTGTTGGTTCCAACAATTGCACA
>NC_051406.1:20711417-20711757 GCF_015228065.2 Penaeus monodon
CTTTTTTTTTTCCCAAAAGAAAAAATGTCAAAACATGGCTGTACATCAGTAGTGTATTCTCAGCTATTTTTGGCATTCTTTTTAGTCCTCCTGAGCAACCCTTCCTTATCCCATAGTCATTTACTTTGCTTTGTTTATGATTATTGATATCTAGTTTCCAGTGGTTTTCTGTTATATCTAAGTTTTTTATGCTTCCCTTGTCATCTTGTCCCTTCTGACAAGCATGGATACCCCCTTTAACCAGCAAGTACAAATCCCTCAGAGGACTTCAACTTTGTATGCCCCCAAATTTTTATTGTTTGTTTTATAACTATAAAACAAACAATAACCCCCCCCCCCT
>NC_051406.1:20713160-20713234 GCF_015228065.2 Penaeus monodon
CCCCCACCTCTCCTCCTGCCCACTCTACTTCCCTCCTCCCTGAATCTGTTTTAATGTTGCCTCCCACCCCATCA
>NC_051406.1:20713344-20714003 GCF_015228065.2 Penaeus monodon
TTATAAAAAGATCCAATGTCTTGTCATATATATCTGATAATTGGAGCAAAAAGCATAAGTGTCATATTATTCCCTTACACCTCTTGGTGTAAAAATTTGTAGACTTAAAATTTCAAAAACTGATTCCAATTATGATATTAAGGGCTGATATGAAGACAGCAGACTTTTTCTGTTTAATTTACTGACGTTATGGGATCATGAAAAATAAATAAAAATGTGTTGGTAGCTACCTTTGTTGTTGAAGGATCTTTAAAAGTGGGGGGGGGGGGGGAAAAAAAAAAAGTAAATTGCATGTTCATCTTTACAAAGTTTCTGCTGTGTTTGTATTTAATTTGACTAATGCCAGTTAATATTTTTATGATATTCAAGAAAAATAATTTAACTGAACAAATTTTAGTCCATGGCATTAACTGTTTCATTCATTCATGGTACATTGAAGTATTTTTTCTCATTTGAATTTTGGTGAAGGTATGCATTTTTAGTAGACACTATCAGGAAAGATTGTACTAGCATGCAGGTTTGTAATAGAACTAGAGGAAATTTATTGGTTGGTAAAGGCTTATGTTTTCTGAAGTGGACAGTCACAATTTAAAATTTAATTGGGGAGGTAACAAATCAGTACTGACATCCTAATATTAATTAGATTAGGAGGCATGCAT
>NC_051406.1:20714075-20714500 GCF_015228065.2 Penaeus monodon
TTCCCTTCCTCTCCTTCTCACTCCCCACTCCCAACTCCTTCCCTCATTGCCTCACTCTTTTCTACCTTCTCTCCCATCACTCCTTATAGTGTCTGCCCCTCTCAGTTCTTGACACATATTTTATTTCTGAATGTGATCACAAATGGAAAAGATTATAAAGAAACTTCTACATAACTTCTGTTATCTCAACTGTAAACAAAATATGTGAACTTTGCAAGAAATTTTGCAAACTTCCAGCATTGCAAACCAACATCATTAGCATCCCAAGAACAGAAGTTGAAACAATCTATTTTCAGGTAGACCTTGTAGGTCAGAATTCAACAAAGCTAATTGTATGTCTTAAGATTTTTCCTTTAGTGAAAATAAAAAGATAACATATAAAGAAGCATAAACCTGTAGAAATAAGTTAAGTGTTCTCTATATGC
>NC_051406.1:20714523-20716066 GCF_015228065.2 Penaeus monodon
TTTTTTTTGTCAGTTTTTTTAGTATATGAGAGAGAGAGAGAATATTTGTGACTTATTTGACTGACTGGATAAGACTGTGAATCACCATCTTTGTAATCAGATATCCATGCAGAAAATGCATATCTGTGTGTGTTAACATTCCCACACCATTGCATATGCTCTGTGCACGTAATACTATTTGCATACATTTTCAAACACACACACACACATATAATGCACGCTCATACATATTATAATGTAAATATATAGATACCTATCCACTTTGATATATAGACCATAAAACTTGCTGAGATTAGGCTGAAATATCAGGGTTAGTTGCTATATATTTTTCATTTCATGATTATACACATACATTTCTTTCCTGCAAGGTTACATATCATTTCTTCTAAATGTACATATACATATGTATTACATCTATCAATAAAAATTGTGTACAGAAGCATATGTATATGAACAATTAACATTGTAGAATTAAGTCACATTTCACAGAATATGTATGAAGTAGCATGTATATATAGATATGCACAGATGCACATGTGTGAATGACTGTATATAGGATATATCTTTAAGAAAATATAGAAGAAATCCGATTGGTGTGCTAGGTGTAAGTCTACGCGTTTTACTTTCCAGAACGACTGCACAGTGGCAGTCGTTCACAGCGGTGTAATGTAGGTGGGTGTGGACGAGAGTACAAGACACGATCGCAGTTAATTCGCCACGCTGCCCAAGCACATGGAGTGGCTCTCCGGGCTGGCTCCCCAAGACCCATCATGAAAACTCGAGCAGCCATCATGGTACACACTAGCCTTCCCATTCGTGTTATGCGTCGCCTTTGTCAAGACATCATCCAACCAAGGAAAGCTTGTCGCAATCCAACTTGGCCCATCAATGCAGCAAACATTCGACAAGAGAGTAAGTTGCGTACAACTAGGCAAGCTTAAGTATGTTGTGAAAAGTGTCATTGATATAGTTGATCTGCAGAATGTGTAGAAAATCCAATGGACAATTTATGAATTGTAAGGGGCACTATATGGATAACCTTTCAGGTCTCCAGCGGATGGGTGGGAAATCCTTTGAAGATTTTGCGTACCTGGTTAAGAGGGGGACGGGGCGGCGACGAGGGAGAGTGTCTCACGTGTCTATCCGCTTAGGCCAAAAGGACCTGGCTTGCCCCGCATGGATGCTCCCCACGGACAAGTTGCTCCTCCCAAAACAACCTCACATAGCATTCCCAAAACCTCCCAAGGGACCAGGTTGGTTTGTTGATGACAAGCTATTGGTTTTATGGTACTTGTTAGTTGTATTACTATTACCTCATGCTGAGAGATTGTGAGGCACTTCTCTGTTTATTTATTTATTTTTATTCAGATGAGAACTGGCAGGATACACTGTCAGTTATGGTGGTTGGAGAGATTGTTGAAATGGTGAAAATGAAGTCAAACACTTTTATTCATTTATTTTTTAATTTTTAAGAGGGAGTCTACGAGGATGATTCAAGGCTTTGATCATTCTATTTAATATAATGTAATCATGCATACAAGAA
>NC_051406.1:20716156-20716342 GCF_015228065.2 Penaeus monodon
TTGTTGTTGTTGTTAAAGTATAACCTTGGTTGAGCCTATCATCATACCCAGCACCAGCCTCTGGTATTTTTCCCTCCTCTTCAGTTTACAGCTTTAAGGGGCTTTTGCATACACAAGAATTTGGAAAGGCTTTTTCAATGCTTGCTCACGGATCTTAGACAATATCTCCCTTTTGTTTTTGTTTAT
>NC_051406.1:20716392-20716591 GCF_015228065.2 Penaeus monodon
CTTATCCTTGTTTATTTTAGTTATTCTTCTGATTATATATCCAGCTCTATTTTTGTATGTCTACTTTATTACAGGAAGGTGGCAGAGGAGCACTTGCTAAAAGAAATTTTAAACCTTTGAAAATAAACTTCTGTTTACAAATTTATGTTCACCCGAAACATATATTTTTAAACATTTACATTTTCCCCCCCAAACCCCT
>NC_051406.1:20718357-20719240 GCF_015228065.2 Penaeus monodon
CCCCCCCTCCATCCCCATTTCTGTGTTTTTCTTTTTTGGCAGACAGACACATGTATTTGCAGTTTTTTATACAAATGTTTATCATTTAAGGAAAGATTGTATTCCTGTTTTTAAACTGTGGATTTTTTTATTGTTTTCATTATCGTAGTTTATATAATTATGGGAGCATGTGAAGAAATTCTCTGAAAAAATATAATTGTAAATGAGTTTCAGTTGCCTCTTAGAAGCAGGAGGTTTGATTAAAATTGTTTTTTAAATGTAAAAGAATAAAAAAAAAATATTTTGATTACAAAAAAATTTATTTTGGAAATGAGGCTAAACATAACCATAACCAGTAAATCTACAAGGTGAGAGAGAGAGAATAACAAAGTAAAAAGAGTAGTGGCAGCATTGAATGAGAAGTAATTAACAAGGAGAGGTACGGTATGGATATAAAAACATAACCATTATACATGCTCCTTTCAATGGTGCACCATTAATTAGTGAACAGTCTTTAAACTGATGAGAAGGTGGTCTTGGACAAAGGAGGTAACAACAACTTTTCCAATGTCTTACAGATGGCAGTCTGATATACACACCAGTACCCAACAGAGAGCTTCCTGTTGTCAATAACACCTCGCCAACTTTGCTAAAGCGAAGGGCCTACGAGGAGATCAATGGAATGGACGGTAGGTTCCTTGTGGATGTTGCCTTCCTGTTATGTAGCTTGTAGGCTTGTTTCTGTGTATTTCACTCTTCAGGGCAAGTTGTGGTTGGTAAAAGGCAAGCTAGAATTAGATGCAAGTGTCAGGGAAGTACAAAACAAGTCTCTTGACACACAAGTAGTCTGTTTTGAGTTTGCATTTTTAAATGTGACTTTTTAAAAAAAAAATTACTTGTTTCA
>NC_051406.1:20719269-20719419 GCF_015228065.2 Penaeus monodon
GGAGGGAGGGAAATGCTAGTATTCCATTTTATATAGAGAATGATAATGCTTGCTGTAAACAGTCAATTGTAAGACAGCTTATTTATTATTGTAATTGTTAAAAATGGGGATGTATTTCTAAAAGTGTACTTTTGTTTCCTGTATAATAAG
>NC_051406.1:20719456-20719726 GCF_015228065.2 Penaeus monodon
CCCCCTCCACTATCAATACTGCCACCTTACAACTGAGCATTTTGATATATTAGTAATTTTGTTTATGATAAAAAACAATCATTCTCATTCATATTAGTCTGTTTTTCTTGGTGCAGGTTAATAAATTAAGAGAGCAAAAATGTATATTTTTTTGCAACTCCCATATCACTTCTTTATTTGTTTATACATTGTGTTGTTCCTTGTGAAGTCAGTTTGTTTTGAATTGAGTAATTGTTAGTGGATTTGATAAAAAGAAAATGTTGGTGTTTT
>NC_051406.1:20720427-20720635 GCF_015228065.2 Penaeus monodon
GATAAGAACAAGATTGAATTGCATTGTGACTTACCAAAAACCTGGACAGAATGCAGTTTTGCATTGTTGTCTTTAGAGTTCTGAGGCTTCATCTTAAAGAAGCTCTTATTATTTTCTTCTCCTTGTATATATCTCTCTTTTCTTTCTATTTTCTCTCTCATTCTTTCTCATAACTTCCCACTTCCACTTTTTATCCTCACTTGTTTAT
>NC_051406.1:20720711-20720841 GCF_015228065.2 Penaeus monodon
TTCCTAACTTCTATTCTTCCTGTCTTAGGGAATCATGGTCATCATTGGCATTGGAAAATTAGTTTTTCAAAACATTGCGTATTTGACTTGAAATTTATTAAAGCTCACTGTCTGCATAAAAAATGGTTAT
>NC_051406.1:20721045-20721178 GCF_015228065.2 Penaeus monodon
GGGGGGGGGGGATCTGTCTTCATTTTGTGATACATTAATTAAAAGCATTAGGAAAGTTAAAGAGAAGATGTATGAGGAAGAAAAACAGAATAGGAGACCACCACCCATAAACTGCTCTCCAGTGGCCCCCTTA
>NC_051406.1:20721218-20721531 GCF_015228065.2 Penaeus monodon
AATTAGTATTCCTGAGTATCACTTAGCACTGAAGAGTAACATGATGATACATATTAATTGAGAAATACATGTAATGTGAGCATAGAAATGCTTTAACATTCATATCAAAAGTCAGTTTTTGTTTTTATAGTATTAGGAATTCCAGTATCAATAAGATTCACTTAGGATGATAATGTATATTCTTTATGATATTGAAAATCAATTCAACCAACAATTTTTGCAATTAAAAAAAAAAAAATGAGGAAAGAAATTAAACCATCATGCACTCTTGTTTTCATTACATTGCGATATTTCTTGAAGTATTGGAAATTAG
>NC_051406.1:20721554-20721640 GCF_015228065.2 Penaeus monodon
GTTGTTTGTATATCACAGCCCAAAAAAGAAACTACTGGAATTAGTTATGTAAGGCACTAAGAAATTCTTAACCCATTGGATCTCAT
>NC_051406.1:20722345-20722447 GCF_015228065.2 Penaeus monodon
AATTAATGTTATCATGAATCCATGACTGCATGGTGTAGTGCATTCTTTCTCAAGGATAGTGTATGTTTATTGAAAGATTAAATCATTTACTTCAAAATTATA
>NC_051406.1:20722491-20723092 GCF_015228065.2 Penaeus monodon
AAAAGATGACCACAAACCCTTAATTGTATTCCACTCCCATGTCATTTAATCATCCTATCCATCTTATTCAGACTGAACTATACAATACATAGAGCAACTGTGTGGTCTAGGTCATCAGGATGCTCTTCATTCCAATATTCATTCATAATGCAGATGTGCAGACTATTATACATACTTGTTTTGTATGTATGTATGTATGTTTTTTTTTGAGGGAGCTTAAAGCTGGGATCTTTTAATCATTGGTAAATGAGTATGATAATGTTTTGTTTTGCAATTGGTTCTTTTCCCTATGAGAATCCTTGACATTTGTAGTTGACTTTACACAAGCCTTATCTTTCGAAGGGAATGATTATTCTTTGTGTGATACTGTCTTGCAGTAGTTAGTGGTGTTGGTGTATACAGAGCAAAAAGAGAAATGGGGTATTGAGTATTGAAAGTGTAGAATAATTTAGTAATAGTAACATTTAAGTTAGTCCATAATTCAAGGGTTGTAATTATTGGAATTTTCCCATTCTAGAGGGCGAATTGGAAGAAGGTGGGTGAGTTTACGTCTTTTATTTGTTTTGATGTTTAGTTGGTAACTTATTGGCAGCCTGGCCTC
>NC_051406.1:20723140-20724268 GCF_015228065.2 Penaeus monodon
ATGGTACCAGCATTTTTCTGTAAAAGGACAGATTTTTATCTCTATAATATTATAAGGTCACTGCCACACTAAGATTGGTAATGTGTGAATACTGTTCAGAAGAACTGTGTTATTCTTTCTCTTTTTTTTTTTTTTCTTTTCTTTCCTTTTCTTTTCATATTCTTTCTTATAACTTCATTTTTATCCATTAACCATTATTCCTTTTGCTCAGTTTTTTCAAGTTATTGTATAACCTGTCTAGCAATTTACTAGAAAAAATATTATTGAAGATGCAGCCATATACTGAGATCAGTTTTCTGGCAACCAAAAGAATTAGGTATTCTTTGTTGGATGTTGTTTTGGCACCACCCTTGCCAGATTCAATACTCTTCCCATCATCAACCATCGTACAGCTCAGGACTAAGGCTAGAAATCCAATGTCACCTTCCGCATTCACAACTGTGTATGGCTCTTGGAATGGAGAACCTGACAAAGACACAGTTGGTCAGAGCTGCCATCACAGTGTTGCAGAAAATCAAACTGGAGATCTATCATTTAAGGCACCAAGCTAGATGGCAGTTGGTGTCGGGAAGAGCCTCCAGTCCAGCAAAGGTATCTTGAGACCAGAATGAAAACTGGCCAAGGTTTGGTTATGGTCACACACAAAATAAATAAAAATGCATTTACAATGCCCTGTAGGTTCACTGAATTTATTTGTTTTCAGTGGATATTTCCCATCCTTCCATTTGTTTCTTATGGAATTTGCTTACTCGACTGAGCAGATGGGCACCCATCCATCCATAGATTTAAGATCAAGTTGTTGAGGACTTACAATATATTTTGAATTGGTTTAGTTGTTTTCTTAATGAAAATTATTAACCCATTATTGACAATGTGCATCGATTATTGCTACAACAAGCCAAACCAAATGCTGGTTGGCAAGGATACACGCCATGGACTATCAGTCAGCTCAAAGTTGTGTACCTAAACAGTTGTATGGTTATGGCTCTGGGCACAATAGTTCAGGAGCTACAGCCCCTCAATTGTTTGTCTCAAATGCTGGATAATTTTGTATACTGCAGCCAAATGTCCACAGAGCAAGGTAAATATGTGCAAAAGTCAAAGAGAGACAGTTCCATTTGTCTAGTT
>NC_051406.1:20724849-20724971 GCF_015228065.2 Penaeus monodon
GGCTTAGAAAGATCAGTTTGTTACATATCATGGCCGTAAAGGAAAAGGAAAGGGGGAAAAAAAGCAGCAACAGCTGGTACCTAATGTTTACCCATTTATAGTCTTGGTTTTAGTAAGGCCAG
>NC_051406.1:20725124-20725460 GCF_015228065.2 Penaeus monodon
ATCACTATTTTAATATCTCAAATAATGTTTTTGTCTAATTACTAGAATCAGCTGTTGATCTTAAGTTTAGTCCAGTATTTCCATGGTAGGCTTATCACACAGTTTGACACAGAATTTGGTAAAAGGGTCTTGGAAGAGTATAAAGCCTAGGCTATTTTTGTAAAGATGTGAAAAGAAAAATGTCCTTAAACTCGCTTGACATTTATTTAGTATGAAAGTCTCAAACATTTCTTGAGGAGGTTATGCAAGAGAAGATAATATTTATGATGAAAATATTGGAATGTAGGATAGGGTGGAGCAAAGAACACCATTGGAAAAATGACTGGGAATACTTGG
>NC_051406.1:20725532-20725779 GCF_015228065.2 Penaeus monodon
CACTTTTGCAATCATCTGAATCGTAGGGGTTAATTCCCCAGAGACCGTGTTTCTGCCCTAGTCCTTCTTCAGGTATCATATGTACATGAGAACCGAGCATTTGTGTGCTTGTGTTTTTTTACCTTTACTTTGTACTATTCCATCCAATGGTTATATATACAAAGAAAAATGTATTTGAGATCTTTTTTATTTTTATTTTTGTAAAGTTTGTTTCAAACTGACTGGGACACAGGATAATAGCCCAGAG
>NC_051406.1:20725833-20726805 GCF_015228065.2 Penaeus monodon
GAAGAGGCTACAGAATATGCCATTACCACTCCACCCTATTTTAGATACAAAGGGTTTAAGCTTTAAGTAAGGAAAAGTTCAGTATTTATAGAAGTAGACTGCTAAGAGATTGTTATCTTAATATTTTGTTTGCAAAAGTGATTCCTGAATTTTTGTTTTTCATTAATGATAAGTGAATAGAATTGAAATTATCAGTCTGTTAGTATGAAATCATTAAAAATGATGAATGAGGTAAGCAAAGAAAAGATGGGTGGGTTCAAATATTTGAGGTGGGGATGCAAGTGATGTAGGTTTAGGTAGGGATGTAGCTGGTTAGAAAGGATGGTAGAATGATTGGGGAGGCATCGTAAGTGGTATTAACTTCGGTCTTAGTTCACTTCAGTATAATCATGAAACACTGATTTACTGTAAACAGTGGGAGGGGTCAAAGATATCATTATCGTATAGCAGTTGGGACATCACCAACCTGAGGACAAAATTATGGGGCCATGCCAATTGTTGACTAAACTGCTTGTGAGGTCAGGTAAATACTTGCGTGTCAACTGTGAGCGCTGTTAAAACAGGTAGCCTGGTGCAGTAGTTTAACAACTGTGACCAGTATGAGCCCCATCCTCTTTCCCAGGACTCCAGCCACCAAAGCGGTTAAAGGAGATGGAGGCTCTGGACTCCTTGCGCCTGAACCAGCTTGGGGTGAACCCACCCCCGGGCTTGACGGTCACGCCGGTGGGGGTGAACGGGAGTCCCGGCTTGACTCCGCCGGTGGTCCCGACGCCTCCACCCCTGATGGCGGGGGTCCCCAACCTGGGCACCCCGAACACCCCTGGGCGGGCCAAGATAGCAACAGTGTCGAGGGTGGGAGGCCGCCCCCGGATCATCTCTTGGATGGATGCCCCTGATGATGTGTACTTCTACGCCACAGAGTCTACCAAGTATGTGTTTTGTGTGTGGTGCATTAGCTGAGCTTGGCAGGTG
>NC_051406.1:20726853-20726926 GCF_015228065.2 Penaeus monodon
CCCTTTTTTATTTTCTCATGCTTAACTCCTACCAGTGTAAAACTTGTGAAAAGAGCTTTTTATAAATCTACAT
>NC_051406.1:20727031-20727233 GCF_015228065.2 Penaeus monodon
AAAAGATAAACAAAGTTTCTGAGCTAAATGTTGATGTTTTTTGTTGGGGGGTATGCTGTGCTTTGTGGGATGTGTTGATAACTTGACAGCATTATATTAGAAGAGGACAGGAAAATTATTTGTGCCTAGAGTGAGAAGAGCATATTTTAGTTTTAAAATCTTAGAATTTTGCCGCAACCACCACCTTTTCCCCTTTTAACAT
>NC_051406.1:20727376-20727598 GCF_015228065.2 Penaeus monodon
GCTCTTTAAGTGAGGCGGTTTTCTAGTGTATGATGCATAACACTTGTAGTTTTTTTCTTTTACTTAACTGGGTAGTTGTCTTTAGATGAATGTGTAGACCATAGAGTGTATAGATGAATTTTAATTTGTATTACAGTTGTCCTTCATTATGCACAGGAATTAGGGACCACATTGACCCATCTGAAAAGATGGGGAGGGGGGCATAACTTGCAGACTCCATAA
>NC_051406.1:20727615-20727751 GCF_015228065.2 Penaeus monodon
CCCCCATTTTGAGAGGTATGGTACAGATATTATATAGACTTAAATAACAGCAAAGAAAACGTCTCGGTAAGTAGCATAACAGAAATTGAAAGAGGCCAGGGAAAGTTTACTTGTATAGTGGAAAGATTTAGTAGTG
>NC_051406.1:20728180-20728309 GCF_015228065.2 Penaeus monodon
AAATCCTTAAAGTAGGTCGATCTCTCTAATGAGTTTTTCTCTTTGAACAGAAAATTGCGTAGAAGTTTAACTACGAATGACCTGAAGCGGGCAGCCCGAAGACCCTGGAAGAAGATCGTAGAGAAGGAG
>NC_051406.1:20728370-20728686 GCF_015228065.2 Penaeus monodon
TCACCCCTTTCACACACCTTACGAGCGACTGATCCAGCCAGGACGAGGAGACAACCCCGCCCCAACCCAAACCCTCTGCGCCGATGAGCTAAGAGAACGACAACACATTCCCTGCTGGAGTGCGCGTGGGATTCCTCTATGGATGTCCCCCCAAAAGTGGCTTGTTTTCAATGACCGTGTGCCCCAACAGTGACTTGAGCGTGTTTGTGTGTGCAAGCCAGACACCAAAAGCAGCATGTCGGACTGCTGCCGTTTTGGCTTGATAGGCAAAGTGTTGTTGTGGAGGACTTTTTAATTCCAGGAGAGGACGGCCAGA
>NC_051406.1:20728712-20728947 GCF_015228065.2 Penaeus monodon
ACACCCCAAATGTGCGTTAGAATCCAGTACGTACCGTTAACAGAAACTGAGTGGCACAGTGGTGGTCCCCCCAAGCCAGTGTTACCACCCAGATAGGGGACTAGGAGCACTGCCTGTAACTGGATACCAATTATTATTTCAAAAGCCTTTTTTAGGGCCAAATGATTTATCTTCATTAAATAAAATGTTTATTAATTGACCCGAGGAGTTTGGAGTTTGCTACAATTACCTTTAT
>NC_051406.1:20728967-20729330 GCF_015228065.2 Penaeus monodon
TCTTGAAGACGGAAGAATCAAAGTTCAAAACCTCTTAATGCTAAGTGAGAGGAATTTTGTGTGAGTGAAGCTTAAAACACAGAGAGGGCTTGTGCAAGCTGGTGGATCTGCAGACTAGTTCCATAGGGTGACTCTTGTGTAGTTATGGTGTGAATCTGTGAGGAGTACCTGAGGAGAAGCAACATCCAAGATGGGGCTTTTCTAATGATCTGATCTGACAGGATTAATGAGGTAACGGATGATGATAAGAATGAAGAACATTGTTATAAAAGTACTGTGGAATTCCCAAGATTGTTAAAAAAAAAGAGGGTTGGTTTGTATGAGTGATGAGTGATTAATCCATTATTGACAAAAGTAATCTGT
>NC_051406.1:20729371-20729634 GCF_015228065.2 Penaeus monodon
GAGATGCTGTGAGTAGGAAGATGGAATGGATATAGGTTGGCACTCAAGTTGCCAGATGTTCCCTGGAACCACCACCCAAAGTTCAAAGTGAAAGATAAGAATAACTTCAACCACCACCCATACTATTTTTTATTCAGACTCTTTTGTGTACATATGGTTGCCGCATGTTCATCATGAAATTTTCAGTGATTCGTAGTGATATTAGTGATAACTTGTGTAATTTGTATTTTGTCCAGTTGAACATTTACTGCACCACTATCAAC
>NC_051406.1:20729688-20730069 GCF_015228065.2 Penaeus monodon
CTATCTTTTTATTTATTTTTTTACCATAATTTGACTGGGTATGAAACTTCCACCAATGCTGTGTCATGATCACATGCAATATGCACCCCCAGGTTCCAGAAATGACCCTTTGACAGCTGCAATTTGCAAAGCAAGACAGCAGAATGGATGCGCACTGGCAGGGAAGAATTAAAAGTATGCTGCCAAGGGTCAGTCAAGCGTCTCCATTACAATCCATCTTTTTACTGTAGTCTGTACTTCCAGTGTCTCCCCCCAGCCTACCCCACCCTCAATCCAGCACACCTCAGTTCCAGGATTTGCTGCCTTAATTATTTCTTTCAACTCACTTTCTCGCCTTTAATCTTGTTTCAGTGATTTTAGCCTTACTCATAATTTCTGTAA
>NC_051406.1:20730138-20730247 GCF_015228065.2 Penaeus monodon
CTTTGAACTTAAGTTATTTATTATGTTTGCAACTTAAATCAGACTTATAATAATTTACTTGTAAGCAAAGATTGTAATTACAATTTGAGTTCTTTCACTGGCCTTTAGA
>NC_051406.1:20730292-20730407 GCF_015228065.2 Penaeus monodon
CATCTGTGATGGTATAGAATTTGTTATTGGTCAGCCAGGACAGTGAGAATCCCTCGTCTTTGGGAAATCTAATGTCACCTGACGTTGGGATGAACATCACTTCACATTCTTCACA
>NC_051406.1:20730436-20730779 GCF_015228065.2 Penaeus monodon
ACTTGTTGGATATGATAATTACATTTCTATGTCCTGCAATGGGTTTACATGCTGCTATATTCCAAGGTATTTGTTTTTAACACAGTAAATGATGAATTACTTCTCGTACAATGACTTCAAATATTTACTCTAGTCTACAATTGCATAATTTAATTTTCTAGAGTAGGAATCTCGACAAATTCAAGTGACGATAGGTATTTTTATAGTAAATGTAAATCCCGATAAAGTGTATAGCAGCTGTGGTGCCCATGCCTGTCCTAAAAATTTATCCTTTGATGGGTCATGTGTGATACAGAGACCCAAACCTCAAATCTAAAGAGGAGGAGTTGTGATGGATGGAATT
>NC_051406.1:20730816-20732621 GCF_015228065.2 Penaeus monodon
CCAGACACACTGTCATTAATTTTGTATTAATAAGATAATTATTTCTGTTCTGTACTTAGTTCATTCATTCATTCAGCCCTCTACAATACATAGATAGACTTTGTAATACTTGTTTTTTCTTTAAATTCCTTTTTAATTATAAGAGAATGTTCTAAGGAGTGATGTAAAGTTTACACAATCGTTAGCAGTGGTACTTATAAAATCTCACCTTGTAACATCAATGACGTCAGTTATTTTGATATCTTACAATTTATTATACTGTGCTTTTACGTATATGTCTAAATGATGAGCATGAAAGGTAAAACCATATTTGAAGAGCATTGTTTTGGTCTTAATGGTATCTATTGACTGTTTGTTAAGTTTAAAATGACCTTCCATTACTCAGGGTATGTTCAAGCCCAAAATAATATTCACAGTCAGGTATGTCACACAAGATGAAACATCGGGAACCTGGTGAGGAATTAGGGAATATGTCTCAAACAAAGCACCATAACTTCAATTACATATTCCCTCAAAGTTAAGAAACTATTCATAACACTGTTAAAGAAATTGTAATAATGTTGTTATGATGATCATTATAGCATTGAATCATGACCCTATACAACTTTACAAGGTTTATTGTAATAAATGTAATAAGCTGCACTGCCTTCAGTGAACATAGCTGGTATTGCTTCATTCTTGTGAGCCTGAGAGGGGCACAATTGGAGCTGGCATATTGTACAAAACAGAGATAAAAAGGAAATCTGGATCGTGTATTTGTACTTAAAGCCATGACAAATTACTAGAAGAGAATACTGGTTTTGCAACAGTATTAAGTTCTTGTTTTGTGTTATAGATAAGACAATGTAAGATACTGAAACTGCACTTGACAACTTTGATGCTGACATCAATTTTGGCACAATCAATTTGTATATAATATATATCACAACCTGGCCTCGTATGTTTATTATATAGAAAGATCTGTTCTATACAGCACTATATATCATGGGTCTAGAGTAAATACCGTTCCTCTTTAAATGAGTTGTAAATTCAACATACAAGTTATGAGTCATAAATATAATTTGGCAAATTTGTTTAAATAATTGGTTTGGAATAATGCAATTACACAAAGGAGGAATGTGTATGACTTGAGGCCACAAGAAAAACTTAAGAAAGACAAAAAGGATCAACGACCTCTACAGAAGATAAATGTTATGATTATTTTTCTCTTTATTTTCATGTTTTGAATAAGTGTGAAATTTGACGTACGCCTCCATTTGTGATTGCTTCATGGTGAAATTTCCAACCTTACAGATCAAGGGTACAAACATACAATCTTTCTTACAAAACATCTTTACTACACAATAACTTCACCCAAACCCAAAACTTTCCATTTTGCTATTTGACTTGCTCATTGAAATAGACACTTGACCACAGGATTCTTTGACTGTCAAAGGATTTTTTTTTTTTGTCATTTGATCCGAGAACACCGTGGGAGGAGATAGAATGTAGGTGAAACAATGAACACAGTAGAATGCCCTAGACTACTGAGTGGATGAATATCCACTAAAATAACAGTGACTTGTCCCACATACTGTCACTAGACTGTTAGTTCGAAAACAATTTAATGGTCGCAGACTCCTGTGGCCGAGTGAATAGAGAACTCGCCACACAGCAAAATTTTAAGGTTTCCAGTGACACCAGAGAAAACAATCAATACAATCTTACTGCCAGTCATTATCACTGAACTTTGACGTATTACACACAACTAAGGTAAATCACCACGCTAATATGTAAATCATTCACTGGTCATTTCTATGCAGCAA
>NC_051406.1:20735533-20735760 GCF_015228065.2 Penaeus monodon
CGTGATCAATGAAGTTGAAAAATTTTTAACGTGCGTAAAAGCTCGGTATAACTCCTGAACACTGTGTACACGGCATGAGCGAATTCAGTGTGAAAGACGATAAACTCTTCTGTATTTTCGAAGCATAGTCGTGTACGAGTTACCAACATAAATGAGTCCGCGCCTAGCTCTGTGGAAAGCTCCGAAGGGCGCAAGGAAGGAACCCACTGCGAAAGCGTTAAGGGAAG
>NC_051406.1:20736018-20736375 GCF_015228065.2 Penaeus monodon
TGTTAAGCAAATCGGTGAAACCGTCCATACAAGTTGATGTCGTACCACTTAACATTAACCAGTATGTAGGGAAGTAGAAGTAAATAGCAATTCTATTATGAGAAAGTATACCATCATCTCCCTGAGAGCAAGCAATGGAAGTGATGATATGCATCAGTAGCTACAGTGTGTGTCTGTCATTACATGGAAATCACCAGCATAACTGCGGAAATCCTTGCTGCAGCGAGAAATGTGACATCTTTTAAAAGTTATGATGTATCATAAACTGATTCGATAAACCTTAGTGTTGATGTCATAGAGATGTACAACTTGATTGGTGAACCCGATAGTGAAGGGGAAAGGTAAACCAACCATAAT
>NC_051406.1:20737028-20737140 GCF_015228065.2 Penaeus monodon
AATAGCCCTATGGTGTTAAAAGATGGCATCACTTGAGTACCAGAAAAAAGCACCATGGTGTTAAAAGAGGGCATCACTGAGTACCAGAAAAAAGCTCTTTGGTGTTAAAAGA
>NC_051406.1:20737416-20737724 GCF_015228065.2 Penaeus monodon
AGTTTCTTCTTGTAATTGGTGATAAATTTATAGTAACCTACCAGACTGAGAAAGGATTGTATCAAATGGGATGAGAACGGGTTCACTGAGTGGCCAAGGAAATCCAGACGCAATTGACAGATATGGGATTTGCCCAAATATATTGTTAATCTTGTTCCAGACAATAGTCGGAAAACATTGCGCAGCCATACTTTATGGTCCTTGACTGAAGGTGACCATATTAAAATAGTGTGCAAAATAGCACATGATCCTTCATTAACTCTTTCAGATCAATGGCCATATGTCGACTGAATTTTATAAGCCCCCCC
>NC_051406.1:20738269-20738578 GCF_015228065.2 Penaeus monodon
ATATTTTAAATTTCTAACTCCTATGGAGGACTTTGGGCATTCAAAGTGACTGTCGATATTTAAAGCCACTTTCACACAAAGTTGGCACGCCGCATATGGTACACCACTTTAAAACGAACATACAGAAACATATGTAATCTTTCACACTGTAGTGGTGTGGCATGTCGCATTTGCCACGTGTGATATGCGTGCCACGCCAAGATTGGACTTCAAGAAGTTTTGAGACTTGTCGTAGGGGCAGTTATAATCATCCCATACCCTTGTAATTTTGATATGCCATTGCCATATGTCTAATAAGATAACACCATT
>NC_051406.1:20738804-20739067 GCF_015228065.2 Penaeus monodon
GTTTTTGGTTGGCTCAAAAAGTTTAAGATGAGATGTGTGGGAGGGGGAGGAAAGTCAGAACACCGGAGCTTGTGGGAAAAATTCGTACTTTTATGGATGTGGACCGTCGAGTGTCAATAGAGACAATAAGTAAACAGTTTGAAGTCAGTGTGGGAACTGTGCACAAAATTATTCATCATGAACTGAACATGCGAAAGATTTACGCCAAGTTTGTCCCAAGGGTGCTCAGTGATGAACAAAAGGAAAGAGGTGTTAGCAACAAC
>NC_051406.1:20739437-20739565 GCF_015228065.2 Penaeus monodon
CAGAAGTTGTTTGAACGATACAAGTGCATTGCAGCTGGAGAGAAGTACTTTGGAGGGCACTAGTGTTTCGTGCTTGTCCGAGGAAAAATGTGTACGAAAAAAGTCTCAAAACTTATTGAAGGCATAAT
>NC_051406.1:20739734-20740040 GCF_015228065.2 Penaeus monodon
CACACGCAGTCTTGCAGGAAGAAACGATGCGATGTGTTCTTGCTCTCATGCACTATCCCTCTTCCAGACAATGAACCAATCAACATAACATTTGTACGTACAGTGGAGAATTACAAATGTTTGTATGAAACAATATCACCTCAGTACAATAAAAATACACTCAGTGGTAGAATTAACAAAGCATTATTACTTACAAATATTTTTAGGGTATTGGAACAATTTTCCCTCACATTCTGCCCCAAAGTCATCCACTTTATTCCTCCAATTGACAGATAGATAATTGTCACAAGATTAATTAGGACTGGG
>NC_051406.1:20740366-20740521 GCF_015228065.2 Penaeus monodon
TCGGACACTGGGCAACAATAACATTATCAACCTCTGAGGATGCCATGTGAATTAAGTGACATGTGCCATGCAACCTTGGTCTGAAATCATTGTGCCACGTCATTTGCCACTTGCCGCATGGCACGCCATTTGAAAATGAACATCTGGAAAATATA
>NC_051406.1:20740786-20741199 GCF_015228065.2 Penaeus monodon
GCTAAAACTTGACACTGCTTGGTCGTTCATTATGAGCATTGATAGGTAACACAGCGCTTGCGGGGAACAAGCGTGGTACCTACTCTCTTATAGCTTCTCCAGACAATAACATCACATAACATTGTAAAGGTGGAAATACAAAGTTAAAGATACATTACCTCAAATACAGTCCATGGTAGATTGATTATCCACATATTTTACTTGTGAGAAAAAATTATTTCAGGGTATTGGAACAAAATTTGCCTCATATTCTGCCCCAATGTCTTACAATTTATTCCACCAAGTGACATTTGGATGATTGTCACAAGCATACTTAGGACTTTGGACAACAGTAACATTGTCATCCTCCAATAATGCCATCTTGTGAACCGAGTGACACGCACCACGTATCACCTTGGTCTGAAATCATAGAA
>NC_051406.1:20741426-20741548 GCF_015228065.2 Penaeus monodon
TGTCAGTGAATTAACCTAACACTAATATTCCATCCCATATAGAATATGCAGGAGGAAAACCGTAAGACCATTTAATACATATTTACAAGCCAAGAATTTCATATTAATCAGATTATAAAAAG
>NC_051406.1:20741625-20743947 GCF_015228065.2 Penaeus monodon
ATCAAGATCAACGTTTGGTGTGTTGCCAGCCATGTTTTTGCAAAATATTCTAGAACTGTATTGTGTCGAGTTCTTTATGAAATTTTCTCCAAAACACACTGCAGCATCATTATTCGGGTTAAAAAGTGAGCTCTTTGCAGAGAAAGTCAGAACAGAGGTAGTAACAGTTAGGTTCACAGAGTGTGAAGGTAGTGTTATTAAATTAGAGAGAAAACTATTTCAGAATTAGGCGATGAAGATAACGAATTATATGAAATGGAATATGAAGCAGTATTTGCTTTTAGGAGAAGAGCCTGACGAATTATAAAATGCCCTAATTACAATAGACCTGTTGCCTTCATGTATTCTCCGAAGGGAAATAAACTCATCAAATTCCCAAGTACAGGTAATTAAGCAAATGAAAATAAAATAGACAAGAACTCAGCAATATGCAAAGCTGACTCGTTTCCATGTAAAGCAAGGTAAGGGCATTTATTACTTTCCTGTCGATTATTGTGTTGAATACAATAATGTCGACAAAAAACAACGAAATGACGCTGTGCAGAGCGAGACTAACACAGCTGCGCCCACTATCATTTTCCCAGACAAACCGATGCAAGAGTCATTGCACAAATGAGCTTTATGCACACTTGTGCCGGAAGAAAGGGAAAGAAGTCCAACTGTGAAAGAAGGTAAAAAGTAATACTCACCAGTGGTGTTACCCCTTTATTGAGAGATATGACTTGCTAGGCCGGCGAGTGGGATATAATGCGATACGGGAAGCAAGGAGGAAGGAATCGCCCATTTTTAGCGCTCTCTGTCTGTTGTGTTTTACGTCAAAAGTTGACTGTGCCGCCATATCCTGCATGGGATAACTGACGTTCTGTTACTTTCCAAGCGAACGGGATGACCCAGCTTGGGGGGAGGTCATGAGGGGGATGCTTGTACCCATCGGCAGTGTTATTTGTAAAGGATTAAGTGGTACATACTATGCTTACAGAGCGCATATATAAGCGGTCAAAACCCTTGAGAAACAGATAATGAAAAATGAAAAGAGAATTATTGTTTGGAATCTTGATGTCCCATATGTCTGCTTTTGATTCTGCGACTCAGGCAGTGCGACTTCCCCTGCCATCTCTATAAAGATCTTTTATAGAGATAAGGAAGTGCTGCCCCATTGCAGTATCAACCAAAATGGGAAGGAAAAGCAGCCCCCAACAGTGCCCTAGATTGCACGACCCTGCTGAAGCAGGAAACGACAGGACGCAGGGAGAACCACTCTGACCGAGAGGAGTCAATGAAGCAAGGGAAAGGAAACTGAAGGCCACAGCAAGCCATGCCAGGCAATCGCATCTGGTAGTGCCTGTTCCAGGGTATCAGGGAGTAGTGGCGCCCCCTGACTACAACCTATAGAGCCCTCCAGCGTTGTCCCTAGTCCATGTAAGTTCGAGGAGAGACTAACATGCCTTGACAGATCCAGAAGAGCGAGCTAGGGCTAGAGACACTAATGCAAGCACTTTGATTGCAAGAACACGAAAGCAGTCCTCAATCCTAGGTCAAAGCCTGAGGAAAACCACGGGGCAAGCTCCAGCCAAGGGTAATTTAGACCTAGGTCTCCAGTTATCCCATGAAGGGTATAGCAGTACAGTCAACTTTTCACCTTTGACGTAAAACATAACAGGCAGAAAGCACTCAGATATATACTGTTCAACACACAACATACCTCACAGTCTATTTAACATACTTAACACCTTAAAATGGTCCACATACAAACCTTAAATATACTTGCACTACTCGAGACGATTCCTTCCTCCTTGAAATCTGTGTACATTATGCACTGCCGGGGCTTGCCTCGCGTAAAAGACACGAGGGAGACAGAAAGGGAGAAGAAAACACTTGTCAAAACGTCGAGCTGCACTCTGGGAAGGGAGCGAAGAACCACATACAACATGGACATGAAGGAACCATGGTCACAAGGATAAAGAGTAGAAGGGACAAAGAGTGGTTAAGTTTCTCTGAGGATCCAGACAAGAAAGAAGCACAGGAAGAATTGGGTGAAGTACTTTCAATAACTAGATTGATTGGGCAAAAAACACCTGTCTTGTTATGTTTTATCACGTCGCAGAAACTTCATGTCCCGAATTCTAAATTCTCAATTCCTTGGCAGTTATTGCCCATGGGGAGTATATGACATGCTATGTCGGGGACATCGTAGGCAAGGCCTATTCTCCCCCACCCCTTTGCTCCTTATGTAATTTTCTTTCAAGTCCGTCAGTGATAGCGGTGGGTGTAATCAATTACCTCTAATTGATTACACATATAAGAGCATGAACTTTCTCATTA
>NC_051406.1:20746341-20747056 GCF_015228065.2 Penaeus monodon
AACTAATCAATTACAGATTCCAAAAGTAATCGAAGTCAATGATACCAAACACTGGTGAGTTTGTGTTTAGGGCTCATATAAAAAGAGTACGAAATCACCACCAGAACAGACGAACTGGAGTGAACTTGCTATGAGGAAATGTCAGGTCTTGACAGGACAGGAAGACATATCAGGCTCACAACTTCCCCACAGCTGCCAGCTATAGATTTACCAGCTGGGAAAGAGAGGGGTTGCTGCACTAATAGCACTGACTGCCCAGGGAGATGCAAGTGTTTTTCAGTACATGTCAAGTGATTTTTTTCTATGGAAGGACAATGAAGCCATAAGTAGGTTTATATGTATATGGGAAAGTGGTACAATAATTAGTAAAGCATGGCAGTAGCACGATTTTGTTTGTCTTCATGTAATATGAAATTGGATTGTGGTGAAATTAGGGGAAGGAGAGAGTTCTCCTAGTATGAGGTTGCACTTTTGAAGATTGGTAAAAGAATACTGCTGATGGTGTGATCAGCTTTAAATTTATATCCAAAGGTTATGAAATTACTGGAACTACTAGAGGTTAGTTGCTGAAAAGAAATGTCAGGTCTTAATAGGATAGACAAGGCTCAATCTTCAGCACCTGAGAGAGGTAATGGTAATAGTGAAGAAATAATGTGAGACTACTAAGGTGTATAATACTTGCAAAAATTGTGGCTAATAGGTGAAATGAGTGGTG
>NC_051406.1:20749013-20749972 GCF_015228065.2 Penaeus monodon
AGCCCATGAGAGTGAGAAATATGTTGAAACAGCCTTACAGTTGCCAGTTCAACATTTAGCCATGGCAATGTCTGACATAGAATATGTTCTGTTTTGTCACTGGGCAGAATCTGTGACAAACAAATATCAAAATATATACATGTGCCACGGGAGTCATGGAGAGAGTCACTTATCTAATGACAAAACAATGTGATAGAAAGTTCCTTTTTGAGTCCTGCTGGGGCATATGGGCATACCAGACTTGGGCATGAGGGGGCAAATCTTGTATCATCCCCAGGGCCAGGGAATGAGTTGTTTGTCATTAGGAATGCTGATCACAGCTGACTAGTGATACCTAAGGAATGACATAGGCAGTGGGGGTAGAGTTATATATGTAGCATAGTACAGAATGGAGTTGTATCTGTAGTGCAGTATAGAGTAGATGAAGTCTTAACATCTTAAAATGTTAGTAGAATCACATAATAAACAGTGTAATAGGGATGAGTGTTTGCTATACTCATAATCTACATGAAGTAGCAGTAACCAGGGAACAGGAACACACTCCCATACATTTTTATATTATTTACTTCTATTTTCTGTAAGGCACCTTATTGACAAATGGCACCTGTTTTCTTGGTAATATATACTATTCAATTTGAAAAGAAATACTTTGTTTCTATTTTAAGGATACTTACACCAAAAAAAATAAAGTTTATTTTAATCATATTTAATTTGCTTTTTTATAATCCTAAATATTTCAGATAAATCTGTATACAAGTTCCTAAAAATGAAAGATGAACCAACATTTACTACTTATTTTATTTTAGGACTGCCTGGACTGTTTCTTTATATGTGAAAGGGGAAAAGTAATTATATGAAATACAGACAAAGAAGGGAATTTTCAACCGTTTCCACTATTTCAACAGTGGTAGGTAGTAGGTGTAGTATGTTCCCAAAAAACATAATACACCAAAAAACAT
>NC_051406.1:20750082-20751451 GCF_015228065.2 Penaeus monodon
AAATAGTAACATACAAAATCTTGTGCTCCAATATAGAAAAAAAAAATAATAATAAAACTGATCATTTCCAAAACATCTTTAAGCATTCTTATAATGAACCTCTGGCAAGGCTCTTAGTTTATCTGCAGCTTGTTCTGCTGTTAAGTCACGCTGAGCTTGTGCTAGCATTTCATAACCAACCATGAACTTCTTGACAGTAGCTGAGCGCAGAAGAGGAGGATAGTAAGAACCATGAAAAACCCAATGTTGGACATCATCTTGGAGACATGGCCCAGTTGGAGCACCTGGAAAAGTGCAAAAGGGTATGAGAGTGATGCATATGACAGTGAGATCAGATACTAAATTGATTGTTAACATTAACTATGTAATATTTTAAACAACACTGTTCCATATCCAGGTTTACCACCAACCAAAATTATATAGAACAAAATATAAAATCCTCACCATGCCAACCCATAGAATAAGGGAAGGAGCATTCAAAGAGATTGTCGTATTTGGTTGTCAATTTCTTTACGATATCAGCCAAAGATGTCTTCTCTGTCTCTGTGAGATCTGTCATGCGAGACACATGGCGCCTTGGAAGAACCATTGTCTCATAGGGCCAAACTGCCCAGTATGGAACCACAACAACCCAGTCATCATTTGTAACTACAAGACGTTCCTGAAAAGTGCTCTGACCTGTTACAAATCCACCTATTGTGCTGAACTGATTTGTTGCATGGGGTTTGAGTCTGGTGCTATCAGATTTAATTATTTTAAAAAATGGGAAAAAAGTTAAATAAGATTAATTAATTTTAATACAATATTTTCTTTATCTATGCCTATACAGTAATACATGTTAAATTATTTACACTAATGATAATGAGAGGATCCTGAAAATTTAAACTGTTGATATTGTGAATGCAATTATACATGCCATATGAACTATGATTTCAGTTTATAAATTTTGCTTACACTATGTACTATGTGGAGCCTAAAGTGAATCTCTGCTCAAGGCGAGGTTTCAAGTGAAATTTTAATGATGGTAGCATTGTCTGACAGAAAGACTGTTTCTGCTCTTACATTTATTCACTGGTCACAAACAACACAGATGCATGAATACCATAAACTAGTCAGGGCCCTACAACATTAATATTCACTAAGTTATCTTTCCACATGACCTCTCTGTTGCTCTGACCCTGCCTCACTGATTCTGGCTCCACTGACCCTGGTCCACTGACTCTCCTCCAATGACTCTGGAAATGAGCACCAGGTTTTTATACATAGCTGGAGTTTGGCTACCTCCCCTAGTTACCATAGCAATACCTGCAGGACTGACCTGCGTTGACTTGCTGAGGCCAATTGTCCATGAGGGCCAATCAATCATCTG
>NC_051406.1:20751796-20751883 GCF_015228065.2 Penaeus monodon
AAAATCAAATTAGATATGGCATGTGCAGTTGCTCTCTCAGAATCTACAGCTTAATGGATGTTTATAAACTACTATTACTAGACAAAA
>NC_051406.1:20752190-20752609 GCF_015228065.2 Penaeus monodon
ACTTAATATTAAATAATAATATAATAGAAAAATCTGCTTGAATTCAAAGTATTTCACATTTGAATATTGAAATCTTGATTAGATAGCTATTTACACTAATCAAAATTTCATCTGTATTTCTAATACCCCCCACCTAGTGGAAAAAATATATATACTATGTCTGCTTTCTATTTACTATCACTTAAATTTCCTAAACAACTTTCAAATTTAAACAAGGTCAATGATAAAAATAGAGGAAGCACAAATTAAAGCTATTTCTACACATATTTTAATATTCTCAAAAAGCAATTAACGATTACAGTAATTTCAGAATTACCCCAAAATTGTATTCTTCATGCTAAATATCTGATCTATCATACCCTTTGAAATTGTATTTCTATTCATGGATTGACCCTATGAATTATATGATGTAAGAACAA
>NC_051406.1:20752965-20753428 GCF_015228065.2 Penaeus monodon
CAATCTTACCTTCTTTTCAAGTTCTCTGTTAACATAGTCCATCAGCATAGGTCTTCCATACTTGGCAAAGTAGTCTTTTTGATTAGTGTCTTTCAATTTCGGTTCATTGGGCATAAACGAGGATGCCCAGATCTTGAAGAAAAAAAAAGATATGTCTTTTTTCTCATCATATAAGAAGTATATCAGTGCTATAAATGCCATCTCATATACTCACATAACATAAGCATTCCATACTATATTCTTTCACATAAGATAAAATATAAAAACAGAAAAACAGAATAGAAAAACAAAATAAAGGCTTCCCTAACTCAATAAATTCTTTTAATTTACCTGACAATGTGGATGTGGGTTTGAGCATCCCATGACTGTCCCTTTGTTCTCAAAAATCTGTACCCAGGTGTATTTTTTCCCAAGATCTAACATTTGCTTTATCCATCTGCAAGGAGGAATCATACATTAATTT
>NC_051406.1:20753739-20753951 GCF_015228065.2 Penaeus monodon
CTAATACACAAAGATGTAGTTACTTTATCCATCTGCTAAGTAATAGAGAATATTGGCATTCGCTGTTACCAGCATCACTCATAATTTAGAATTACCATCATGTATATTCCTATTATCTTTACCCTTGATCATCTCTCAGTGCATTTTAGCTCTATCATCACTGCAACAAACATGAACAATAGTAAAGAATAGATTACAAAGTAAACTAATTA
>NC_051406.1:20754439-20754906 GCF_015228065.2 Penaeus monodon
ACTCTTCTACTTTTAAAACTGTTCACCATTCATAAATCTATCTTATATATAGGCCCAGTTACTGCCACAGTAGTAATTATTTTTTCATCTTGCTTGACTCACTCATCAATAACCGTCTTGATCTCCTGGCAGGTCATGAGAGGGAGTGTCAGGTTTGACTTAGGGTGGAAGCACATGACCCGACAGGTGCCATGTGTGGAGACTGAGAGAGCAGTGGGTTGACATTCCTGCGTGGAGCTTGAACATGATTTAGGATTGACCTGTTGAGAGTGTTGATGAGGGAGTGGGGGATTCCTGGGAGAATTTTGAACCAAATATCTGCATATATCAACTTTAAGAAGAAAGAGACAATAGTAATATTTCTTATAAACATAAATTTATACATTATTTCAACTTTCCTGAAAATTATTTTTAACCGTCTGCTACAACCTCAGTCAAAAGTATCTACCTAATCATTACAGAATTTA
>NC_051406.1:20754945-20755135 GCF_015228065.2 Penaeus monodon
TAATGACCTCTGCTTGGTTAGATACATACATTTAGGTTTAAATCCCTCATTCCCCAGGTTAATTTTTTTCACCTGTTCATAATTAATCATAACCTGACAAAGAATTTTCCTGCCAATGTAATATCATAGAAGCAATATAAGCAGACAGCTGTAATTTAACTGCCATCACAAGAGCCTCCCTACATCTAAA
>NC_051406.1:20755163-20755378 GCF_015228065.2 Penaeus monodon
CATATGATCTTACCTCCCCATTTGGGCGCACCACACCTGGGCAGAGAGGGTTCTTCGGGTCATGGGCTGGTATGTCCTCTCCAACTGGCTTCTCAACCTGTCCTGCCCATGGCCTCTTCATGCGATGGGGAGACACTAATATCCAGTCCCCTCGCAAAGGATTGAACCTCACGTGTTGATGCTCTTATGAAAGTTAGTAGAAATAAAAGTTCTTG
>NC_051406.1:20755405-20755904 GCF_015228065.2 Penaeus monodon
TCTTTTTAAGAAATGCATTTATTCTATTTTCTAAAATGACAGCCAATTGTCATTGTAATTAATATCTAATTTTAAGAGCATTACACAATTGCCTCAATTACAAAAATCTGTACAAACTTTTAGAATATCATTACTAGCATCTTCCAAAACTAATCTGAGAAGTAAACTGCTGTAATACAGTATATGCAAAAAACTAAAATTCTTCTTCATATTTCAGAATTAGCTAAATAAAACCAGACACAAATATAACAACCTAATAACTTACCAGTTGGTTGAAAGGCCATGATTTAGAAAATACACTTGGATGATGCTCTAATATAAAGTTCAGCTTATCTCTTCTCTCTAATAATAAGCCTTAGCACAAATGAAGCCTCAGCATAGCAGTGCTTCTGAAGAACATTTATCTCTAATCAGTCCAGATGTCACTCAGCATATTCTCACACTATCCTGTCATGAGAAATGTAAAACATTACTTATTAATTAAACGTCCAAAATATTC
>NC_051406.1:20756005-20756117 GCF_015228065.2 Penaeus monodon
CTTTCATGTCTATACCATATGATGAGATTTCAATGTGATATGTGCCTGTTGCATACTTCATATACCAATATAACATGAAGATAATTACATAAATCAATATACCCACAATGTC
>NC_051406.1:20756144-20756362 GCF_015228065.2 Penaeus monodon
TATCACCAACATACATAAGTATAGTTTGTAAATGAATATGATATTACAGTGCACTTTTTCCATACACAATATATTAGAACTAAAATCCAAGACACAGATAAGAGGTACAAAAATTATTATTTTTTAAGTTAAATAAACAAGCAAAATTGTATTTATGATTACTAAACTCAAGGTTTCTCTACAGATAAGAAACCTTATCTTGAGTGGGTAAAATTGTT
>NC_051406.1:20756891-20757673 GCF_015228065.2 Penaeus monodon
GGTGCTTCTACTGCTGCTACACCTACAACACACAATATAAATTTTAGCTTGACATAACTTTACCAACTCTTGCACATAACAACCATAACAAAACTAGTAATCACGAAAATGGCTCAAGAGGACGATGCCGTTGCCTCCCTTTGCACTCTGGCAAAGACCAACAGCACCCAGCCGACCTCCCTTGCTACGATATATTCAGCAAATATAGTAATTAGGCTCTTAAACTGGACCCATACCCTTTTTCTTGGATGAAAAATCATTAAGTATGGTCTCATATTGGTAAATAATTGACAGAATGTATGTACTGGTGGTGCAGTCATACTGTTTACTGCTGTTCTCAAAATCAGCCCTATTGGACGCCTATTATCATTATGTCAGATGATGTTTCAAATGCTCCTAATGACCATTGCGTTAGATTTTTCACATTTTCCCACACGGTCCTATTTTCTATAATTACCAAAGAGCATTCATTCCTAAAGACCAAATTAATTCGTGTTCATTTTTACTTTTACAGGTTAGGATGTTATTTCTCCGCATTCCAGTGCTGACTTACCCCATATATATATTCCCCCTAACTCTTTAATTCTTATATAATGGAGCTGAACAAACTCATAAAAGTATGTACACCCAGGCTGAATGGTTGTACAGATGATACTTATTAGACACATTTATCAAAAGTTTCTCTCTAGAAACATTAGAACTTGACGTCATTACTATGACAGGACTGTCCCGTGCTGATGTCAGCAGTCGTCTACGTAATTTATAACCATCTTTGAGCTTTG
>NC_051406.1:20758554-20758830 GCF_015228065.2 Penaeus monodon
AAATCCACTGCTATCGATATGGTTACAAGCATTTTGTAAAATGGATAAGAAAGAGAGAGGAGGAATACCCAGAATAGAGAAAGTAAAAGGGTGAAATTGAATAAAAACTTTGCTACTATCTCCATTTCAACCTTTATATGCCACTATAGCTTTGCTGCCTCTGAAAACAGTGTATCATCACGCTGACTTTATCTAATCTGATTTAGGACTTTACATAACCATCATTTAAAAAGTCAGAACGAAGCCTTAATAATGAAACTGCTAAAACTCAATTTT
>NC_051406.1:20759325-20760001 GCF_015228065.2 Penaeus monodon
CCTTCATAACCCTAGTGACAGATTGACAGCATTCGCTTTAGTTCTTTATATTCCGGGTCCCTCTAAAAGCCAATCAGCTGCTGGAAGTAAACAAACGCTCGGTCGAGGCTCGCCTTAGGTTGCGTGCGGCTTCAGTCTTATGACAAACGCAGGCATGGAGAAAGATAGACATCTGAGTCCTTTTGTTTACTGGGCACAGACTGACACCGCTGTTACTTTACGCGTTGAGCTAAGAAATGTGCAGGCAAGTTATAAATAATGGCTGCTCTATTTGGTTATTCCAGTGATTGTGTCTATGGTTTTATTATTTATTTTGTATTTTTGCTGCATTGGTCACGATATTTGTAGGGATGTTATATTAAAATATGACTGTGAAATGAAAAGTTAAAGTTTAACGGTTTCATTACAATCTCGATGATTGACATGTGTGTGATACAGGGACATCTAGACATCATGCACATCAACGTGACTGTGCGCAATTTAGCAATACCATTAGTACTGTTAGCATTCATCTTAGATTATGGATATTGGATATTTAAAGTATATGCCTTTACCCAGTTGCAAAGTATGATTGAGGTAATTAAAATGGAATGAATAAGAGGGAAGAATAAATGGTTTCTGCAATATCCAAGATTATGCCTGTCATACCCACAGTTTTAATAACGAATTTTAAGTA
>NC_051406.1:20760047-20760249 GCF_015228065.2 Penaeus monodon
CAGCTTCTTACACCCCAAAATTTTATTAATTTTTATTTTGTGTTAATTATATTTCAGCTTTTTGTACCCCCAAATGATTTGTATATGTAGTATGCCTTAAGTTCTAATAGAGTTTCATATTATTCAGAAAATACACATTAACCTAGAAATAATTACTAGTCCATAATTATTTTAGATACATATTTGCCTGGGAATGTTTTAA
>NC_051406.1:20760367-20760960 GCF_015228065.2 Penaeus monodon
TACTTCAATCTATTTTCTTTTTCACCTTATTAGGGATGATAATATTAGTTTGCAAATAAAGACTAAAGGCTAAAGCTATATCTGCAAGCAGGCAGAAGGGAGAAGCTTTATATTACTGAAGCCAATAGACTTGTCCACACTAGTAGCAAGTATGAGAGTCAAGGCAGTATGAATAAAAAAGTTATTTTTTCTTCTTTGAACCTCTCTATTCAAGCTTTTACTGAGTGAGATCTCATAAAAAAATAAAGTAAAAGCAAACTCAGTTTAACAGTAAAAGAAAATATTTCATGCAGAAATATAAATGAACAACCACCCATGCTCCCATGTGGATGTGCCCTAATTCATGTACTTTTTAACTTCCAGTCCCCTGATGTGGACCTCCAGGAACAGACACTGTCATTTTCTGCTGTTGCCAATGGAGCGCAAGGTGAAAATAAGTATGGATTCAACCTGAAGCTCCTCAAACCCATTGATACAGAGGTAACGTTTCTTTGTTTCAGTCAAAAATTTATTGGCATTTTCACACTAGTATTAAATAGTGAAGCATTTAAATATAAATTCCAAGTTTTCTTCCTAATACAGTGTACATTTGC
>NC_051406.1:20761385-20762937 GCF_015228065.2 Penaeus monodon
TCCATGTTTTTACTTTGCTCATAAGCAGCTTGTTAAAGTAGTATTGAGTAAGAATTAGTACCTTATAGCATTTGATATGGATAGAGGATTTTATATGTGATTCTTAGTATATAGACTGTAGAAAGACATTATTCAACAGAACATTACTAAATTTTATATTTAGTCCTTTAGTGCTTTTGGAATAGCAAAATAATTTCTTTTTCATTTATGTATCTGAACAGAAAAGCAAATACAGAATCTTAGACAGAAATGTTGAATTCAGCCTCATGAAGTCAGAGATTGAATTCTGGCCAAGGCTTTTAGAAGATGCAAAGAAACCAGCTTGGCTGAAAGTAAGTACCATGTTCTTTGATAGTTTTTACAGAACAATAGATCAAATGTTGATTTGTTTATTAGCTAACACTAAAATAATAATGTAGATTACAAGAGAAATGACAAAGGAAGAATGGTCTATAGAAGAATACATATACTTTTAGATTGACTTTGACAAATGGACTCACGAAGAGGACTTATCTGATGAAGCCAGAGACATCATGGAGGATTATCCTGATCTTTATAACAGGGTCCAAGCTGAGGAAATGGGATGGCCGACAAAGAGTAAGAGCAGGGTTGATGTTGAGCATTACATATTTTAGTAGAAAATAAGTCTAGTCTGGTAGAACAGGTAAATATTTAAATATTTACCTTAAATATCCAAATAATTAACATTGATGTAATATCCTTTCATATATGTTATCAGTTATTTAACTATTTATTTTTTGATGCGTGTTTCAGGAGAGAGTATGAAGAAAGTATATCTTTTCCTGTACAACTTGTGGCAGTTTATAGGATTCATATACATTGTGGTTGTCATGGGAACCAGATACCTAAGAGATGGTCCTGGTAAGTTTGTTTCATAGTTTAATAGTTATAGGGCAAAAAGAAGTCATTATAGATATTATTTGTAGTTGTAGATAGGTGGGAAATACTGCACCAAAGATTTAGATGTTTTGTTCATTAATATGTCCCCATCTAGTCAATTAGTTTAAGAATGAAAGTCTAATACAATATGTAATTATATAAAAAGAAAATAATAAATCAAAAGCATTTTTTCTTCTACTACCTATCACAGCATCAATGGAAGGAACTCACTTGAATGTTGGCTGGATGCTGCGGCTATGCTTCATAACACAATTTCTGGAAATCTTCCACCCAATGGTTGGCTACACAAAGGGATCAGTGTTTGAAGCTGTTGTCCAGGTAGAATGAATTGCATCTTGTACATCATTAGAAAGAATGCATTTTGGACAGAGAATATTACATTGTACTGGAAATTTGTCATACAGCACTGACCTGTAATCTGGATAGACATTTCTTTTTCTCCACCTTCTTCTTAGTCTCCCCTTTTCATGACCTATGGTTCTACATCTCAGGTTGGTGGAAGAGGAATTATCTTGTTTTGTCTGATCGAAGGAGAAGAGAGAATGCAGACCAAACCAGTGATATTTTACCTGTATCTTGTTTGGTCACTAATAGAACTTGTAAGGTAAGACATTTCTTTATCTAATTGAAC
>NC_051406.1:20763079-20764259 GCF_015228065.2 Penaeus monodon
CCCCAATCTAAATCAGATTGAGGCAGGATACATCTTTGAAGATTATTAAATCAATATTCCACAGGTATCCTTACTACATGCTGAGGGTCTATGATGTTGAGATAAGCTTCCTGACTTGGCTGCGATACACCATCTGGATCCCACTTTACCCTCTTGGCTTTATTTGTGAAGGAGTTGTAGTTCTCAGGTGAGTTCATTTAAAATGTAATGTAGTAATGTATTTGCAGCTTCATACTTGCATGTTTTACAAGTCACTGAATGTTTGAGATTAAGGGGTTACATGGTACCTGGGGGTGAAGGGTATAATCAAAATCTAGAATTTTTCAAAACTGGGCTCAAAATATACCATCTAAACATACTCCCAAAGCAAAATTTTGACCTTATAGTACACTTTAAATATCTAACATGGGTTTAAAGCCCTAACCCACTGGAGGGGTATGGCAAGTTGGGACCATCTATGTGCATAGAATAAAGGCAAATTTCCATTGAAATCCTGCTTTTACCAGCATCAGGCTGAATATGTGCTGGTCTGGGAAGGTGTCAACTTGCAGAGGCTCGATAGCCACTTAAGAAACTAGTTACACATGAACATTCAGAAGGAGTGCACACTTATCTCAGAGCTCCTGATTCCTGATTCTGGTTAAAATAAACCTCTTTCCAATGATTTAGTAGCTCTGCGGACCCTAGGCAAAGGTGCAAGAATAGAATTTTTTGATGGGGCTGTCTAAGTGCTGGACTGTAGTTACTCTTCTAAATATAGTACTTGTATCTGAAATATTTTGATGATTTTTAAAATACTTTACTTCTCAAGTATAAAGACTAAGACATATGAAAATTGCACAGATAGGTTAGAAAATAAAACAGGAACATAGCTTTCTAACTTTTTATTGATCATATCTCTTCAATATTTTTTTTTTCTATCACAGAAAATCTAAAATGAATCAGATTTACATGAAAATGCCTGGGAATATTGCTTTTTACAAGCAGTTCAGCACCGATACCTAGATATTTTGGATAAGGTAAAGAAGACAGGAGTAATAAGAGAAAAAGAGACAAAATAATTGATTTTATGCAATATTGTACACACAATAAAAAGAAATGCCAACCTGCCTTTGTTTATATGAAAAATTCAAAATTCTTTGCATAGGTCAGTAAGCACACTAAATGACTATTTACAGCC
>NC_051406.1:20764394-20765306 GCF_015228065.2 Penaeus monodon
TTTTCAGAATTGTTATTTTCTCAGCCTTCAAAAGAATTTCCTCAAATGATTATGATATTAGAAGTATAGCATTTTTTATTTCCATCTATTTTACAATTCATTTGTAGTAATAAGCTCTATAAAGACAGAAAATTTTGTTGGTGCCTGTGTACCTATAAATATTATGATTGTTTTCATGGCTTCTTTACCCTTGTTACAAGATTTGTAAGGAGCCACATTATCTTAGATGCAAAGATAGAAATAGAGAGTCTATAGTGCCATAAATATTTTACTGCTTTGGGTAATAATATACAAAATGCATCAAAACAACAAACTAGCTAAATTAGAATATATGAATTCAGTTTTATTAATGAAATCTCCATTCATTCAGGGATATCCCATACTTTGAAGAGACAAAGAAGTTCTCTGTCGCACTGCCTAACAAGTGGAACTTCAGTTTCTATTTCCCAAACCTTCTCAGATGTTATCTCCTCTTCTTCCTGTTTCCTGGTAAGTTTAAAAACATGTTACTGGATGTTGAAGTTTATGACCTTGGCATAAAGCATTATTTTGTTAGTCAGGTGTTTACATAATTTACTCTTTATATACAAGGAGCTGTATGTATCCCATATTGCCATGCCATATAGCAGTACCTAGGATAGACAGGGTTAGTTTTCAGACTTGTTACTATGTATAGTAAATCCAGTGATATGAATTTTGTTTTTGTTTTACATTCCATATAGCCATCTGAATCTAATCAGAGTTTGATTAAATCAGTTTTCTGTAAATATTTTTAGAAGAAAGAAATAGTAGTAAATAAATGAGTAAGTGAAAATCAGGCAAAAACTTTCAGCTGTCAAGCAACTGTGTTAACTTATTAGAATTATTAGTTTGAAGCAAAACAAATACAGCCAAGAGAGAAATTAGTGATTA
>NC_051406.1:20765819-20766696 GCF_015228065.2 Penaeus monodon
GCCTTTTCTTAAGTGGGAGTAAATCTGTTTCATTTGAGCAGTTTTGCTCATACAGTATATGCCTGTCTTGTCCCAATGGAGATGAGGTAAAATGGTATGATGTACTGTTATCTGTATGTTGTGATCCTGTTCTGTGATGTGTAATGCTCATCATTTTCATATACGTTTTTTCTGCAGTGATGTACAAGATGATGACCCACATGTACCATCAGCGTGTTAGGAAGTTGGCTCCTCCAAGCTGGAAGAAAAAGTTTGAATAGCACAATATAACACATATGGTAAAGGTGTTGTAATGGTAACATTGTATTTCAAGTCTGGATATGTTTTGGATTATAAAGAAAAATAGGAAAGAAGATGATTCATGTTCTAAATATATATCATAAATTTGTAGGACCACTTTCCTGTCTAACTCACTGGTACATATTACAAGAGAAAAGATCAAAGTCGATGTATTACAGTTGCATAGGAGAATCCCACATACATATAAAGCATGTATGTGTATGTATCCTTGATTTCATAAAATCATGTATCAGTTAGTAATGCTCTGTATATGAATTCAAATGATGAGATTACTTTTATTTTTCAGTATAAAGGGGGGAGGGGGGAGTTTCTTTTAAGTCAGATTTCTGTGTGAAAATAGGGTGAATGACCTGTGCAGTTCTTATTTCATGACAGGTCTTCATAGATTCTTTCTGAAACAGGAAGCAATAACTTTTGGAAGAATGAACACATTGATAATCATATCAAATAATAAAGGTGAGAGGAGTTAGTGGCTTGACAAGTGTACTATACTTTAACAGTTTCAGAAAGTACCCAAAAGTATAGTTTATATTTTTTTCCCCTAACATATATCCTTGTAACTAATTTATTCAACTTT
>NC_051406.1:20766997-20767103 GCF_015228065.2 Penaeus monodon
TGATCTCCTGATCTCTGTCATTTCCTCTCTCTCACCCCTTCTACTTCTTTAATCCCTTGTAATTACACTTATTTTTAAGACCTAGATGCCATAGGTATTGAATGCC
>NC_051406.1:20767313-20767656 GCF_015228065.2 Penaeus monodon
AGCTAAAGAACAATAAAAAAAGATTTGTCTGTGTGCTGTGAATTAATATCATGGGCAGAGATAGATACGAATGTGTAACAGCATGGAGTTTCATAATTATCATTTGCTGTAAAAAATGTACAAGGTCTCTCTCAGAATTATCTGATATATTTCAGTTGCATGTTTGATCAAATAGTTCTAATCATCAAATTTTATAATAGTAAAAGATAGTTTGTAAAATCTATCAACTAGAATTTATGTACTGCATATGGAAATGGATATTTGTTTTGTACTTGAAAGGAGAAAATGTTTTTTGATTTGCCAACTGGGATTATTTTCTTTACTTGTTTCTTTATTAACAGAA
>NC_051406.1:20767722-20770666 GCF_015228065.2 Penaeus monodon
CTTAAAACAAGCTCTTTTTGCCTTTCCCATTTTGATAAAATCCCAGTTGATTGCAGTCCATGAAGTAATGGGAGACATTGGCAGAATATAGTATTAAATATTTATTGCTATTCAGCAGCTCAGTGTTTGTATGGGAAGATTGACATTATGAATGTTACCCTGTAGCCCATTACTATAGCAAATAAGAACATTTTAGTTACTGTAATATAAGAAAATGAATTTTTCAGAAGTGAATTTTAAACCCTATCTATGTAATTACATGCTTCTGTGTTTTCCAACTTCATGTAGTTTTCCTCATATCTTATACATCCACAATTGCTATTTGTACTCCTAAGCAATCTATTGCATTTTCTCAATCATATTTTAACCACATATTATGTTCTTATGATATTTTTATCAGGTCTAGAATTTATATTTTATTGTATTCTAAGTCTTGGCTGTGACAGAACAAAATAATTAGTCAAGAATGAAGTGCTTGTGAAATCTACAACATATCACAATCATAATTCCAGTTTTCAGTAGGTAGAATACATTTTGTTGAATCTACAAGTCACACAGATACTGTGACTTCTTTTAATAATAATTATTATCTGCATCTCTTTATTCACCATGAAAATATGTTTATTATGGCCATTTACAACTGTTGTATGCCAAAGTGTAAAACATTAGGTACCATACTGGACTTTGTATGCAGGCTTGAATATGTCTCTAATTCAGCACTTACATAATAAATTTAAATGTTGGTAGACATTATGTGGTAAATATGTTAGTGCCTTTAATAATTTTGTGAGGGTTTATGACTAAATATAATCAAAGGTGTATCCATATACCTACATATATTTCCATCTGAAAATGATAAAGCTTAAATGTCTTTACTTTTATCATTATTATAAGATTTAGAGATTGTGAAGACTTTTTTTTAATATCAGGAATATGTGTATTTTTTGTCTAATGGCATACCTGTAGTTTTTAATATCACTTCTTTCTTACTTAAGAAGTCCCTATTAATTTATTTAATTTATCAGATATGAAAGGTCACAACAGCAGCTTATAAGGAATGAATTGTACTGTTTAGAAATTATTGTGGGTCCTTTAGAGTTTAAATTTGTTTGGGAGTTCAGAATTTAAATGATATCCCTCTTATTTGAATGAACACATTTTCTTTTTATTTAATTCTTCTCACTGTATAAATGTATGAAGAAATTTGTAAATGCATATTTCTGTAATATGTGTAACTGAATCATAAATGATTAGGGAAGACAGAATATGTTAAATGATAATTACATAATATTACAAAATATATATTCTGTTTCTCATATTATAATTAATTCCCTCCTAAATCACTGTTAGTACTTCTAGTCATTTCAGTATTGTGAAATGTGTTCCAGAAAAATTTGGTAAAGAAAAGCTTGTTTACTTACCCACTGAGTAATAAGAATAAAAGTTATAAAACTAGTGATAAGCCTTTCTGTTTAAAACTCAAACTTTAATTGTATGGTAGTCTCCTGATGAAATATATGGAAGGGAATATGTGGAGGAAATGTTTTTAAGCTTCAGTACAAAAACTGTGAAGGGTTTAGCCTCTCCATAATGATTACATTATTTTCCTTCCTATTCTTTAGCTTCTTCTAACTGGTGTGTGGTTTGTGGTGAAATAAGTTATCCTTTATTTATGAGCCAAAGATACTGTGTGAATCACAAATTACAAACATCCATAATTCAACAGTAATTAATAGATAGTTATTACATCCATTGTAAATAATTTGTAGCATTGCACTGTTAGCTGTTTGCTTTGCCTCAGATATAAAATTCAATTTTGTCTTTCTTCAATCTTATATTCTATATTATTTTTTGATTGCACTTAGGTATTTCGAGCTGCCAAGTAAAAAAGTTTCAAATGCTAGATATACTTTTAACCACAATGTTTTAAAAAATTTTATAATGAGAAAAAAAGCAAGATTCATCCATGAGGCCCATCAAGTATTTTATGCAGCTAAATGCTTGTAAATACATGGTGCAGAAATAAATAGTTCAGGCAAAATAATCATATAGCAAATGTATGATATAAAAATTAGGGATAATTAAATAGCATATGGATTTTCAGTTTGTAATATATAAACACCACGACCAGTACATCATATCCGTTTCAAATAATCTGTTTAGATATTGATACCAAATGCAAATGCAGTCTACATTTTGCACAAAAAATCAATAAAACTTTCATTACTAATTATAAAATCTCTTACTACATAATTTCACTATGTGGTGCGACTTGTTTCGACGTTTTTCACCTTGTCCTTGTTGTCTGGTACAATTTCTGTTTCATAATAGCAGGTGAGAAATATCTTAGCAGCTTCCCCTACTAGCGTTTTGTCGGGTATACTGGCGGCAGTACCATATACTTTGCCCTGTGGAGAAAAGAGAAGTGTATTTATGGGAATTTCTCATCTGCAAACCTTTTTTTGTTTACAGTTTGGAACTTTCTCTCCACTGACACACAAACACACGGATTATAAATTCGCTCTTTCCCACCCACTCACACTCGCTCTTTGATCCATCCCTACCCCCCTACCCCAGTCCCTTATCCGCCAGCCAACCCCCAGACCCTATCCTCACACCCCATATCTCCCTCAACAACACTAACCACTCCCGAAGGCGGTTGAGGATTAAGGCGAACGACGTCCATTGTTTCCTTCACATCCTTCACCAGTTCTTCGGCGAAATTGTCCGTGGCTTGGAGGCTGGTCAGGCACACGTGGAGGCTGAGACGAAGAGACAAAGTAAGGAAAAGGAGAAGAAAATAGGGTTTGGGTATTGTTGATGGTATCTTTAGTAGATTATTCATCACAAACACCACGATCATTAGCATTACTGTTATCACCATATCTCCCTTCCTGGAAAATAATATATATGTAGAATATATAGTCTTTTGCTGCTATTATAT
>NC_051406.1:20770717-20771201 GCF_015228065.2 Penaeus monodon
ATATCCATTCCTGAAAAATAATATATATGTAGAATATATTTCATAATTTGTAGAGCTCGTGTTTCTCCTAACGCGAACGCGAGTATAGCGACATACTTCTCTTTTAGGAGAATATATATTACCTAAACAAAAGATACGCTGGTATCAAAATCATCACATATTTTAAAACTTGCCTAAACGGTTATTCAAAAAAGCGAGCTTAAAGCGAATATTTAACCACGCGAAAATTACCACCTAAATCGTTGGTTAAAATGGTAAAATCACCTAAAAATCCTCAACAATGGCGTACTGATTACCTACCCCGGCGGATACTGGAGGAAGGTGAGGTGCCACCCCCGCGCCGTCATGAGGTCTCCCACGGCCAGGATGTTGACCTCCGAACTCCTAAAGGCGACGATGGAGGTCAAGGGGTCGCCAAACAGCTGGATCCCGGGAACCCTCTGGAGCCTGCGGAGGAGGTTGCTTTGATTCCCTTCTTCGACAA
>NC_051406.1:20773866-20774311 GCF_015228065.2 Penaeus monodon
TGCAGTCGGAGTTTGCCATAAATGTCGAGGAGCCTCCTTCGTTGCGTCAGTTGCACCACTAGTGGAGGTTGTCCTAACACCCTTACTGATGATGACGTCAGAAGCGGGAATCTACACTTCTGGACATTAGGAATAGCCGGTTCCGAAATCCAACAACCGATCTATAGCACAACCACGAAAACAGTAACAGGCCTGAATATGATTCTGAGTATGTCCTAGCTTTTTTCTCTCTATTATTTTGGTAATTGTGGTTTGTGAAAGAGCAAAAACAGTTGGAGGAGAAAATTAGGACACGAAGTAGGTGTTGACAACATTCATCTTTTTACCGAAAGCGATCCCGAGATTATTTTTTTCTGATACCGAGAAGAATAGAAAAGAGAAACAGATGCGCAAGGCTTTACAGGTGTTGCAACAGGTAACTATAAAGTGGGCGAGTATTAAAGGC
>NC_051406.1:20774750-20775559 GCF_015228065.2 Penaeus monodon
TCTGCTTTTATATAAACCCGTGCTTGTGTGCCTGCATGGCGTATCAGAGCACCAATACGAACGCGGGGCAAGATTGCCGGTTCTGAGAAACATTTCCACGAAAAACAGGTCCCGCGCTTAAAAACTGCAGGACCCGTCAGCAGCCCATCTTGACCTTCGCACTGATGTATTTCTGCCTCAGTGCCGGGGCCTCCATAAAGCAGGGGCGGGTGATTGAGACGCCCCGGGTTTTTGTGGAGTAGCATCAACACGAATAGTTTCCAGGTCACCCGCCAGAGTACAGAGGTAACATGATCCCCCAAACTGGTCGGTTGAGCTCCGCTGTTGTTACGTAACGTAACTCTTTTTCACGCTCTCTCACCTGCTCCCCCCTCTCCGCCTCTCTCCCTCCCTCTATTCTTCTATCCTCCCTCCTCCATACGTAAAGGGCGTCGATTGCCGTGAGCCAAGATCAGGGGGCGAACCTACCGCTGTTTCAAGTCCCGGGCTGTTCTTATGATCCTGCGCGCGGCGTCGGTGTACCCACTGACCCCGTGATAGAGGAGGGCAGCCCAGCACACCGCCATCAAACCTATCGGAAAACAAGACATTTTTTTACTTTTGTTGTAGACAAATGGGTGTTCACGCCGCAGCGTAAAACATCTAGCACTCATTCCCCCTTTGCCTCCTCGGCCAGGGACGCACGCATAACCCGCTCTGTCGACCGCTCGCGTCTTCGAGGATCTCGCAGGATATACGAGCGTTGCCGCGACCGCAGAGAATTTATGGCGGAGGTGGTAACTTTTGGTAACCCAATCACAGTAGAGTGA
>NC_051406.1:20775720-20776084 GCF_015228065.2 Penaeus monodon
TGTTGTCACTTAGGAGGGGGGAGGGGAAAAGGCGTCTTGTCACTGGAAAGAGAATTTCGGGTTTGGAAGTTGAATGCTAGAGACATAAACGAAAATGAGTCAAGCAAGGGAATTACAGAATGAACAAGAATAGACAAATATATGAGTCATAAAAAATTAGATGAAAGTGTGCCAAAAAAACATATGCAAGAGACCGGAGGCAAGGGGAGAGGTGGGGATAAGGGAGGGAGGGAGGCAGAGGGGGAGGGTGAACACTGCTATTGATCTTGGCAGTATATAGGCCCATCTCACAGCTGCGTTGATGAGCGAGTGGGGTGATGTATGTATATATGTGAACGAGTAGTAACGCGCGCGCGAATGCGCT
>NC_051406.1:20776198-20776454 GCF_015228065.2 Penaeus monodon
CATACATATGTCTACTACCAGGAAAAGACGGACTTCTTCTGAGAAGTACATTGTAGTGCGTACGCTATTGAGTGTGTGTGTTGTGAATATTTTAATGTGTGCGTACGCTAATTTGCATAAATCGGCATCTGTATCTCGATGTAACGTGCGTGTCTGTGCTGAATGTTTGAGTCAATACACCGATTCATAAAATTGAAATTGTGGTTTTTTCAAGTCTTTTCTTATAGTTTTGATAAACTTCAGTGCCAGACATTGT
>NC_051406.1:20777429-20777842 GCF_015228065.2 Penaeus monodon
AAAGAGAACGCAGACCCGACACGCCTGCAATTGCTAAGGAAACATGATCGATCTGAAATTAGCTGAAGAGAGAGAGTTTGAATGCTTACCCTTCCCCCCCTTTCTGGTCTTCCCTTTTTCTCTCTCCCTTTCCTTTATTTTCTTTTGGTTCTTATCTCTGGTTTCTCTTCTTCTTCTTCTTCGTCCCTTCTCTCTATTTCTTTCTTTCTGTGTGTGTTTCCTTGTCCTTATTTCATTACGTTTCATTCCTATTGTGTTCGCTTTCTCTTTTTCTCTCCTTATTCTTCTTATTCCTCTCCCCTAGTTCCTACTCCTCCTTCCATTTTCTTTCATTTCCTTCGTCTGTTTCCTTTCTTTAACTCCACAGGTTCCTACCTCGTCTTTCTTTTCCCTCGCCACATTTTATTTATCAG
>NC_051406.1:20778052-20778534 GCF_015228065.2 Penaeus monodon
GTTCTTATTTCCCACCTGCTGCACTTTTTCCATCCTCTTCCTTTAGTCTCTCATCTACCCTTTTCCTTTTCCTTCCCCGCCCTTTTCGCATTTCCCTTATTCTGTCTCCATCATCCTTCCATTCTCTTATCTCCCTGTCCGTTATTCCTTTGCCTCTATTTTCCTGCTCACCTCTTTCCCCACCTATCTGCTCACAATCTCCCTACCTCCCATCTTCCTTCTTGCCTCCTATCCTCTTGCCTCCTATCTTCCTACTTACACAAATTCCTGCTCTGCCCCCTATTCCTCTCCCCCCCCCCATCCTCCCTGCCCTCTCCTTTCCCTCTGTTTCCCGTCCCCCTACTTACCCCTTACCCCCCTGCCAGTTTATCCCCCTCTCTACCGCCACCCCCTTTGCTTCTCACGCCCCAACACATACACATAATCAGCCACGTTTTTATTTTCATCGCACGAAGCAATATCAAGAGGGAATGGTATCTGAA
>NC_051406.1:20778574-20778754 GCF_015228065.2 Penaeus monodon
GAAAAGTGGAGAACAATAAAATAAAAAAGAGGAGGTATGAAAGCACGAAAGGAAGGGAGAAGGGAAGCAAAAGATAGATGAGAAGAATGGGTGGGGAGGGAAAAGGAGAGCATAGGAGAGGAGGGAAGGAGGGATCGGATCGGTGTTTTGCGAACTAATGTCCTCTTGATAGTTTCCATA
>NC_051406.1:20778836-20779234 GCF_015228065.2 Penaeus monodon
ATATATGTTAACATCCTTAATTTTCACCATCAGATAGTTTTATACATTCATTTTTCAGGTTCTCCAATATACTTATATCTTATATTATATTTCACACATATATAACGTCCCTTGAATCAGTTCCTAAGCGTCCCCAACATACAATGATCTCCATGCATACACACAGGCACTACTGTATGCCACACACACGGATATAAAGTAAACCGTGTATTAATTCCCACGCTCCTCCAACTTACCTCCGGGTCGAGAACCAGCGATTGTCGGTGACCCGTAGATGCCTCCGGGCCAGTCGGGTGTCACGAAGTACTGGTAGTGACGGTATTCTGGTCTTCGGTACATGATCACGCTGGACCCTTTGTGAGCCTGGCCGTACTTTTCAGCAAAGAGGAGGTCAAACT
>NC_051406.1:20781649-20781907 GCF_015228065.2 Penaeus monodon
CTGTTTCTCTATTAATCTGCTAATCTATGTTGGATAAATCTGTAATTCATGAGATCTTGTATTACACTTGTTACCCCCCTGATCGGAGGGTAAGTTAGGTACCCTTGCGGGATTTGGTATTGGCAGTGCCATGCTTGCCTGACTGCCTGCACCTCCTGTTATCACCCGCGGCCCAGCTCTCGGACGCAACGCCCTGCACTGGGAGGCAGGCTGGGCCACAGCGGCACCACAAGCGTTACAAACATAGTTTTTTTTTTT
>NC_051406.1:20782093-20782333 GCF_015228065.2 Penaeus monodon
CATACATACTTTATGCGTGTCGGCCGAAATGCTGACCACCCCGGGGACGCGGAAGTCGAAGGGCGGCAAAGGGTAGCCGGCGGCGTCCATGAAGGGCATGAGGAAGCCTCCCATGCAGCAGTCGACGTGGACGGGGACGCCGCGGGCGAGACCGAGGGCGCCGATGGCCTCCACGTCGTCGATGATGCCGTGAGGGAACTGGGGTGCGGACGCCACGAGCTGCAGGGGAGGAAGGGGTAT
>NC_051406.1:20782550-20783522 GCF_015228065.2 Penaeus monodon
TTGAAGAAATGAGGAATAACAAGAATGATGAGATTTGTGATAACTATCACTGTCCTTATTACTTCTGAATACTTAAAAGATCCACTATTACAGAGGTTCCCACACTGTGGTTCGCGGACTATTTGAGGAGCGGGAGTGTACGAGATTATCTATAGCGGAGGAATTTACATTGATGTTTCTTTAAGATTTCAAAGAAGTCATTCACTGGCATTATTTTAAGTTATCTAACGTTCCTGCAAAGTTACTGATTCGCTAAAACTAATCCGAGCTCTGAACATATAATTTCAACCCACGATTTCTATTTTCGTTCAGATTTGAACGTTACTGGCCAGAACCACATGATTTCACTTGTAAAACTAACTGCAAAAGATTAAAAGCACCGACCAAAGAAAAGAAATCCTTGAATCTTGTGAAGATACGACATTAGTATTGTTTTCGATTCGTAACATGTGTATAAGACCCTGTATGATCACACTCATTTATGAAATGCAACCCTTCCTCAAATACAGTAAGTATGCTGTCATGCAACCAGTGCTGGCGTGTGGTGAAGAGTGTGGCGCCAGTGGGGGGATGCGAGTAAAAATTATAAAGGAAACCTTAGCTAACACAAGGGCTCTAAGGTGTGTGTGAGGGAGGTGGGGTCAACAGGTGTGTCAACAAAGGCACGAGTGCAGCATCTGATAGTTGGATGTGAAACTTTTTTATATGAAATGTATTTTCTTGTAACTTTCTCTTTTTCTTTCATTTTTTTTCTTGGTTCTTTTTCTTTTTACTTTCTGTAAACCATATCTTTTGCTTTTCTCCGTTTTCTCTTATTGTCCATTTTCTTGCAAATCTTTCTCCTTTTATTCCATTTTTATTCTATTTTTTATAAACCTTTCTTTTGTTCTTCCAGTTATTCTTTCTCAGTATTTTCTGAAAAAAGCCATTAATTTTCTCATTTTCTTTAAATCTTTTAATTCTTCTAAAACC
>NC_051406.1:20783557-20783717 GCF_015228065.2 Penaeus monodon
CCACCGACTGCCAGCAATACTGGCACGACACTTACCATGACTGTGTTCCTGTTGATAGCTCTGCTCATGGCATTCACGTCTGCCTTGAAGGAAACGGGATCGACGGGTACCTGCGAAAATAATAACATGGGATATGAATGCTTACATTGTGATATTGCTT
>NC_051406.1:20784081-20784359 GCF_015228065.2 Penaeus monodon
TGCTACGTCGAGACCCACGTCCTGATCTTGACGCCGAGCAGCGGAGCATCGCCGTGTCGAAGCGAAGACTGTGACGGCATGGCGAGGGATTGCTTCGACCACCTTCGATCTTCCCCACAGTCAGCGCATCGCCATTCATGTACGCCATCAGGTTGCTTCTCTGACCCCCTCGGAGCTCATCATGGATTAGGAGGTATCGGGGGTAGGCGTGGGGATTTTTGGTTGAAATCAATATCTTTTTTTATCTAATCCTTATCATTAGAAGTCTATTTCCATTC
>NC_051406.1:20785376-20785664 GCF_015228065.2 Penaeus monodon
CCCACCCACCTACCTATCCACCACAAACAGACTTCGAGAACCCACGCATCCACACGCCTCGTCGTCTCCGTGGAAGATGGAGAGGGTCATTCTCACGATCTCCGCCTCCATTTTCCTCACTCCCGGGAACATGTCTGCGTGGAGGGGGTTCGTCAGCGCCGTCATCCCGTACACCTTCAGGAGGACGTCGGAGAGGTCCTCGTTGCCTCCCGAGAAGGCGCCGCCGGAGATCTTGCCGTCCTGCCAGGCATAGTTGCCTGCGGGGGAGGGAGGAGGAGGGGAGGCGGT
>NC_051406.1:20786193-20786350 GCF_015228065.2 Penaeus monodon
CCCTTCCTATCCACCCGCTACCCACCTTTCCCCAGCGTGTTTGCGGCGACGTCGAGGACCCGCTCCTCCGACCACCCGTCTTTAGGCAGCTCCTTGAGGGGCGGGAGGGCGGCGACGGAGGCTCCCGCGTCCTCGAAGATCCCCTTCTGTATCTCTG
>NC_051406.1:20786561-20787023 GCF_015228065.2 Penaeus monodon
CATTGATTAACTTGCTTGGCGGGCGAAGCGACGGCGTTCGGGCGAGGCCGGCCGGGTTGCCGCGGCTTGGCTCCCCCGCCCGCTCGTGTCGCTCTGCTCGGGCTTTGCTTTTGTTGTCGCTTTTGTTTGCTGGTTTTGTTGTTATTTGTTGTTCTGTTGTTTGTTGTTTTGTTAATTGTTTTTATTTTTGTTTGTTGTTTTTGGTGCTCTACGTTGTGTTTGTTTGTTGTTTTTTGTTATTTATTTTCGTTTTTGTTTGTTGTTTTTGTTGTATGTTTTTGTTTTTGTTTTTTATGTTTTCGTTTTTATTTGTTGTTTTTGTTTTTATTTTTTGTTTTTGTTATTTGTTTTTTATTTGTTGTTAATTGTCGTTTTTGTTTGTTGTTATTTGTTGTTTTGTTATCTGTTTTGTGTTGCTGATGAGTGTATTGTTTTGTTGAGTTGTTTATTGTTTGATTGTTT
>NC_051406.1:20787969-20788997 GCF_015228065.2 Penaeus monodon
GACATAAGACATTATTAGACACCAGACATAAAGCAAGCACACAAAACAGCCAGAAAACATTTCCGTCTTGCATTCCGATCTCTCCAGCGGATTCTCACCAATCCCCCATAACAAGAGGATTCGAAGTAAAAAACGAATCACCAATCCCTGCGGGGTCAGTCTCGAAACAGCAGTGGACATGACCGACCCAACCTCTTTTAGGAAATCCATTGTTTACATATTCGGTCGTTCGCCTCGGTACACAACAGGAGTTTTCTGAGTGTAATGTCTGTGTGTGGTCTGTGGGGGGAATATTATCATCGTAGTCTAGTTAGATTATGAAGTTGGTTTAATATGTCGAAGGGTTGTGGTGTGATTTGAGCGAAAACGAATGGTTTTCGGTGAGGTTCTCGTGTTTCGTAAAGATGAGGTTATGAGATTTAGAAGCAAAGCTGTAGAAATATATTTGTTTTGCAGAGTCTTTTGCACCGTTGCATTTTACTTCTATTTTATCTTGCCATTTACAGTTTTTTCCCCTACTAATGAATATAGCCATACGGCATTCAAACTTTTCTATTTGAACAGCAAGTTTTCTTTTCTTAGACAACGTTGTTGAAATCACTACTCCCTTCGAAAAAACGTAAACCGTTCTTTTCTGGGAATCTATGTCACTTTTTCGCTAGTAATTAAACTCAAAACCTTAATCAGTTTTTTTTTTTTCCTTTCTCTTAAAAGAAGTCAAACTTTTCTCTATCTCATCTTACGTACGACTCCGACTCCATGTCAATCTTAACCAACCACGAATACGACAATTTTCACCTCGGTTTTCACAACGATCTCCTCTTCTACTGAACTTACCTTTGCGGGACTGATCCAGCTGCTTCTGAATGTACCTCTTGATGGCGGGGACGGAGCGAATGACGCGGAAGACCCAGGCCTGAATGTCGTCCTTCACGTCTGCGAGGAACAGGGGGCTGAGTGACGTGGAGGGGGTGGGCTGGACGTTTGATTCGCTATATCACAAGTATGTGGGAAATGTATGTATAGAC
>NC_051406.1:20789051-20789128 GCF_015228065.2 Penaeus monodon
AAGACAGATATATAAATATTGAGATACACAAATTCACACACAAACTCTTCCTCCCTCATCTCCCCCCACCCCCACCC
>NC_051406.1:20789249-20789757 GCF_015228065.2 Penaeus monodon
CACTTATTTCCCCGTCTCTCCTGCCCTCCGCCCTCCTCACCGGCTCTGTTAGCATAAAGATTCCCAAGCGCCATCGCCGCCAGCGTGAGCGTCGCCGAGCCCGCCACGACCTGCCACTTCTCCCGCCCCTCCGTCCAGCGCTCCAGCGCCGCCTCCACGCCTGCAACGGAGACATGCCTGGTTACTGGAAATGCAAATCTGATCGAAATCCTGCGGTATAGAGGGTCATCTGGAATTGCATGATCTTGTCGAGATTTTTCAGCATCTTCGGTCATTGGAAACCCAGATCTTAATGAGGTGTAACAACATCTGCAAATACAATGTTTTTAGTCAATAGAGGTTCAGGGTCTTGCAGAGACACCTGGATATATTGTCGATATGTCGCCTGGTACTTTTTACACATGGGGGAAGATTATAAGATAGTTTGTCTGAAAATGTTATGAACATATTTCAGAACTGTTCCGCCTTGTGTGAACCTATTTTATGTATTGATAATTTTTGGGACTAC
>NC_051406.1:20790436-20790695 GCF_015228065.2 Penaeus monodon
AAGCTACACAGGAACGGAACTGAAGAAGCAGTGTTCTCTCGCGTCTAACATTCTTCTCATGAATAGTTCAGTCAGGAAATACTTTCTGGTTTCCTTCCTACGGAATTTTATCACATCCTTATTTACCGATTAATTTTTTATTGTGTTTTATCGCTTAATGATTTGCTTTCATTGCAGAAAATATCAAAATATCCGAGCGATTTTTTATATTGTTTCCTGACTTTTCAGTTTTTGATCGAATTGGTCTTTATTGTTATCG
>NC_051406.1:20790832-20791115 GCF_015228065.2 Penaeus monodon
CTGCTGTCAAAATCAACCAGGCTTTTTCCTTCTCGATCTTAAAAACAAACAGTTTACTAACGCTCCAATAAACCCCTTTTTTTCCTGTACGCTGATAACGTCGGTATACGCCCACTAGGCTTATCAACGGAGACGAGAACGCCGACAGAAGTAGGTAGTGATGACTGATAAGATGCTTTGTGATAACGCTATAAATTATTAGGGAGATAAAAGATGCAGGCTGGGCACTCCATATGTGTGACCAAAGAGGCGCTTCTTTGAGTGCACCTGACCACGTGTTCGA
>NC_051406.1:20791249-20791350 GCF_015228065.2 Penaeus monodon
ATAGAGGAGCATGAAGAGGGAATGAAGAAAAGTTAGATGGGAAATGAGGAAGGTTGGAGAAGGGAGGAAGAAGGGACAGAGAACAGGCCTGATCGGAGAGA
>NC_051406.1:20791489-20791895 GCF_015228065.2 Penaeus monodon
GAAAATTTGGAGGAGGAGGGAGAGGGTGAGACAGAAAAGCTATAAAACAAAGGACATACATAAAGAGGGAAAGTAGAAGCTGAAGGGATGAAGAAAAAGAGACAAGGTTTGGAGGAGCAAAGAGAGAGATAAAAAAAGACAAAATGCAGCAGGGATCTCTTCTGTCACGTTTACAGGAAAATATATGGAGAAAATATTTAGTGGGATGATAAGAATGATAATGATGTTACAACTCGTACAACTGTAAAATCAATTAGAACAACAATAACTGTGTATCATATGGCGTGAATGCTTTGTCAGGGATCAGACTTATAAAACATGCTCCGGAATCCGTCACGTCAGAGAAATTTCGAAGTTTCATTCTTATTACGCTATTTTGTCCAAGACTTCATATCTGCTGTGATCC
>NC_051406.1:20791918-20792102 GCF_015228065.2 Penaeus monodon
GCCTTTGTTTGTAGTCAAGATCTTATCAGCATTACAATTATTACATTTTATGGTGCATTTTTTATCTCTTGATAACAGAAAATATTTTTTTTTACGCTCAGAATACTTTGGCGGGAAACCGAATTCCTGAGGTTTAAATAAAGAAGTCAAGTGATATGTTGATTACGGATAAATGCTATAAAAT
>NC_051406.1:20792927-20793488 GCF_015228065.2 Penaeus monodon
GCACCCAGAAATCTTGAACAACACACGATCAATTTTTTTTTTTATGTATATATATATTTTTTTCTATATCATGTCATATTGTTATCATAATGCAAAATACTAGTGTGCATAATGTAAACGCAAGAATATTAATCACCTGATAGATTTAACTATCTCTGAAACACTGATTAAGTATCATTATTAATTCTGATTATTTGTATTACATGAAACACTTAACTTGTTTTATCAGACTATTTCCAAGTTGCCTTTTCAACACCATGGTGATATTTTCATATTGTTCCTTTTTTTTTGTTCAATTCTCTTAATAAAGGCTAAATAAACTCAATTTATGCCTTTGCTTATTCCATATCCTGTTTGATGTTCAAAAGCTCAAATATTAGATTATACTGAGATTCCATTTTTAACGGCAGAATTTTCTCGACCGGGAGAGAGAGGAAATTCAATATTGTCTCATTATTGTAGTTTTTTTTTTATATCGGCGAAATTACGAGTGAAATGGAAAGCATGTAGAGGGAAAAGGAAAATCAAATTGGGGAAATTTGAGGAAGTTGGTAAGCCAAA
>NC_051406.1:20793613-20793890 GCF_015228065.2 Penaeus monodon
ACAAAAACTACTTACAAATAAACATCTTTCCTCTACACTTACGACTTGCACCGACAGAGGCGCTCTTAGCCCGTCGCAAGGGGACACACGCACAGTACGTACCTGTCAGACCTAACCTGAGGCTTTCCATAGCAAGATAAGAGAGCCCAGAAGTGGAGCTGAGAACCGCGTGAGAATCGCCTGCTTACTGAAGGCTTTCGCGTCGGTAAATGAAGGTAACGGTGTGGTAGGCGCTGATAAGGAACATTTGTAGTTGTTTTCGGGGCGGGGGGGGGAC
>NC_051406.1:20793921-20794057 GCF_015228065.2 Penaeus monodon
CATTTTGGTTTAGGATATGCTAATAGGGTGTATTTAGGGGGTGGGTTTCGTTGTGGTGGGGAGAGTGCAGAAATACTATTTTGGTTGTTGAAGGCTGGTCAATAATGTAAATAGATATGGAGATATATATAAAATA
>NC_051406.1:20794170-20794463 GCF_015228065.2 Penaeus monodon
GTAATAATAAAATAGAAACTAAGTCTTTACAACAAGAATACTTCTCACCTTGTCTCAGCACTCGTCGACGTGCAAAGACCGAACACTACGCTCGCCATGTCATTATTGAAAGCGTTTCCGCGTAAGATCGGCCACGAGCGCGATGGTTCGGGGAAGGGAGGGAGAGGGGGGGAGGGTGTTTAAAGAGAATTTTTGTCTCTCTTTAATTTCACTTCTTTGTTCTTTCATTCTTTCTTGTCTCTGTTATTTTTTTCGCTCCATTTCTCTTTTTTTCTGTTATTTTTTTCTCCATT
>NC_051406.1:20794525-20794611 GCF_015228065.2 Penaeus monodon
GTTCTCCTCTGTCCTTCTCCTCTCTTCTGTCCCTTCTATGTTTTTCTCCTTCCCTTTCTCTTTCTCTGTATTTAACTCTTTGTCTC
>NC_051406.1:20795443-20795725 GCF_015228065.2 Penaeus monodon
GGTCTGTTCCCCTCTCTTTCTCTCTCCTCGGCGGCGAAGAGAGGTGAGACGGAGATGAAACCCCAACGCCTTAAGGACACACGCAATCAATAACAGGCCCGAAGTTGCCTTGGGACGGAAAACTGGGAAATAAAACAGAATTCCAAAAATGGGTAAATAAAGGAAGCAAAGGAAGTGGGGAGAAGGAGAAGGTAGCTTAAGAAAGAGGATAAATGGGAATGAAAAGTATAAAAAGAAAGAAAAATGAGAGTAAAAAAAAAAAAAGTATACTTAAATGAGTGA
>NC_051406.1:20795810-20796410 GCF_015228065.2 Penaeus monodon
AAAAGTAAAAAAGAGAGAAAATAAAGGTTAAAATCAGAAAAAAACTGGAAAAGGAGAGGAAGAAAATAGTAAACAGCGCAGATAGAAGAAGAGGAATAGGAAGAGAAAGAAAATGGCATTTAGCGTAAAAGTTAGCTGGGCGTGCGAGGCTGGGAAAGGATTGTCATGGCCCGAGGCAGACCCGCTTCTGTTGCAAAGTCTTTACCGATCAGGCGACGCAGTTGACGCGGGCTTAACACACGAGGATACACTTTTATTTATATACTTATGCAGCGTGTGAGTTTTATTGCTAGTTTTAATGTGGTTGTTTTGTTATGGGCGTTTTTATTGTGTGTGCTTTTGTGCGTTTTTTTTTCAGTTTACTCATATGTTCCTATTTTAAGTACTTGGTTTATTACTTTAGAGAATGAATATTCGAAAACTCATGTCTTATGTTCTAAAAAAAATATGTACAGGAATAAAAAAAAAAAAAAAAAAATGGAAGGAAAACCCAAAACTAAATAAAAACACGAAAAAAATCCAAAAAAAGGGGAAAAAAGGTTTTAAATATGTAAAAAAAAAGGCTGAGACCTCGACCTATCCCACCCTCTCTTTCCTTAT
>NC_051406.1:20796553-20796635 GCF_015228065.2 Penaeus monodon
TGTTGGCTGCAGGTCGCTGTTGATGCTCCGGTTGAGGTCGTTGTGATTCCAAGAAGGTTCTTGCGTGTCTTCGGGTCTGCTT
>NC_051406.1:20797043-20797127 GCF_015228065.2 Penaeus monodon
TTTGCGCAGTAGTTGTACTGGCTGAGAAAGTGGGAGGGAAGGGTAACTTTGATGAGCTGCAATAAAAGGCGATGTTGGATCATA
>NC_051406.1:20798071-20798269 GCF_015228065.2 Penaeus monodon
GAGTACTATACTATCATATCAGTATAGTACCGTGTACACTATTAACATCATATGTAATTTTATCAAAACATTTAAATCATCATTTTGGTATCACCTTCATTTTAATTCAGAATTATATTGTCTGTATGTCCTATAGTATATGTCTATATATTATACTTTATATAACATGATTTTCAACTTTTTTTCAAATTTTTCAAT
>NC_051406.1:20799223-20799712 GCF_015228065.2 Penaeus monodon
CCTGCCTGTGTCCTCCTCAAATCACTGACAACCAAACTGTGTCTGGCTGTCAGCTTCCTGCCTGTCTTGAATGTCCTCGCTAAATTTTCACATATCGTGTCATGCATGTGTCTCATTAAATTCTTAAAAGTCAATAATGTGTCCTAGCCAAAATCCCGTCCTAGATGCATTACAGAAAAAAAACAAATACACACACTCTGTTATACGCATCATTAGGGTACACAGAGTGATTTTTACTATTCAGCTAGGGACACACACGTACCGTGGGTGTGGACATTCAGCCACGGCGCAGGTCTTTAGGGACACTGCCTCACACACCGCTGTAAAGAAGGGGCGAAGAAGGGGTAATACGACCGCTTGATTTAACAGGAAGGAGATTCTAATAAGTGGCTGTCTCCTTTTTGGGTCTTTTAAGTCTGTGATTGTCGGTGACTTGTGTTTTTTTATGTGCTTCTCTTTGCCTTTGGTTTGCAGATTGGTTTCTTGTTT
>NC_051406.1:20799911-20800048 GCF_015228065.2 Penaeus monodon
CATTATATGTATATGGTGACGGGTACAATGAATTTGTGATACACGAAAGTAAAATTGAAATGAAGGTGACCTTTTAGAATGTCATGTGTAAGATATATAATCGCTTAGGCCTAACGCTAAAAAGATGCATAAAGATA
>NC_051406.1:20800205-20800357 GCF_015228065.2 Penaeus monodon
ATGTGATATGGAAAAACAAAAAATGTAGACAGGTCCACATATACAGTAAAAAAAAACTACAGCTATTTTTTCATAAATACATTAGTAATACATTTAAAATATTGCTTGTAAAACATAGAATAAAGTATCCTTTCGTGTATGCACTCATAAAT
>NC_051406.1:20800424-20801253 GCF_015228065.2 Penaeus monodon
ATGAATGTAAGTACGCACGCTCCTCAATGCTTCGTTGTCAAACAAATTTTCGTACTTTTCCCTAAGCGTTCTGTTTATATCGATTTACGTCCTGGTTGATGATGTTTATCTCAGAACCTTGCTATCGGCGATGTAAAGATTACTAGCATTGTTATCACCAGTAAGATAAATGAAATATATAACTCCTTCTGGTGTTATTTTACGTAAATTATAAACTTGTTTGTTGCCAATCGAAGAGGTATAAAAATAACTTATTTAATTGTTATCTTGTTTCTTTCTCTCTATAACTTTCCTTTAGAGCAAAAGGTTTGTTATTATCCGTCTTCAGAAATATAAGAACATCGATAAACAGATCATGTGTGAAACTATTCTTTTTATCAATTCTGTTTACTGATCTCTCTCTAACATCATAATTTGTATTAGCCTAACCATTCGGTAGGGACGGGCTTTTCTCAAAAGTCATATATCTATAAAATCTCCTTTATATAAATAATGTGCATGTATGTCTACCTGAACGTGTGTATGCGTGGACTTCATAGTATGTATCAATCCTCCCTCCGCACAGGTGCTAACCCTTTGCATAAAAAAGAGAATCTTTACCCCAAGCAACAACAATCTCCCGCTTATTTGCCCTTACTGACCTTGACCTTTGACCGTGTTACATCCGAAGGTCAGCCCTTGTGCCGTATGTAACAGCCATACCTTGCGTTCGCACAAAAAGTTAATCTGCTTGCGCCCCTGTAAGGCAGCCATAGTCAACAGATCCTGATACTCTGCAATGCGAATAAAAAACGCTTGGGTGGGTGTGGTTGTGAGAATAACTCTGCCT
>NC_051406.1:20801284-20801372 GCF_015228065.2 Penaeus monodon
TCGTGCGAAACTCTTGCCCACTGTCCAAAAATATTTTACATAATATTTGTGCACATAACAAACGACTACATTGTTATTTTTGAAAACA
>NC_051406.1:20801556-20802192 GCF_015228065.2 Penaeus monodon
CATAATTGTTATTTCAAACCATAATTCTGGAAAAGCATTTTGAAGAAATACCAAGAAGTAACGGCGTGATAAGAACTAGTACCTTTGTTATACCTTTTTTAGCCTATGAGAGATAACAAACTTAAAACATTACATGTCTTGATAAGCTTATCTTGTGAATAAAAGAATAGTCGTGAGATTATTTTTCAATGTTGTTTTATTTGCATTTTTTTTCCTGAAATCCCTTCACACAACAAAGAAAGCTACCAGGTTTACAAACACTACAACTTATAACTTAAACATCAACACTCAAACGTCCACAAATTCTCAGCATTTATATTCTACAACCTTTTCACTTAGCAACGATATCGCTATCTTACTCACCTGTGAAGGATGCTTAGTGTACAGTGTTCGGTGTGTATTTAGAATATGTAATTGAGTTTAAGTATGGGAGTTGTTTGTTGCGTAGGCGTCCTGTGACGTCATCAATTTTGGCCATTTCGCGTAAACTCTGCGGAATTTTCTCGTATCTTTCCACGCTGCAGTTGTTGGGAACCTCTTCCTGAACACAACAATATATATTGGATTTGGGATTCCGATAAGAAATTTGTAGGTATTTTGGAAACTGAGTCGTGGTTATTCAGTTACATATCAACT
>NC_051406.1:20802419-20804421 GCF_015228065.2 Penaeus monodon
AAGATACGGCTCATACCTGTCTACAAGTACTCAGCACAATTCTAATATTAGCACACTTGATGCTATGAAACAGAGTCCTTCTTGCAGGAGCTATACACCACATGCACTGTTCATCATGCATAATCACCCCAGAAGAAACGCATCATCACCCACCTCACAATACTCATCAACCACTTCCTACGTCATCCACTCATCCGCCGGCATTTCTGGATCGTGTAAATGGCAGAACTACTACCGTTCCATCTCTTCACACTTTATCGATGCCATCCATCACTATCGCACGATTCAGCTGTAGCCTGGTCTCGACCACGCGTCTGCTAGTCAGGTGGCCAATGTTACTATCACTAATATCTATAACTTATAACTACTTACCATAATGTAAGGTATGACAGCCACCTTATGTCACTGATGGAATTATTTTAACTTTGTATAAAGCATCGATATAATAGTTATTATAACAGGGTCATAGCAGTGAATACAACATGAAAAGATACCTAACAAAGAGAGCAGTCGCCATAAAACTCTGAAATAAAAATCAGCATATCATTCCGACAGACTCTCTACAACATACAGACACCGCCGTCATCACCGCATTCACGACATCATGCCAGCATAGCACGGCATGGCATTGCAGTCGATATGTCGATTCAAAAGCGACCATTTAATACCGGTTTATAGGTCATCATAACATCCAACAGGAATCACCTTAACGTGGCGACAGTGTGGTCACCAGACAGAGAGCGATGTCAAGAGACGTACCATGGGTTTAGTCAAGTTAGCGAACCTTGTCATAGCAGCTAGGATACTTGCCATTGATGTCCAAAGCGTGTGGGCGAATACAAAAGACATTCACAGTCGCCGGTCGGCAGATATTCGATTCATAAGCCGTTCGCATCGGTTCATTCAGCCTCTTGACATTTTCGTGTGGTAAACGACTCGTCCGAAACCGGTAGCCACAGCGTACTGCATGTTAGGTAAGCCGAAGCCGTGGCCGGTGCATCGCGTCCGCCGCCAGCCGGAACTTTCGTGGTCAGCCCTTAGTACCGTAATTTAATGCAGCGTAGAGTAGCACGACCCGTCTTTTTTATTCATCTGGGTGTTGGGGAGGAAGGAAAGATCGGGCGCGGGTAGGGAGTTTGGCTGGAGTGAGCCCTCCCTTGATATAGCAGTTGTATGCAAGTACCTTCTGCTTGTTTCTCCGTTTGCAAAGCACTTCCTTATCACCTAGTGCTCTAAGGCCAAGTTTTGGGACATGTTGGTTGAATCAGCTGATTACGTGTTGTGCGGTGCCTTGTCAGCTTCACTTGCGTCGCCTGTACTTTGTTTGTTCCCGTCAGCCGAGCTTGTTAATGTGTCAGTCAGCATATCAGACTCTCCCAAACTTAATCCATCAAGGAAAACTATTTATAAGCAGTCTACACTCTGTTATATAAATTGTCTCCTCTGTTACACCTCAAGAACGATCGGTTTTGTAGATTAGCATTGTCTACATCGCCTGTCATACAGACCGCTAATCGACATTCATAACCTACCATCGACACCTGCCTTACATATCAGATCAGCCTGTTTTCTTAATCTTCACACCACAGTCCCTTCCTAGGTCGTTTTGCCCATGTCATGCGATGGATAACTATCGTTTTTTTTGGACTTTTATGTTATCATTCATTCATTGAATACTGCTTGTGGAAGCATCTGTAAAGTCAAACCTTAACACCTGTTTTACCCGTGGTCATATCGCTCGTGTTTACAGTCACCCGTAACCTGCCATGCCATTTGTGATTTTTCCTTACCCTATCATTAACTGCAACTTGCCTCATCTGAGCATGCAACTTAGGCTCCGTGAGACCGCCTTCAGCTTCAGTAGTTTCAAAAGAACTTCAGCGAACCTTCCTTCGCTCGAATCGTCGCTGTACACACCTTTTCAGACCACACACGCAGCTCACCATGACGCCGTGTCAGGCTGGGTGAAGATTTGTATACTTTTTTTATCTCTTGTTTTCAA
>NC_051406.1:20804581-20804802 GCF_015228065.2 Penaeus monodon
AGCAACAGGAAAAATAAGCAAGACTGAGTAGATTTTTTTTTTCTTTCATTTCTGTCGTTTTTCTAGTCGGCTTCTCTTTGTCGGGGCTTGCCAGTCCGGCCACACAATGGACAATATGCAATTATACCTTCATAGATTTTAATTATTTACCTGAAAAGTTTATGGGCCGGTGTATCCCCTGGAGAGAAAAACATTAATCTCACTGCGCCGTTTGTGCACCT
>NC_051406.1:20805142-20805270 GCF_015228065.2 Penaeus monodon
ATCAGATGACTGAAAGATCCTTTCAATAAAATCCTATCAACTCGTCGACATTATCTTACTTGGGTTGTTATCCGTAGGATAACAACCCTGACTGTAACGTGACCATACATTACAAATTTGCTTCCTGT
>NC_051406.1:20805537-20805927 GCF_015228065.2 Penaeus monodon
CTCTCAAAGGTAGAGCACTCCTCCCCCTCCTCCCTTCCCACCACGAGACATCCTCAAGCCATCCTCCCTGTGTGGCGGAGATCCTTCGCCCAGGCATCACTGACCAAGGGGAGACGAAATCGTGATGGTGATCTTCGAAGGAATCCGACTAAGTGCGCGTCTCTTCCGTTCCTTCAGTCTGCCAGATGTCAGCCAGGCCGAGGTGTCTGTCGCCCGGCGCTCTGTGGGCACGCTTGATCGACTCGGATCTCTGGGCGAGGGTTGGGGCAGGGGAGACTGAGGGAAAAGAAAACGGGCATGTACAAGCGCCTTTACACGAGGATACTTGCCTGTTTTTTTTTTTTACTCTTTCTCTCCGTCTTCATTGTGTTTCCCAGTGCTTCCCCCCAA
>NC_051406.1:20806485-20806795 GCF_015228065.2 Penaeus monodon
CGTTTCATATATAAGCGCAGCAATAACACACATAAAAAATCAAACACACGCCCGCCCGAACCTATACATACACAATCAATAATCTTGAGAATACCTTCTTTACCAGCAAGTTCGAAATGCCTCAATCCTGCAAATGTTTAAGAAACGGGATGGGAAGTCTAATGTCCTACAAAGCCGCTGAAAGTGCTGTTAAAGCCTATTGGATTTACTGCAATTTCCCGAAATTCTTCTTTAATTAGTTTCGAGTACTTTGAATATTTTCATTGTTTTAGATGTTATATATGTTTATGTCTTTATATAAATGTGTTTG
>NC_051406.1:20806840-20807465 GCF_015228065.2 Penaeus monodon
AATGGATGTGGCTGTAAACAAACACGGGAAACATTTACTGACCACTGACATGGTTTCCAAGGACATCGTTACTCGTCACTGAAGTTTAAATTGTGCTGATAGCCATACTTTACATTTTTTCCTAAGTAAAAAAAATGTATTATTAACGGTATGTCCAAACAAATTTCTTTATGAGCACAGGAAACCAAGCATTGGACATCACTAAACCAAACATTATCGATATTATTTATTTTGAAACGCATAACATTCCACATGCTTGAAGCATGTCACCATCATACGTAACCGTAAAGTAGAAGACATGTACTTCATCGTTTTATGAAACTTATAGTTAACAAAATTCTCATGGACTCGTAAAAATGCCTATAATAGAAAAAAATCCAAACTTGTCTAAGATCACCAATTTTCCCCACGCTGCTGCGTGTCCTCCTCGCCACAACGGAGAGGATCCTATCCGGTGCTCTCCAATCCCCTTATTTTCCAGTCTTAGCTTAGGTTTGGGACCAGGGGACATAGGTTTGCCAAGGTCTATAGATGTAATCTGGGTCTGCCTGTGCACCTACTGAGCTGGTTCTCTCGGGTAGAGACAGGTAAGTAGACAGAGAGAGAGAATGATGAATAGAATGAT
>NC_051406.1:20807707-20807965 GCF_015228065.2 Penaeus monodon
TGCGTTACACATGCAGCTGCAGTAATAAATGAGGGAAACAATACACGAAATTCACCAAGTTTGGAACACCCACAAAACAAACAAGCCATCACAGTCGCATAAAACCCATTTCCTTAACTTCAGCCCATACCACAAGGCCAGCATTCCTATTCCCATGCAACACTTGAGCGGTCATTCACGTCCCTACAGCTCACCTTCTCATGATTTTCCTGTTACTGTCATGGGCGTTGCTAAGACCCTTCCATGTTTTGTGATTCG
>NC_051406.1:20808005-20809176 GCF_015228065.2 Penaeus monodon
CTTCGTGCCGCTAAGTTTTCTTTGTCATCTCAGCTTCTCATTCTTCTCGATTGAAACCAGGCGTTCGCAAAACGAGAAAATTATACACACTGTACAGGTAGACGACCTTTGATATGGGGTTGCTCATTAGCTTTAAGTGTTAGATTTCTGCTGCATTATTCTCTTGTATTTGTTAACTCGTTTAGATATTTGTGTATTTATTCAAGCTTGGTTGTTTATCAGTTGATCTTTTTTCTAAGAGTATTGAAAAAATCGTCAAGAAAAAAAAAACAAATGATTTGCATCCTGCAATGGGCAATGAGTCTGTCCTCTGAACTATATCTTGTTATAGCATCAGTCTTTAAACTGCCTAAATAAAAACGAGCCGCCGCGGACGCACGGACCCGCGGACATGCACACCCAGACAAACGACCGTCTCAAGAAAAACCTGAGGAGATAACTACTTTTTTGCCCCGTGTATAGAAGTTCAGCGAGACCCGCATGAGATGGAGGCGCAACACGCCTACTTCTCCGAACCATGAAACCTCGAGGCCTGTTTTTCAAAGCTTCATTGTCAAGGTCCTTGAAGTGAGCAACGCTGGTCGGAACAATTCGCACAGTTTTACCGCATCAATTTTTCTAACCGGTTAACAGACGTCCGCATCCGGTCTGTCCACTATAGACTTCTCTCTCTCGTTTTTTTCTTCCCTTTTTCTGAAGGGGAGGGTCATGAGTTGCCAAATTGGACATAAATTCGAAGTTTTCCTTGTCATGACGTCGACGTGCGTACTCCATCTTTCATTCATTGGACAGGTCGAGTCGACCAATGGACGACGCTCTCTCCTCAGTCTCTCTTTCAAATACACAGAACTACCAAGAAAAACTGAAAAATACAAGACATCGCACCTTCATCTCTACTTTAAATAAATAAACGTGCGTTGGCAATACAGATGAATACAGAGACAGTGTTACCACATTTGCGTCACTAACCCTATCCAACTCAACACCACACTTTGCAGAGGCTTCCTTGTGCGTGTTTGCAACTGTCGAAAATATTGCAATACGCACTCTGCCTTTGTTTGTTACTGACTACATTTCATGTACAACAACACCGTGCATTGATATACATTTCATTTTACATCGAAAATAATGATAAATATCTAATGAGGTTACGTGAGATGCGCAATAAATA
>NC_051406.1:20810563-20810850 GCF_015228065.2 Penaeus monodon
GAGCATTTATTCACGCACGAACTCCCCCCTCTCACCCTATACCACTCCCACGCACACACTCACCAAGAGAATGACAAAAAAATCTGCACATGCGTCAACAGCTCAAGAAAGTCCAAGTTTAATTTCGTTAAGAATGCGGTTAGTGACGCAAGCACGGCATTTTGCGGGAATCATTTGAAAAAGGAAGGGAGTTATCGTGTTGTTATTATCTGTGCCAATTATTTTTCGCATTGTTATTAATTTCGCCATTTTTCTTTTTTTTACTGTTATAGTTTTCTTGTTAGTGT
>NC_051406.1:20810877-20811373 GCF_015228065.2 Penaeus monodon
GTAACAATTGCACCATGTTTGTACGGAAGTTCAATTGTTTTATTTACTTAATTTACATCACACTTTTGGAATATTGATATTAGGTCAGACTTTTCTGTATCTAATCATGAATTACCTTTCTACGTGAACGTTGTCCGAAACCATTCTGCCCCACTCGAACACCTAAGCCGAAGTTAGGACCTTCAGAAGAACTCGTATACCATATGCTACGCTTTATCTCCATGAAAGAAAGCCACGCACATCTAAATCTATATTTACTTCCAGAAATATGCATGAAAGCTTCTTTCATAAAATAAAGCTTTGACTTAGTTGTGACGTACGCATAACATCCGCGACTTAGCAAAACACGTGGTGGCTTCTGCGTCTGCGGCTTCGTATGAACGCGTTCGTGTAGGCAGTATGACGTCACACACTTGCCTTATGCTACACCTTGTATGATTTCCCAGTGACGCGGAGTGACTCATTCGGTTCGATGCGTCTGTCCGTCTGTGAGCTT
>NC_051406.1:20811472-20811563 GCF_015228065.2 Penaeus monodon
GATAGGAAAGAAGAGGATTGATACAAAGGGAAGGAAAGAGATAGAGGGGATGTGGGATGGTGGGAGAGGTGGAGTCGAGAGGTGGGGAGCC
>NC_051406.1:20811612-20811680 GCF_015228065.2 Penaeus monodon
TTGCACAGAGCAAAACATGCGCAAACAAATAACGAGTACTATTAAGGGAACCGTCACCGCCGTTCCTT
>NC_051406.1:20811736-20811873 GCF_015228065.2 Penaeus monodon
ACTTGGCATCTTTTATCACGACCAAAAATACCTTCCCTGTTTCTACGTCCTTTCTCCTTGTGTGTGTGTGTTTTTTTCTGTACTTTTTGGACTGTGCATCATTTTATCTTTCGTCATTTTACGTTAAAGTCTCTAGA
>NC_051406.1:20811918-20812984 GCF_015228065.2 Penaeus monodon
CGCATGTGTGTATGTATCTATTTATTATTCCCATATTCTTTCTCTCCTTATTTACTTCAACTTTTTATCTTTATTCTATTCTTCTCTTCTCTCGTATTCCATAATACACCTACAGGTTTTCCCTTATAGTCTTTACTCTTGTTTATTTCATTTCCTTGGGTTCTCCTTCCACATCGCGCCTCAACTTTTCAAATTCTCTTCTCTCTGTGTATTCTCTTCATCGCTTACCCTCCTTCTAATTCTCCTTTTCTTTTCCTTGTCTTTCATTATTTTTCTTTTCTTGTTTCTTCTACCTCTCGTAAATCTCTTAGTTTACTCTTTTCTGTCTCGTAATTGTTTTCTTTTATTCTTCATTCAGTCTTTCTTAATCTTCGACCTCGTTTCCTTTCTTACGGTCTCCTTTCATTCTTCTACCTCCTTCCTTTCATCCTTCTATTTTTTTCTCACACTTCCTGCGAATTCCTCCCAATTTTCATTATCGTTTCCCCTTTTCTTCTATCTCCTCCCTTTCTTCAGTCATCCCCTCACCCTTTTTTCTCTGAGAATCTCTTTCATTCTTCATATTTCTTTTTGTCTCCTCAATTTCTTCCACTGTCCTCTTCCTCCTTTTCTACTGAGAATCTCTGCTCATTCTTACTTCTTTCTCCTATCTTTTCTCTTTACTCTCCTTTCCTCTTTTTTCCTTTTCCTCTTGTGAATCTCCTTCATTTTTCTTAATTCTTTCTATCTCCCTCCTTTCTTCTACCATCCCAAACCCGTTTTCTTTATGTGAATCTCACCCCAATCTTTTTATTTCTTTCTACTTCCTTCTAATGCCACCTTCGCCACATACCTCGACAGCCGGGCTAATACTCGGTTATCATTTACACTCTTTTTCGCCTTTATTTTAATTCCCTTTCTTCCTACTACTTCTCATTATCGGTCCTTTTTCCTTCCTCCTCTTCCTCTCATCCGCTCTTTCGATGTCCTCCAGTATTTTTCTTTTTTTCTCCTTCCGCCTACTTCTGAATGCCATACTTTCACGTCCCCTCTCATCATTTACCTTACTCCAGTTCTTGTTTACTTT
>NC_051406.1:20813045-20813237 GCF_015228065.2 Penaeus monodon
TCCCGCATTCTCCCTACCTGCTCCTGAAATGTCACCATCCACATACCTTCACTACCAGACTACCACCGAGCATTCTTGGCACAGAACCCTTCAGGCCAGAAACACACCGCGACGTGATAACTTCCTTCCACGCGACTCTTTTCATATCAACTCCTCTCGCGTGCAGGAACCTTCTTGCAGACTCCTTGCCTT
>NC_051406.1:20813420-20813739 GCF_015228065.2 Penaeus monodon
TGTGTCTTTGTGACGATGTGATAAACTGTGATCGATGGCGGGTTGATTTCATGTCGTGTATCTTCGTCGGCGGGAGAATGTGTTCACGTGGAGTGCGTTGTTTTTGTCTTGTTTTTCTCGTTGTTGTAAATTGTATTTCTGTTTGAACACTACTTTCTTCTCCTTCTGTCTGGATGTTGTAATGTTTTGTTTTGTTTTTCAAGTCCGCCCTTCCTACCTTCCCAGTTTCTCTCCTTCCTCACTTTCTCACTTCCGTCGGTGTATTTGTTTGCCGGTTTGCCTGTTTCTGTTTTTCCCCCTTTCTCTTCGTGTATGTCTT
>NC_051406.1:20813896-20814202 GCF_015228065.2 Penaeus monodon
TACATTCATAACGCTCACCTGCGTTACAAGAAAAAAAACTTCGGATATTCACACATTTTCATGAAAATCCGAGGGAAAAAGTTCGGCTCCAACTCGCTCTCATAAGCAGGACAGCAGAAGTTAGGTGAGCGTCGAACTTTAGAGACGTGCGTTGTTATCTTCAGAGAGATACCGTGCCTAAAATAATTCTTACATCTACATTTGTAATTTTGCCGTAATGATGACTCGGCTAGAATGACGGGATGAATATAACCGGTGGAAGCTGAGTGATATGTAGTCGGTGGCAAGGATGGATGGCTGCCTATG
>NC_051406.1:20814352-20814716 GCF_015228065.2 Penaeus monodon
CACATGAATATTTACCAAGTGCTTGTGTAAGTGTACGTCGTACACAATATCACGTGTATCTGTGTAACCAAGAACCTTATCTACATGAAGCAACATATAAAGCTATTCTTATACTCTAGGTAAATAATTCTTACAAATGTCACAATATCTTCGGTGAAATTATTGATTTGTCAGAAAATATACCATGAAACACATTATCACTCTACGATTCGTTTTTCATAAACTGATTAGTTCATGAGGACAAAATCACAAGAGCAATACATTATTTATATCATATCTTTCATCACTGTAAATGATCGACAATACTTATAGATAACATATACAGAAAAAATAACATGAATTTTCCGTTTTATCAATACAAACT
>NC_051406.1:20814776-20814906 GCF_015228065.2 Penaeus monodon
GCAGATGAATTGGTCTTGAATGACTTCTGAGAAATAATTTTAGATAATTCGGTTATATCTCTACGGAAGTAACAACGACTTCTAGATATGGCCGGATACAAGTGTTTTTTTTTTCTCTCTCTCCATTAAC
>NC_051406.1:20815310-20816447 GCF_015228065.2 Penaeus monodon
CAAAGCAAAGCAAACAAACAGCTGACACGGCAAATACTTTTGCCGTCCCAGGATCACTAGCATAATTTTGATTATGAAAACAACTTAAATTGACCTACGGCTACCTGCAAAAGAGTCATGTGAAAGCCCTTTTCGTCAATTTCACACTATAAACTACAACATACTGTGTTGACAAAAATATCTTTAAGGGCAATATTTCACTTGAATACATGTCCCCAAATTATACAGAAATCACATTGTTACAGAGATAATGAGTACTTATCAGTAACTCTGTGTCACAAATAAAACTAAACGTTTTATCAGTAAGAAGGATAGTAAATATCTGTTAGTAACATAATTTTAGAATCTATTCAGCATGTATAATACGAGGTCATCAGTGATGCCAGCAAGTAATTTATAATGGGAATATGATATCCAATTAAAACGACAATCAAGTGAAATTTAGGTTAGGCACTGATCCCTCGTCGCATATCTATTCCACTCTGTTTAGCTTTCATTCTTTTCTTTTTTTTTCCAAAGAATTTGGTACTGTTGAAATTCTTGTCAGTTAACAGGTTATCGTAGTAACAGTTAATGATAATAATAATAGTGCTTTAATCATTAATGGAAATGATTATTACAAAAGCAGAAACAAAAGCACCGATATCATAAATACCAATAATCGTCACATCTGATGGTAAAATTATAACAGGATAACGACGGCAACGTAAACAACAGCATTAAAAGTAGTTTCCATTATAGAGAAATATGTATCTACTACACTACCTTTAAAAGAAGAAACAATCAACACCTTGATACAAAAATATTCCTTACGAACAGCAACACCTCACAACCACGTCCGTTTCCTCCACCATTGTAAATCCATCGAATGCGCCTTTGACTCCTTTCGAAGGGAGAACCCACAAGTTTCACCCCCCCTCCCCCCCCTCCTCAACCAGTCTCCTCTATACCCTTTTTCCCCTTATTTCTGTCCTCTATATTCTCCATCTCCCTTACACCCACTCACCCCACCACCCGTATCCGTTTCCCATCCATCCCACTTGTAAATCACTCCCCTCTTTCCTTCCTCTCTCCTTACCCTCTTTCTTTCCTCTCTCCCTACCCTCTTTCCTTCTTCTCTCCCTACCCTCTTTCTTT
>NC_051406.1:20816570-20816691 GCF_015228065.2 Penaeus monodon
CCAAGGCCATCAACCGGCTGACCTAACTCGATTTCTCTCCCAATTTTCTGACCTGATAATCATCTAACTGCTGTGAAATGTGTGTGGGCGTATAAACAGATTTTTTTCCCTATATACCACC
>NC_051406.1:20817445-20817543 GCF_015228065.2 Penaeus monodon
ATAGAAAAGGGAAAACCAAAACAAAAAAATCCCATTTTCCCTCCCTACTCTTCGCCTGCTCGACCACAAACCAACAAAACCGCAGAATCCGACCCTCT
>NC_051406.1:20817641-20817774 GCF_015228065.2 Penaeus monodon
CTGAGACGTTCATATCTACACTCACACAAATGAACACACGTGCGTCCCACGTCTCCACACATATAAACAAACAACCTACTCACACGTACGAAAGACAAACACACATGTCAAGCAGGTTGTGCTCACCATCATC
>NC_051406.1:20817805-20817901 GCF_015228065.2 Penaeus monodon
ATGTTACGTAGTTTTGAGGAGTAACACGTGTATTCTCGTGATAATCAACTTTTTAAAATATAACTCTTCTCTTCACAGTTCAGTGGCAGATATAAA
>NC_051406.1:20817958-20818277 GCF_015228065.2 Penaeus monodon
AGCCCTGTGTAAACAACATCAGTAATGAATATATAGCAATAGTAAAATATGATCTGGAGGCTACCTTTCGGTAGTAATGACAGAATGTAATAACCTCTTTCTTTTTAATCTAAATCTAAAATCATAACACTTTCGTTTCATAAGAGAAAGTGCCATGAGAGTAATATCGGCTAGGCATGATAAAACGTACCTACAGTATGCTTAGCCAGTACGCATAGCCTTAGAATTGCCAGCAGTTCTACAAGCAAAGGCAGTCTCTCTCGCGACCTCGTGCCATGACAACACTATTACCATGAAAAAAAAAAATTATCCAGGCATC
>NC_051406.1:20818465-20819114 GCF_015228065.2 Penaeus monodon
CAGATCCCCGCGAAACTGCTAAAAGGGAATGGTGAACAGCTGATTCGATTTTGTGACTTCAAGGCTTTACAAAACGGTTATTGACGGGGGGGGAAGGAGAGGGAAGGGGGAGCGAGGAAGAGGAAGAGGTAGAAAGGGAAGGAAAGAAGAGACAGCGAAAGTGGGAGGAAGAGAAGAGGAGCAAGTGAGGAGGAGGGAGGTGAGAGATGGAGGAGAGGGGGGAAAAGGGAAAGAGTGAAGGGGGAGGATATGAAAGAAGTGAAAGGGAAGGATGAGAAGGGGAAAGGAAGGGAATGGGGAGAGGAATGGCAGAGGGTTAGAAGTGGGAAAAAGAAAGGAGAAAGGGGGATATAAAGAGAAGAGGGGGGGGAAAAGGAGGGGAAGGAAGCGAATGGGATGGGAGAAAGGAAGGGAAAGTAGGAGGAGAAAGTGGGGGCGATAAAGCAAGAGAGAATAATGGGAGGGAGGGGAGGGTAGGGAGGGAGAGTGATGAAATGGAAAATAAAAGGAATGAAAGGGGGGAGGGCAGAAATCCCGGTAAGGTAAGGGTTAAGAAATGGGGAGAAATGAAGGAAGGGAGAGAGATAGGGAGAGAATAAGGATGAATGGAAAGGAAGAAAGAAAAAACATGAGGAATGATGGAAGGAAC
>NC_051406.1:20819194-20819668 GCF_015228065.2 Penaeus monodon
AAAAAAAGGAAGGAAGGGGGGGGGAGAGAAAAAAAAAGTATGGAAAAAAAAGAGGACTGAGGATGGGGAAGGGAAGGAAAATAAAACTGATCCCTTATCCCTGCAAGTTGTGGATACGCTGTTATGTGTGATGGAAGGAATGAAGAGCTTAGTCACTCGGATAAAAAAGGAGAAACGTTAAAAAAGAGATGCTAGCGATAATTTTCTTTTGAATTTTCTTTGGTATACGATCGACAATTTGCTGTTATTGCTTTTTGCCATTTATATACAAGGACAGAGACGATTTGAAGGCGCGAATCGAAATTTAAAATGGACAGGAAGGAATATGAAAAGAATGCCACACAAAAAAGTCCCGGATCATTTAAATGACTTCCATCGATTCGAAATTCAAACCCGCCATCGAAAATATTTCCGCGTCCCAGTTTCCCGCAAGGCATAATGGTGGCGTCCACGGTTATGATAATAATAACCAGG
>NC_051406.1:20819921-20820193 GCF_015228065.2 Penaeus monodon
CCCCCGGCTGAGCTTTTGGTGTCTAAAACCAGTAGACCAAACCCCTCTGCTAGCTCCACCGGCTATATTAGTCCCACCGAAAGAACAGAAAGTACGTATGGCAACCCGATATAAACACACGTCACGCATTTCATTTCGTTTCGGCATGAGTTATTTCGCTTCGGTGAATGAAAAAGAAAAGAAAAAATAATAATTCCGTATGTTCATTACTCCCCGCTTGCCCCTCCCAAGGGATGGGGGCGGAGGAGGGGATTAGGGTATGATGGGGCACT
>NC_051406.1:20820420-20820561 GCF_015228065.2 Penaeus monodon
AGAAAATGGAGGAGAAGGGAGGGAAAAGGAGGAGAGCTGAGCAGGGAAGGCTGTAGGGTAGAGGGCGACGTGGGCAGAATAGGGTAAGACAGGCAACGGAGGTAGGCAGGGGCATATCTTTTCCGTAGCCAACAGAATAAC
>NC_051406.1:20820626-20820947 GCF_015228065.2 Penaeus monodon
TTTCCATACGCACAACTGTCACACGTTCTTCTCTACCGTTATTTTTCACTGCTTTTCACCCCCCTCCCCATCCCTACCAAACCCCCTCCTGTCCCCCAGACCCCCTCCCCGCGCCTATGGCTTTCCGCTCACCCCAATTACCGCTCCTATAAGGGACGTTTTTTCTTCTCTCTTTTTTCCTATTATCAAAGTTCGAAGTTTATTACGGGCCTACTCACACGGCGTGGCTTTTCTTTTCGGTTGGCAGTGGTTCTGAGTGCAACAGATTAGTATTAAGTAATATATTAATGCTAATAAAAAACAACCGACGTAGTAGTAGCG
>NC_051406.1:20821029-20821294 GCF_015228065.2 Penaeus monodon
TGCTACTCCTACTACCTCTACTAATATTGCTGTAAATATTAATAACTATATTGATAATGATAATGACAAGTATTAAAAACAGTAACATCAACAATTATATTAAAAAGAAAATGAACGAAATTATTAATACTTATCTTTAATTAATAATAAAACTAAGATGCTTCCCTTCTCGAGAAGTCAGAAATTTGAAAATTTGAATTAGTACCGGCCATATCTGCATATCATTCTGCTTGAAATATGATATACGGTAACAACCTGTTCGAGG
>NC_051406.1:20821660-20822186 GCF_015228065.2 Penaeus monodon
TTTCATTGTTTAACCTTCCCAACGTTTGCTTAACGAGCCAAGCGCCATGCAGGTTAGAAATTCAACAAACCCTATAAGTATGCATCTCAAAAGCTACTAATCATATTAAAGGAGCGAGAAAGTGTATCTGAAAATAATATCACAAAATGCGTACGATGATATTAAATCTCGAAGACAACTCGGAACCATTATCACACAGAGAACAAAAGCATAAATAACGGACACATACCCAAACACCAGATGACCCAAACACCATAAAAGGACTTAGTATCTACCCAGCAGGAAAACAGGCGAAGTGCGCATGCGTCGACGCCTGCCTCCTCCAGCTGAATGAGTGAGAGGTGAGTCACAATGCAAGACATGGTTCGGACCACACCTGTTCCCTCATCATCCGCAGAAGTGCCCCTTGCATTGTTCTTAACGTGGGTAAAAAATCGTTTGTTTAGAGTTTCGAGCTGAAGCGACGCGGTTATCTGTTTCTGTTTTGGGATTACGGGTTCCACCTCCAATGGTCTTTGGTTCGTCC
>NC_051406.1:20822228-20822514 GCF_015228065.2 Penaeus monodon
ATAGTCGCTGCGTCTGTGTCTAGATACTTATCTGTCTCTGTCTTTCCCTAGCTCATTTCCTTCCCCTTTTATTTCCTTTTCATTTCATTTTCCTCCTTCAATCCTTTCATGCTGTTAAATACAACATTTATAATTATAAAAATTGACAAATGTGGAGACAAGTAACTTTCAATTTTCATCATAGTAAATAGTCCATGTTTTAAAAATACGCAACAGACTCTTGCAGTCCTGAGATCACTCCATGGCAAAATTATGTGAAATGGGGATAGTGGCACGGGAATTATCT
>NC_051406.1:20822558-20823061 GCF_015228065.2 Penaeus monodon
TTTGTTACCAGCAGTCTGGTATTTCATTGCCTATTCAGTCAATCAGATTAAGAATTATGATGGTCTTAAGTAAATACAAAATATGCGGGTATTGAATTGACATGGCTGAACGTAACACACATTTAAATTGCATTTTTTTTCATAAAATCAAGGGCAATGCCATAATACGATATAAAATTTATAAATTACGCAGACTTTGCGTTAGTTAGAAATGAAAATTACTTTTGACGAAGCCAGAAAGGTCCATTACATCTGATTCAGAGAAATTCTGCCGAAACACACCTGCATTTTAACCTCTTGGTCTGACTGACTAGTTTAGCTAGATGTTTTGTACTTGGTTGTAAAGGAGTAAAGTTAATTACATCAGTGCATGATTTTTTGCATAAAAAAACTTGTATTTGAATTTTGCATATATAGTGTATATATATTATGTATGTGTGTTTATGTACACACATACTGTAAAAAAACGTCAATTTTATCCGTTTCTCTCTCTCTCTTACAAG
>NC_051406.1:20823223-20823304 GCF_015228065.2 Penaeus monodon
GCGGACGTACAAATATATATATCTTTTAACGCAAGAGAGGGAGACTGAAAACAGCGACAGATAGACAGGCAGTGAAAGAGA
>NC_051406.1:20823418-20823526 GCF_015228065.2 Penaeus monodon
GGTCGGTAATCTCTGCCTGCAAGAGTAGCCCCGATAGAATGACACATACCCCCCGGAAGCCATGCTGTCTTGAACACCCGCGGACGTATGTGTCTTGCGTGCTGTCGA
>NC_051406.1:20823950-20824020 GCF_015228065.2 Penaeus monodon
AAATTCTTACATTTCTAAAGGATGGGATAACTTATGTCTCCCTCATCCACTTTTTGATAAGCCCTTGCGT
>NC_051406.1:20824115-20827331 GCF_015228065.2 Penaeus monodon
CAACACGTGCGTGCGTGCAATCACTCATTTATTCGCTAAACATCTCTCACTCCTATATCCTGTATGGCAGCATAACACGACAGGAATATTTTCACCGTTGGCTGGATAGGCAGTATGGCCACCGCATTTCCCTGCCCCCTCATTCATTCTCCAGATCTTCATTCTGTTCCAAATTGTTTCACGAACAATGACATCATTTTAACATGTGAAAGCGTCTCCTCAAAAGTGTTGGTCCACGTGCAGCAGCAACGACTTCCGGCACACGCGGACAATCATTTCATTAACTTAAAAGACATGTGTCAGGCCTCATTTGGCGGAAATGTTCATATAAAGATGGGGGATGCAGCGTTCGCTCCTTCCTCTTCGCGCAAGTGGGACGAACATCCTACCAGCACTTTAGCAGGAGGGTTTGTGTATTTCGCTCACTAATGAACTCTTGTGCTCCGAATCACGTTTCTTTACCCTTCCTGTTAATCGAGTCTCTCCATCTCTATTTTTCTTTCCTTCTTTTTCGTTCCGTTTTTCTCATAGGTGTCTAAGCTACAAAACGAATATATAAAGAAAGAGAAGAAACAGCCTTCATTCGCTTATTTTGAATTATTCTTCTTGATTACTTCCCCTCGTGAATATAATGTTTCACGCTCCTTGTTCTCGTGTTTAGGTTACGAGCATTCCCGGATGTGTTGCCAACTGTACTTTTCCTATTGCGAAAGATTAATTCACAAGTTGCAGATGTTAAACGATGCTTGTCATGTCCCCAGACGACCTCTGTGTTACACGCACACGACGCAGAGGAATAGCGAAGTACAGGAGAAGTAAAGAGATCACAGAAGATGTCTTGAGCAGGTTGTCGAGGGAGGGAGTGAAGCGAGTGAGTCACCTCCCGGTGTCAGTTAAGCGGGGTGCGAATGTGCGGTTCTTTCTATGGGTTTCTTGCCTCTTGATTCGGGCTCGGGGAGGATGTTTTTAAGAGGAGGGGGAGGGAGGTTGAATATGTCGACTGCTTTTACCTCCAGGACTAACATGGGAACCTGATTTTCAAGCATTTTAATATGTTTTCCCACGCCAACTGCGTATGCTTTTGGAATTATATTGTCTTTTGCATTCAGACACGAATGAAATGTAAACGACAGAATGCATACCTAGAGAAAAACACGGACATTGCTGTATGCTTGGGTTTCGTGATGAAATCGGATATGCATAAAAATTCAGGAACGAAACGCAGTCTGGCTGTAAGTAACCGCAAGTTGTTAATGTAAAAGAGAGGTTCACACATTACACGATCCATAAGCATATATTTAATGCCCGTGTCTTGATGTGGGAAACTGCTTCTTATAATTGGGATAACTTCATGTGATTTTCGCGCACGCTTTACGTTTCATGGTACCTCATCTGATCCTCATACCAAACAAAAACAATAATTTCAAGATTTTAAAAGGTCCCACATTTCTCAATTCGTCAGCTGCTCTTTCACAGCCACGTAACCACCCAGCGAGAAGGTAATCAATACAGCATCTCAAATCCGGAAATTAGGAAAGAGGATGGTGTGCATCCGTGCCGTGAGTTAGGGAGGGCTCGTCGCCTCCGACATATCATCATGAACACTAAAACACGTTCTGATGTTATATTGTTGCTTGTAGAATTACTATGTATGAATGTCTCTTTTTATAAATGCCCTTTATGCTGACTAGAGGGAAAGTGCGTTGATTTGCCACTGACAAATAACTTTTCAAGGAAAATTTGGTATAAGACTTTTCGCACATCTGGTTTAATAAAATAGAACGTATTCTTTATGTTTCCCATGAATTTTATCTATTGTAAGTCCAATAAAGTGCTTCACGTAATAAAGTCTGATCTTCACTCCAAGACAACGTATAATGAGTGCCACATGTAAGATGTAGCAAGAAACAGAAAAATCAGCAGGACCCCATCACATCTCCATAAACCCAAATCGTCGTCACCGAACTTCTACGCCGAGGACAATCGGCTCTGGACCAGCATGGAGGATGGGGGGGGGGGCGTACGTTCGTATGGATAGCGTGCGGGTGGCTTTGATTGTGGACCCTGTGACGGTCACTTGTTGCGCTGACCAGTCGCGGGAACCCACCTGCCTCGACGGTCAGGCGATGGTGGCCGACAATACATGCAGATCTCCTCGAAGTATTGCTCTCGCTTGGCCTCAAACGCGCATGAATTGGTGCTATGAAGATGCAGTAGCACTTACTGGGATGAGGGATAAGCAAATTATCCTTTAAAATTACCATTAGTGTAAAATAAAGGCTAAGCGAGGAATCGTATAAGTCATAATTCTAGAGGTAACAGTGATATTCAGTGTCACAAACAGACCCTTGCCAGGTGGAGAGAGATCTTGGCCATCCCCCTTCCTCTAAAGACCCCGCTATCACACCACGAAGGTGAGAGGCTACTGTTTGGCTATGAGGACAGCATAAGTTAATCACTTTCTTTTGAAATACGGTAAGATTCATGTTTTTTCGACCAAAGAGAAACTTTGACGATGAATCCTCAAAGCAAAATCACAGTCGTAAATTATATAACCTCAAGTGAGGGTGCGTCGGACGAGCGAACATTCTAATGTTGCCATAGCAGTTAAATTCCAATATTTTTTTCCTGGTGGAACTACTCTCATTTCCGCTAACAGAAGGAAACTGTCCAACAAGGCATCAATGCGGCCGTTTGGGTGATCTTATACAATATTCAATGACATGCTGAAGACTCTCGACAGTGCCGACGAAGGAATCAATATTTAAATACTAACCATATTCTACAGTGAGTCAGTGGCAACAACGATTCTCACTGAGTCATTACTCAGTGTAGAAGCCAACCAGCCACAGCTTTGTTCCAACATTCCCCCATATCATAATTCTAACATCTGCTGTGATATGCTCTCTACGTTTATGCGTTAATCTGTTTACTTTTTTTTATCAGCGAAAGCAAGCACAACAGTAGGGTATCTAAAATGAGTTAGATGCTCCCCCCACCCGTAGTTAGTCCTTATGTGCCGACCACAAAAGGGTAAATTTCGCCTAACCTCAGCCTAAAGACATCTTCGGCAGGGTCTGTGGCTCTCGTAAGAGGTAAATCAATATTGCAAGTTTCCTTCTGGAATAGTGTGTACAAGTAAACTTCTCGGGTAGACAGATGCGTGGATGCGATTCTCCCCACCCACAAGCGATCGGGTATTTTGCTCGCGCGCGC
>NC_051406.1:20827412-20829636 GCF_015228065.2 Penaeus monodon
CATGCGTGCGTGCGGGCATGTGTTTACACGATCCCTCTCTCTTCCTGTTTATGCATTTTTTATTGCGATAATTATGTTAAAAGAACACAAAGAACCTGTATACATACCTCCGTACATGTGTAAAAAAGGGGAAAAAAAGCAACCAAGCAACTACTAATTGCATTTACAAGAAAAAGTCAACCAATCACCAAACCTGCGGTCTATTCTATTCTTCCTAAATGCATAACATTTAATATTAATAATCACCATGTGATACGCATCTATTTTTCTTCAACTGTGTGCACATACGAAGTTCTACCGAGATAATATGGATTTATAGATCTCTTACGGAACAATAGAGACAGCAGGCAACTGATCAGACGTTTACAACACATTGCTCTAAATAAGTATTCTCGATGATGATTTGCACTGTCATGAAATTTGCAACAAAGATCAAAGGGCATGTAATCGCACACTATCAATAATTTCCACGCTAACAATTTGTTCGTGACAATAGAAGTAATAACACGCGAGAGCAATTGGCAACTCGCCTAACCCACTTGGCGGGCTCCTTGCAAAGCGCGAAAAATACGACGTCCGATTAATCTCCTACAAAATTTATAAGAATACATCTGCGGCCCTAAATATGCCGGCGATCAGTCATATTTCCGTGGTTAGATGTCACAGAAGGTTTTCCTTGCCTGTAACTAATAGTGCGACTAGAAATGCGCACGGAAATGATATGGGAAAAGAGAAATGGATTTGAAATAAAAGCTAACGATTCGGTGACATGCTGATTTGGCTGGTTAATTCCGACTTCTCCCATCTCGATGCGAGTAGACGAATTTGGTCTTTAATGCCAATTATTTGTTATCATTCACTTTCGTCGCGTCAGTAGTTTTTTCTTCTGTCTGCTTGTGACTGATTGGCTTGTCGCTCGAAAACGCGCATTAATGTAGAACGACTATGATTTTCCTTGCCTAAATCATCAATGCCGTAGGAAGACATCGGCAAGATGATATTGGAGCGTTCGCAGTATGATTTTACGAAGTAGAGACATTTGAAGGGCCAAATGGATCCCCCTACAGGTATGCAAGGACTACACCGAGCTATTCGACATTCGTATCAATGATCGAGCACATAAGGACCATATCACTAAACCATACAAAATCTTGCGCCTTTTGCTCTCATATATTTAAAATACGTGGGGTATTTCCTCCATTTCTTGCGTCATGAGCCCCTAATGAGCCCCATCATAAGGCCCAAAATTGATTGTCAGCCCCAAAAGCTAAGCCTCTTGGCCACCCTATGTTGGCGCGTCGTTCGCGAACGACCAATGGAAATGCAGCATTTTCCCGCGAACATCAGTACAAAGCCGTGAAGGGAATGCGAGGCGTCGTTTCCGCTGGCAACTTAGCCAATCAGCGCTTAGTTTGGGGCTAGCGGGCCAGCAAGCCGAGTTATGATTGGCCGAAGGGGAGGAGCGGGGCGGGTTCCGGCCGGGCTCGTGTGTCCCGCGTGGCCTGGCCCGCAGTAACGGTCGTAAAGCGTCACTCGCTAAGACGGTGTCGGAAGGAGAGGGCTGTTGCGCTCTGCCACTCAACACCGCCCGAGCGGTCACTTATTCTTTTGTGAGTGCCACTTCAGTGCCAATATGCCACGTGGAAGACCCAGAGGAGTTGCAGCCGAGAAGCCTCGTGGCCGCATGACGGCCTATGCGTTTTTCGTGCAGACTTGCCGTACAGAACACAAGAAACTTCATCCCGACGAGAATGTGCAGTTCGCCGAATTCTCGCGCCAGTGTTCCGAGCGGTGGAAGACGATGTCCGACAAGGAAAAGAAGAAGTTCCACGACATGGCAGAGGACGACAAGAAGAGGTACGACGAGGAGATGAAGGACTTCGTACCCTCGCCGGGCGCGGGGCGGCGAGGGCGGCGCGCGCGGGGAAGGAGGCCCAAGGACCCCAATAAGCCCAAGCGCGCCCTGTCCGCCTTCTTCTATTATGCCAACGACGAGAGGCCTAAGGTGCGAGCGGCCAACCCCGACTTCTCCGTGGGCGAGGTCGCGAAGGAGCTCGGCCGTCAGTGGAACGAGCTAGGCGAGGACGAGAAGGTCAAGTACGAGAAGCTGGCGGAGGAGGACCGCGCCCGCTACGACCGCGAGATGACGGCGTACAAGTTCGGCGGCGCGTCCCCTCAGAAGAAGATGAAGGCGAGCAACGGACACCCTGTGGACGCGGACCCT
>NC_051406.1:20829691-20831504 GCF_015228065.2 Penaeus monodon
TGTCTGACGAAGGGTCAGAGGACGAGTGAGCTAGCGCATCAAGTGACGAAGTGTGTGAAATTTACAGGACCAAAAAGACAGTGTTATTGTGATGTACAAACTTATTTTTATATTCCTAAGCCTGTACATTTTAGAAGTTAGTGTAATCTATTTATCCCGGTTGGGATTCCTCAAGGATTGATTTTACGACTCGTGTTACCGTATATCATGTACTTACAAACCTCAATTTTTGACATTTAGTTTTTATATTTTCTACCAATAAACAAAAACTGCCAAGGAGACTTTTCATTTATCCCGCTGTGTGAAACTGGTGATAACACCCCACGAGTTGCCTTGTACTTACTCTGAGCAATTGAGTGAGTTTTTGTACTGGTGATGTGCTTGTCCGAAGGATTTTGAGTGGGTTGTGCAAAGCACAAAAAAAATCCAGTTACGCAAAACAAGTTCCGACCTTGCCGCCATTTTTAAATAGAATGTATTTTGTTCCACTTCCTAGTGTTGCCAGTGGCGTCCTCTTAATGCAATGGGTTTTAAAAATGTGGAATCAAAGTTGATGGGGGAAGGAAGGCCAGGTCCGCTAAATAAAACTGCTGTTAAATCTCTCGAGTTGGGAGTAGGGGAGGTGGATATGGAGCGTAGGGAGTTGGGGAGGGGGTGGGATGCGTATGGACGCCTGCTTCTACGCCGGTGACTTGTTTCGAGAAGTTGACGTTTTAGTTTTACTTCTGGATATACTCATCTTAATAATATCTCATTAGATTCCAAGCCGACAATAGGTTTTGTGGGTTACTTTTATTTCTTAAAAGGCAATTGTATGTGGGGAGAGTACTGCGTGTTGTATCTACGCGTTCGGCAGTGTATGGTAACTCGGCATTCGCTGGACACCTACGATCTGTTTTTTACTCCAATTCTCCTGTTTTCGAGTGGTTAACTCCCGGCAAGGCATTTCACCGCTAACTTGGTGGTAGTCTATCGATAAATGTATTGCTTATTGATAGCCATTCCATACATTTTCATGCATTAATTTCTCCCTTAAATCACCAGCTTTAGCTAAAAGTGATTTGCTACTGAACAGAATAAACCCTTCCTGCATACGGACGTCTTTTGAACCCATGAATGTTTGACTCGCTGCCTACTGCCTACTTCTCATCAGCCGTTTTTGCAGCAAGTTTTAGCCGATATATTTTTCCTCTTCAGAAATCACAGTAAATTATTAGGTCTGCTAAAGATTAGAGATCTGATCGCCAATTCCTCGTCCAAGAATGGATTCGTTACAGGAAATTATTTCTGTAGTCAGCTGTAATGATTAAATATGAAATATAGGTTCTTGTAAAATTATCCACTGATATGATCCTTATAAAATGACAAAATGTAGTGCAAAGTACTTTTTTTATGACATGGTAATTAACCAACATCAACAGTAATGCTGTGATTTTAGCAAGTATAAGCAGGAAGTGAATAAACCTGCTAATAAACGTTAGAGACCATGTTGACTTGGAAATAGTTTACCTTTGTACCTTTCTACTAATATCTTCAGTATGCTCGAAAACTGTGAGGTTGTCAAGACTTACGATAAATTTTAATTCGTCTCGATCTTAACTCATAAAATTACTTCCGTTTTCTTGGCTTACGAACTTTGTGGCCAAAACTTACATACCAACCATATAGAGGGATAATAAAAAATATTTTTTTTTTACAATTTTTTTTTATTGATTTCCTTACAACCTTCCTCTTTTCTGATACTAACATTTTTTTGGGGCTTTTATATGGATATTTTCCCTTTCTAATGTTTTCCTCTTTTGTCCAACTCCAG
>NC_051406.1:20831537-20831613 GCF_015228065.2 Penaeus monodon
AACATACATTTTTTTTCGGGGGTCTTATTTTTTCCACCAATCTCCACAGGGAATGCAGGACAATCACAGGCAGCAA
>NC_051406.1:20831645-20831914 GCF_015228065.2 Penaeus monodon
TTAATTGTTAAATTGAGGAACCTTTTAATTACTGAACCCATGTAAATTCATTATCTTCCAATGGCTATTTAAAAAGCAGGTACGCAAAGATTTCCTTTTTTTCTGGGTATCATACTTACAGAGCTGAAGCGGTGAATTTACATGGGCTAAATAATACGTCAACTAACCTAATTAAAAACCTGTGATTATCTTAAGCCGCAGAGCTGAAAAGGAAGGGTTAGATACGCTTACCACTAAATCTAATCCCATTCCATATGTGACCAGATCAG
>NC_051406.1:20831943-20832184 GCF_015228065.2 Penaeus monodon
GAGAAAAAATATAAAACAAATAAAGAAAAATAAAATATCAACACAGAAAATAACACAATTCTAGGCTGATAAAAAGTGGTTTTATCATTACAAGTTTGCAGAATACACATTACTAATTTCTTACTATAGTAACAAGTAATTAAAAATTCTCAGCTGATCATGGCACATCCACCTCCAGTTCCCATCCCTGATAAAATAAATGACAGCAACAGCCATCCATAACACACATCTGTGTGTTGTC
>NC_051406.1:20832216-20833332 GCF_015228065.2 Penaeus monodon
TTATCACCTATAAAAATTACGTGTAAGGAAAACCCAGCCCTTAGTTGAAACCTGTTTAACTTTCATAAATTGCCTATCAATGAATTACCTGCATAATAAAATTCTAAATACCAGAAAAGAGGGAATGATTTAGGTGCATATCAGTGAGTTCAAACATTAGAAATAATTATGCAAAAATGATATATGGTAAATCAATTACGGAAGTATGGGATCAGCATCCACCTGTTCAGCATCACCTCCAAACGCAGCCATTAATAAGGGCTGTAGTAGAATCTCCGTCCCCTGAAATGACAAATGTGATCAAGCTGCTGTTATAGAGTGGAAAAACTTCTTGTCCTAATATTCATCAAACTTTGCCTATGATTACAAATCCAAGTTCTATTGGCAAGTCATATTAGAATGTGTAATGAAGTGTGTAACATTTCTTTTTTCTTTCATCTTTTTAAGGCTTTCTTTTCTATTTTTTTTGTTATTATTTTTTGTCAATGTATTTTTCTCTTCTGTTACTCTAAGAAAAGGATAGAAAAAATACTGAACGTGATATGTATATCCTAACTTCCATAATGATGTAACATCAATACAAGGTTGTCTTCCATATTTCAAGCATCACATGACCAACAATTTCTCATGTATTAATAATCAGTTGACACAACAATGTATGTTCTCTTTTATTAACTAAAAAGTTAGAATATATAACTGTTCAGTGACACCAGTATAAGAGACTATCACAATAATTTAATTAGAAATTACAACTCACAACCATAGTTCAACAAGCATTTTTTTTTTTTTTTAATAATAAGCATATTAGAAATAATCTATCTTTGGTAGGTGCAGGATACCTCTCCATAAAGCTCCTCATTTAACCTAGCGCATATATAAACATGTACAATATTTCAATCATCAAAGTATACCTAATTGCAAATGGATATTGGTTCATACCCATATATACAAGTAGGAGTAAAAAAAAAAATACATTGGAATTTAGTCTACCATAACTAGAAACAAAGTGAAAGTGTTCGAAATTGGTAATTATCTAGACTGAACCTCTTACTTTGCATGATTGCCCACTTACCTTTAATTATGGACTGAGATACAAACCCATAAAAAGCCACAAAG
>NC_051406.1:20833516-20833745 GCF_015228065.2 Penaeus monodon
CAGATCCAATTTAACTATTTGTTGTGCTTGCATAAAAACTCTTTGACATACTTTATAGTTCATGACCTTTGCAAAATATTTAAAAATAAGTCACTCTCCTTTTCCTAGCATATTAGTCCTTAATGGTATTACATATAATTATCTTGTAATAACCTTTCTTGAACACATCTTGACCAAATGTCTCCTAACATTATGCAATATCTTTAGTTTTCAGAATAGAATAACGGTC
>NC_051406.1:20833818-20833891 GCF_015228065.2 Penaeus monodon
GCATGAAATAAAAATGGAGCCATTCAAGCCTTGATTGAAAAATCTATTTAAACTGACATATGTGAGATTCAGC
>NC_051406.1:20833926-20834032 GCF_015228065.2 Penaeus monodon
CACCCAGACATATAAATTACTAAATCTGTTACATAACCAAGTTATCACAAAATGGACTTGAAGCTTGGACATCAAAATACATTTTCTTTTACCAATATCATAGTTT
>NC_051406.1:20834079-20834662 GCF_015228065.2 Penaeus monodon
ATCAACAAAAACAGCTAAAAAAAAAAGGGGGAAGAACTATTAGATACATAATGCATATAAAAGCTCTAGTACATTATTGAAGCCTTATTTTAAAATGTGCTAAAGCTCTTCTTAGGAATGTCTTCCAAGTTGAAAACATGAACTAAAATTAACAGAAAGGAAGAGGGTGAGAAAAAAATATAACCCAAAATCTACATCTGAAGTAAACAATCAAAAAGTTATATATTTCTAAAGCCTGAAGATACATATTTTCTAAATTAAAAGAAGCCCATCCAAGCCAAGTTTCCCATACTTTAAAATTTATTCTTAAAAATCTTAATAATCTCAAAAAGAGACCAAGAGAAAGAATAAGATAGTCAATAAATTACGAAAGAAACTGAAGAAATCTATCATAAAAAATTAACAATATATAGGGATTAAAAAGTCAAGTAATCTTAAAAAGAAATAAAACTATATAAATAATCAGGAAAACTATTAAAGTCACATTTTCATTTAAAAATTTGGTATTCTCATTATTTCTTATTTTCTACAGTGGTATCTGGCATGTTTTGAAGCAAGTCATTAATAACCTTGTGAAAACTGC
>NC_051406.1:20834690-20834977 GCF_015228065.2 Penaeus monodon
CTTCTTGCTCTACTAAAACCCAACTCCAATTCATATACCCTATTTTTATATTTCCAAACTTAAAACTACAGCAAAGGTTCAGGTATAAAGGAATGTTTGTCCAAACAACTGGCAATTACAGGACATTACCATTATTACAGTTAATGGAAAAGGTATTCCTCTGCTACAAACTAATTCTCCAATCACTAATTTCTAATCAAATACCTTCCTACAAATAGTGAAACCTTAATAACTCCTATCTTATTCCAGTGGCAAAAAATTCCAACAAATCAAAAATACATCTCTTT
>NC_051406.1:20835027-20835481 GCF_015228065.2 Penaeus monodon
TATTCACTTTGAAGCTGCATTATATAACAAGGACTTGTCATACTGAGTAGAAGTATAACAACATTAAAAAAAAAGGAGAAAAAAAAAATTATATGTATATATATATAGCTGTCTCCTTTACTTACAGTAGCAGATTACAAAGGTTTCACTACTGAGGTTAGTCTTACAGATACCTGCTCGGTCGTCGCAAGGGTCTGTAACTTGAATAAAACCGTCCACGACCCCGTCCAGGCACGCCTCTTCGTGGGGGCCTGTTACTTGTACTGATGCCAGGCTTGTTTGTTCGCTTGGGCATGACCTGTGAGAGATGGGAATGGGGTGCTATGATCAGACTAGTGCAGCTGGTGATGATGCTGTATAATATGTGAAGTAACGAAAACATGGTAAGCTGTGAAGATTACACTAACAAAATAAAGGCCAGAATATTCAAGAAGTACTGTAGCAACACATTTTA
>NC_051406.1:20837496-20837591 GCF_015228065.2 Penaeus monodon
GAAGCCATTATCTCTAGGTTTATGTACTGTCCACTATAGTTTTAAGCGAATTTTGAGTCCACAATTTATAAATAGGTCCTTGAGATCATGTTATC
>NC_051406.1:20837779-20838524 GCF_015228065.2 Penaeus monodon
AGATACATTGTCACTGGGTTAATATTCTAATCATTAATATTGCTATAAATAGCAAGATTATCACACACTAACTCACTCTCTCAACACTGTACCAACAATGTTATATTACCCCACACAAACAAATAATATTAGCAATTGAATAACTTTCTACATAGATTTATAGTGTGTAAATACACTATGCAGACCACATTAGGCAAGATCATACGAGTGATTTTAACTATCCACATAGAGAAATGGATGACTGAAGTCATGAATAAATGACTAACAATGCAGTACAAAGCAAAGAATTTCATTCTGATGATGTAATGTAAAAGTCATGTAAAAGTGTTTTTATTTCAAATACTGATAGTGATCAAGAACCAAGGCATAGGGGTTATAAGGAGAAGCAGCAGAAGAAATGATGTAAGTAAAGCATGCCCATCAGTAATTATCATTCAGTACCTCTCCACAATGACAATTTTGCTTTTCAGATTTAAAATAGTCAATTTTCATTGATTACCCATGACTCAAGTATGCATGAAAGTGGTTCACAAAAACAAACAATTCAAAATACTGTACATCTTATACTGCAAAGGAGAGCAAGAACAAGAATGTACTTACATCTCTGCATTCAAATCAATGTTTACTCTTCACAAATTAAATGACAGTATGCCTAAAACCAGCACTACCTATATCCACAATGCCAGATTATTTTTACTTCCTCTATAGTCCTTGGGCATATCTTTCAGTCTATATATACTTCTTA
>NC_051406.1:20839345-20840181 GCF_015228065.2 Penaeus monodon
CAGGGGCAGCTGTTCTGCAGCATTATATCCGGTCTAAGAAATGAAACTTACCTTGAGTTGTCTTCCCCTGAAGAGTGACTCATCAAGTGCCATGGCCATCTGGACTGAGTCTTTTTCTGAAAACTCTATGTAAGCAAAGCCCTTTGGATGCCCATCGTATTTATTACATAGAATAGTTACTCTGTTGACTGCCCCACAACCATGGAAATGCTGTTCTAGCTCTTCAGCTGTGGCTCCATAATCAACCTGTAAAGATGAATTAGGTATGCATACTTTTATTACCTTGCTAAGTGAATTGGGATCTAGCATATTTCAGCAGTATAATGAGAAAAATCTTAACAATTACCAATCTAACAGCTGCCACAAGCAAGGCATTCAGAGAGAAGATTACTCGTCATTATCAGAGCGAAAGTTTAACTGGATGACAGGTACCTTCCTCACTCACGACTGATTTTCTTCATCATTAATACCAACTAGATGGCAACTACTTGCACTAACAAGGCAAACACAGACTAGATTTTAAGTTTCAAAAAATAGAAGTCTTTACTCATATATGTTTCATTTAGAAGTCTAAATGTAACTTCCTTTATCCGAGTACTTTCACATGTCTGTCCTTTCCTAACACAATTTGAAGTGTACTCACATTGCCAACGTATATTGAACGTGCATCTACTTCCATCTTCTCTTCTAAGGACATATTTAGAGGTGATGTGGCCCCAGCTGCCCCTGGTGGGGATCCTAAATTCATTTGCTTATCTACTTCTGACTGGATCTGTCGGATTTTTTCTGCTTCCTCTTCCATTTCGCGAACTCGTGCTGCATGAAGAATAAATGGA
>NC_051406.1:20840222-20841082 GCF_015228065.2 Penaeus monodon
GCAGAACAAAGTATATTATGATTATTAATATGTTGTGATACTTCTGCATCCAGGAAGTCTTTTCTTCCATTATTTATTTTTCTTGCTTCTTTGTTGTTGTTTATTGGAAAACAAAAATAGAAAGTCACACTGAAGAAAAACAGAACTTTTCTATATACAATCATTTCAAATATTAATGAAACTGTTCATACTCTTGCCACAGTATGTTCAACAGCATTTTCAATTTTATTCACATTTTTTTTTCTTTCTCATAAGTTGAACACTCACTTACCAAAAGGTATAATACCCCCACCCCCCTCCAAAATATTCATTTCCTTACAAAACTACGGCTTCTCCCTACCATGCTACTCAATCTAAAAGAAACTTAGTAAACAACCATTCCACTAGATATACACACATATGCACCTGCACATCCAAATATAGGCACCTATACCCAGACACAAGCAGCTCACTCACTCAAAGGCTACACTGCCACAGTTAGCAGCCAATCAAACCTTAAAGAAAGAGAAGTGACATAGCCAAGCACACCAGCCTTCTGCACCTCATTTCCACGCAGCTTGGTAGGGGGTTAGTGAGATGTAACATAACTAGATCACTTTACCTTTAATAACCTCAAGTTCTGTTTCAATTGACTGGTCTGTATCATTGAGCTGATGGTCATCGTCACCTCCACCAACAAAGCTATCGTCTCCACCCTCACCAGCATCCACCCCTTCATCATACTGCAGCTCTTCCTGGTCCATCTTTGAGTTGTGTCTGGAAACAGCAAACTAAACTCAAAACAAAATCTTCGCCTCCTTCACCTGCTCATGATGCACCCATGACATAACCGAGTTTGTCTTTTATTCATTTTTACAATT
>NC_051406.1:20841117-20841292 GCF_015228065.2 Penaeus monodon
GTCTCCAAAAAAATTGAAGAATGAAGCAACTTCTGGTTAAAATTTTAATAATTATTTTGGTCATTACAAAAATGGAATGAATTCACCCACCCCATCCATCCCTTTCACCTTTTAATTTTAATAATTATAATTTATTTTTGTTTGAGCAAAGTACTGTCAAGTAATCCAAGATTTC
>NC_051406.1:20841356-20841583 GCF_015228065.2 Penaeus monodon
AGCATTGACTAATAGGCGCATGCCAGAGCCATTGCTCTTAAATCATTCAACTACATTCATTCCTGCTTCTAAATATAAACCTATACATTAAAATTAACTGAAATGAGTACTGAGGATGACAAAAATACTGAACCATTTTCTTTCTAAATGCATGACAAAATGTTGCATAAAATAAAATCTAAGGTTTCAGCTTTTGGGCAATATATATTCCATAAACTAATTACCTA
>NC_051406.1:20844701-20844840 GCF_015228065.2 Penaeus monodon
CAAAAACTGACACTGTTTTTTTATTCTACATAATTACAAAACAGTTTGTCAAAATAAAAAAAATCTAACTTAAAGTGGCCAGTATTTTACAGTTAATGGGATTTAGAAAGATACATAGAATATTAAAAAGAGGATAATT
>NC_051406.1:20844933-20846695 GCF_015228065.2 Penaeus monodon
AGTTGGATGGAAAGAAGTAAACATACAAATTACCTATAAAAATTAACAAAAATATTTGAACAGAATCAAATGGGCAAAATTGCAAATATAAATAACAACACTATTAATAAAATATACATAAAAATATACATAAAACAAAGAAAAACTAAAAGCATATAACACATCTTTTAAAGTAACATGCCCATCATAGATTTCTGTTCTTCACTTGTAAGGGTAAACATTCCCACCATCCCTCCAGCACCTGTTCCCCTTCTCTAGTGCTGTGTTATCTGCCATGCAGTTTGCATAATTGTGTCAAGTAAAGCTTCATAAAGGGAGGGGGTGATAACTTTTAAAAAAAACAAATGAGCAGTTACACAACAAAAAGCACAATTATGCTGAGCAAAGTATGACTGGCCTACCAATTTCATAAGCAGCACTGTTTATGAGGCATTTTATTTCTGGAACAGAGCTAACCCAACATTCACAACAGTAAAAAAAAAAATTTATATTTTTTTTGTATCTACATAATATTTTATGGTCTATCATTGGCATACTGACAGCCATAAAAAAATTCATGGCCACAAGGAGGAGGATGCAGTGGGTGAGGGGTGAGGGGGGAGAGTGAGCCACCACTCACACCCATGTGGAGCATCGCCTCTGAAGGATTTGTTTATCTAATATTTTTTAACAATATACCTCAAATGTTTTCTAGTAGTTCATTCTTTTTGAAACCCACTGTGATGGTAAAAGCAAGGGGTACCAGCACCAAAAAAAAGAGACAAAACCACAAAATGTCAATGAGACAGCCTCCATATTGCCAAGAGTCACGAAACACTAAGCTCACAAAGTGGCTCTACAATTCATTGCTACCATATGAAAATATCTAAATCTATTAGAAATAAGGGCAACTCATATGATGCATAAAATTAGGTAAGCAGTAGACCTAAAATCATGATGCCTCTTTTTGGTGCAGATGACTGTGTCCCTTTTAAACAGCCCTAAACATTTACACTGCAACAAAGGGAAACATTAGTTGAGGACAATTTGTAGATGGTAATTGTTATAGGAAGATTTTGAGAGTACATTTGCCATCTCCTATAAGTCCTTGAAAACAATCATCAGGATATTCAGTGATTTTCTTGGCCAATTTCTGTTGTTTCTTCCTTCTTATGAATAATTTTGCACTGCATATTAAGTTGTGATTTTCTCTTGAAGGACAAAATAACACTAAAATGAAAAGAGATGTCTGGCTATTGGATAGTGGTATTTAGCTCAGGCTAACTTGATTGGAAGGAGATACAGGTGCTTAATGTTGCTACCTATAAAAAAAATAACAGTAATAAAGCATCACTCATGGTTCAGCCTCATTTTTGCAAAAGAGAAGCAATAGCAACATATAGGTGAGGATATTCTTCAACAGGCACAAGCAAGTTAATCTTCACACCTTTTGCAATGAAGATGTTTATGATTCTGAAATTGCTGAACAGCATACAGAGATAATGAGATATAGAGGGCCAATGAAAGGCTTAGCAAAGGCAATGACTCATTAGTTTGAGGAAGTCTAAAATAACACAAGGAAACACAGAAATGTGCTTTTCTAAAACTGTTAACCCACTAATGACATGATTTTGTTGTGTCATAATACGCCATACAATGGGCTGATTGATTCAAAACTTAGAATCATACACTTTCCCTGCTCTGTATGTTTTTGATTGCAATTCCTTTTTGTGAAATAATCCTAAAGAGAGATTTAATGCCTACTTTTAATCCTAAAATTACA
>NC_051406.1:20846894-20847079 GCF_015228065.2 Penaeus monodon
GGCTGTATCTCCTCCATTACTGCAGTTGGGTCTAATCAGCAAACAGCCATTGAGAGTGTGCAAAATAAGCAAGATCATCCACTCATGGCAAAGGGGATGTCACCTGGCACTGAGCATGGTTTGCCAAGACACAATTAAATGTCATCCAGCAGTGGGTCAAACAAAACTCGGTAGCCCATGGACAG
>NC_051406.1:20847129-20848098 GCF_015228065.2 Penaeus monodon
TACAACTCAAAAATAGAGTAAATGTACAGCCTAATAGCATACAAGTTTTATATATGCAGCATTTTGCTGTGACAACAGTAAGTTTAAAGAAATAAAGAAAAGGCTAGAGGAATGATTTTCAAGTCCATCTAGCACTTATTCACATTTGTGATACAATGGTAGCATAAATCCTCTGGAAATGTCAATCTCAAAGCCTGAGGTCTCTATCAAATGTACGTCCACCACCACTATGGGTTGTACTGCTGACAGTAAATAGGCTATCCACAATGGTCTATTAGTAACCTTGCTGTCAGTGGTTCTAGTCTTTCAATAGGATCAAGATTCACAATAATGAATGATCTGCATCAATAAAAGATTACAAAGGTTTACAATATCACTGCAGTTGAAATGTAAATTGTCTTATGGAATTATTATTGTGCTTTCTTGTTTGTTTGATAACTGTTAATTCTTACATTACATTTCCTTCCTAGCTATAGGAATGACAATTATTACTAATGGAAGGCCATCTTAAGAACCACACTTCTCTTAATACCAGTTCTTCATATATATCAACACTATCAAGTGTGTCTACCTGGTCAAACAAGATACTTCAGATAGTACAAGAGAGGAGCTAAGGATGCTACAAATCAAATGAAAATCCTCAAACTGGAATCCAAGTACTCAGAATCAACAACAAATTTTCTGCATTTCAAATCTTAGTCTCAAACAGCAGGTGAAGATATAGACTACTCTCTCTTCTGATCTCTCAAAAATTCAATAATAAAAACAAAATAAAAATTCTCTATTTTTAAATTTTATCTGACAGATAACAAATAGTTCTTTAACTGACATATCATACTTTATAGTTTGCACCTATTTCTCTTCATCTGTCTCACATGGGGTCAACAACCTTGATCTCACTTTACAGGAAGTGTGTACGAACAGCAAAACATTTTTCAATACTTAGGTTGTCTAAACATTATTGCTATT
>NC_051406.1:20848185-20849464 GCF_015228065.2 Penaeus monodon
CGCGTGTTTATATTTCCAGAAATTAAAGTACACATAAGGATTATACTGGATAGAGAGAATTGGTGATCAGATAGAGGATCCTGGGCAGGGCACAAGGATATGGAAATACAATGATCAGCAGGGGGGCTGGGGGCAAAGGCCCCAGGTTCAGGGGATTGTTGTAAACTTTTGCCTTTCTGATATTTTTTATTCTATTTTTATTAACAACTTTATGATTGTTCTTAGAAAATGGAAGTTATTTCCTGATTGTCAAGTAATGGCCACAATCATCCTCTATAACAAACTATACTCAAACTGTCCTTGAAAGCTACATGAAATATCTCAAAATTACGTCTGCTGAAGTCTATGTTCAACAATTGGTGAAATTAAACTATGGATTTACATATAGTAAATACATAGTAAATAGTATATGCATTCACAGGTTAACAATTTTGTCACCCCTTTTTTATGGCAAAGCTATTGAAAAGGAAAATCAAGTTACAAAACAAAAGAGCAATCATTGTGGCATTCCACACTTTATGGGTAATATCATCACCTTGACCCTTTTGGCAGGAAAATGGAAATGGTTTATTTATCAATAAATTGCCACTGAGTTCTAAAACTTTATTGATGGTAAGTCATTAAATAATAAAAGGCAGGTCCAGTCTCTTACATAATCATTTTCTAAACCCAATGCATTTTCAATTTGAGAGAAAATGTTAGAGAAGAAAATTCACTTAAAATTCATTAATCGGCATCTACTTCCAGTTTGAGTTAATCAGCCAATTTGCAGTTTCCCCCAAGCAACAATTTTCTCATGTGCCTAATGTTTACCTGGTGATCTATGTAATGCTTCGTTTGGTCTCCATCACAGAGATGTATTTTTTGAGTTATGGTTAACCCCTAGTCCCCAAAAATCTTCTAAGAAATTGTGTATAAAATCATTCAACGTACTACATACAATACCAAAAGGCACTTAAGAAAATAATTGGCTGAGTGAAACTTTAAGTCATCCACCTAACCTAACTCATTTGAAATGCATAATCCTTTATTTCATGCTAACTCATCCAAAAACCCTGATTTTATACAAGCCCATCAAGATCATTGGGGATGAGGTGGCAAGCATCACGCAAAAGATAAAATTTACAATGGGAAAGAGGTATAAAATCAATAAAAGCACTGCATGTATCACCAGAAAGACAAGGTAGATCAGAAAATTGTTGGTAGAGTGAAACTGTGATATGTCCAGAAAATTTTAGAACACTCATACATATACTATGTATAGATGAAAAAACTGTAG
>NC_051406.1:20849846-20850048 GCF_015228065.2 Penaeus monodon
TGGTGTTGTCCTGGATCATTTGCAATGGAATGTTAGTGAGAATAATCAAAACAAGGAATATTAATAGAAAGGTTGGGTGAATTTCTGAAACAAACAAAACTACCGACTGCACTCACTGATGTATGCACAGGCAAAGAATTAAGAAAACAGATTCCAACAACTGGCAAATAGAGACTGTGTTCATGACAATCAGGCAAGGGGG
>NC_051406.1:20850731-20851010 GCF_015228065.2 Penaeus monodon
ATTAGTGGGGTAGCCTATGTTCAGATGATTTGAGGTCCATAGAGCAATAGAGAGAATTCCCAAGAGTTGGCTGCAGTAATTGGGTCATGGGTCAGAGGGGTATGGTCACTTTATGTACAAACACCCTGCATCTACTGATTAACTTGATATATTATAGTTAGAAAGAGTAATTATAACCCAGAGATATACAAGAGTTTGAATACTTTGTTTGAAACTGAGAAACTGTCATAAGGCAGAATAAATGGTATGGTTTCAGATTCCCACAGCCATGTTGTACAA
>NC_051406.1:20851361-20851529 GCF_015228065.2 Penaeus monodon
CCCTAGAGAAGGGGGCAAGCCCCTCCCTGTGGCTCCCTTTATTATAGAAAACTATAGAAAATGCAATATGGAGAGCTCTAACTGCCTGAAGGGTGTTGCGTACCTGTTGATTTATAACCATTTCTTATGCTCCATTTCCCTCTAGCTCTGTGTGTTGCCCTAAGTAAC
>NC_051406.1:20854107-20854299 GCF_015228065.2 Penaeus monodon
TTGCAAGATTGGATGGCTGTGTGAAATTAAAGTTATCAAATAAACATTAATTTGCTTCCAACGGACACCATAATATAAAGAAAATAAATAACTATTAATTTCTTTTTCTAAGTACACCTAAGAGTCAATAAACCAAGCTACTTATCATCTATACACTTTGGTCATAACTGAGGCACTTATATTGCCCCCCCC
>NC_051406.1:20854325-20855144 GCF_015228065.2 Penaeus monodon
CTTCGCAATTATCACAAACAATCCTATAACACTCTTCGTCAACGAATTCGAAATTCCAAAATCAATAGACAACCACTACTCCCGCTAACCACAAGCTGAGAAGAATGCAGCAACGAAACGTCAAATATCAGAATAAAATCCGAGTAACTACAGGGGGCTGTTCGCTTCCCCACACGCCCATGACTCGAACCCCCCAAAGAACCCCTTTATAACCACAAGACCTTTCCGCAACCACATATATGCAGCACCTACCTGTACAAGTCACCGAAAGCGAACAAATGGGTCAATCAGAAGGCCAAGATGATTAAAAAACGCAAGTTAGAAGGAAAAATAAAGTTTTTCTGCCGAGCCGACTGACGTATGCGGCATCCTCACGCGATTTGACCCACTCGTCCGTAGCTTGACTTCCGAGGGAAAACTATAAATAAAACAGATTTTTTTCGTCTATCCACCTCGTGCCTGGAACTTACGAGGTGGAAAAGTGCAAAGTGTGAGCCTGAGGTTGTTCATCCATACAAATACTTACCGTCAGAGTACGGATGTCAAAGATATATGGAGATATATTTGTGCAGCGGAGCAGCTCTCTGGGATTTGTGTTTGTTTACTAACGCCACCGGGAGCATTTGCTGCTGATTAAAATATTTATAGTTTCTGTGTTCATTTGTCTTGCGATCATTACTTTTGTTTTTATGAAGTATTTTCTATAATTGGTGACATTATGTGTGTCGAATTCTAAATGCGCATTGTCATGATTTTCAGTAAATGATTGAATTTCTTCGGGATGATGGTGGGGGGGAGCATTCCCCACCGTCTTACCTC
>NC_051406.1:20855865-20856220 GCF_015228065.2 Penaeus monodon
TCGCTGATTTAGTGCAAGTGTTACACAAACACCTTGTGTTATTCTAACATAGCTAAGCGATGTCACACACCGATTACCTTTAAGGGTTTAAGGTAATAAAAATGGACACGCTAATAAACTGAAACTTACGTAATGTTGACGACTAAAAGCAAGAGCGTGGGACACAAAACACTTGTTCCTATGGTATTCTGATGCCAACTAATTCACTGCCGGCGTCACACACGGCGCCTGGCTCGGCCGAATGATGCTGACACACAGCCCTCACTAATCAGCATAGTGAGCTGACATTAAAAAATACACTTATATAATCTGCAGTTTGTTGTACACACTGAGCATTATGTATGTCTGTGTTCTG
>NC_051406.1:20856738-20858915 GCF_015228065.2 Penaeus monodon
AAATCTATTCCAAAGCACACAGGAGTGCAGTTTAAGCTTGGAATCATTAGAATGCTCTGAGCAGAGTTCTAACCAAGTTAGGCAGGTAATATGAATGCAGTAGAATATCTAGTCGTACCCTTAAAGTGATAAAGTAAGTGTATGGTTGCTTTCTAGCTATATAGTACTGTATGCACCTAGGAGGTTGTTGTGTAGGTACTCGTTGGGAGAAGAATAAATATTGTCATGTGTAGGTGGGTAGTGTGTTGATTTACCTTAACTATTTGATGGAAATGGTGTTAAGTTCCTGCGAACATGCGAATATAATGAAATGGGTTCGCTTACTGTCTAATCGTAAAGTAGTTCTTATTATAGTGTCTTCCTCCGGTGCAATATCTATTCCTGGTCTTGTTTTTTCTCCCGTTTGTGTTTGCCGTGCCTTGTCGCCAGTCCAAATACAGTCTTCATTATGTAACACGTTGGGCTTCCGCCTAATTCTGATAGCAAGGAGTTGACTAGTTTGTGGTAGCGACTGTACTGATATCCGTTTACTTTGAAGGGGACCATCTATTTCACATTACACTGGTTATCTTATGATAACGTTATGGTGTTACCCCCCAAATAAAATCATGTTAATTTAGAAGGAAACGCAGGTTTATAATAAAACAAATAGCTAACTATCATACATTTAATAAATTAATGACGATTACTCATAAAATAAAATGATAAAGTTTATTGTTTCCTCATCCAATTTGTTCCATATTTGTATTACAGTAGTTGTCCATTTCTGAATTACCTGAATTGTATTACAATAATTCATTTCATTTCTAAAATACTTGGATACTTCAAAGACTTTGGCATCTTACATGAACCTTTTTTTTTATTATAGAGGTTCCACTTGTTTCTCTTATTCTAGGAGATCCATATCCTCTTCCAGCTTCAACGTGTCATCGTCGGTAAAGAGGAGGTCCTCCTCGGTCACCCAAACTACAGGCGGCTCAAAGAGGTCTCCTTCGCTCTTCAGGATTGGTGAGAACTGCTTGCAGTGGGTGCCGCGCCTCCCCTTGTTCGGCCCACGCCTTGCCGGTGGCACCACGTCCTCGTCGCCTATTTCCTTCTTGATGTCCTCTTCATCGAGCATCATGGATATTCGACGAATGTGGCCCAGCCTTGCTGCCTCCCTTTGAGGACGAGCGTATTGGACTGCCGTCTCTTGTGGTTCCTCTTTGATATAGAGTTGGCATGGAGCCGTGAGCGTGTGCACTTCACACACTTGGTCTTCGGCATTGCATATTCTCCGACTATCCTCCTTTACTTCTGGGTCATCGAAAATTACCCTGGAAGCATGGTGCTCTACAAGGTACATCGGCTGAGATACTAGAAGAGATTGCCTGATGAAACGAGGCTCCTGGTCAGGCGGTGGTTGTATTATTAAGGGATCTTGCTGCACGCTAGGCCTACGCGGCAGGGGAGGGCTGTCTGGAATGACTTGATGAGGCTGCTGTAAGACGTATGGGGAATGCTGGAATACAAACTGAGAGCTTTGAAGTGGTACGTCGTTCTGCGAACTCAATGGATCTCGTTCAGAAACTAAGGGCTTCGAGTCTTCGAATTCGATTCGCCTGGCCTTTCGCTTCCAAGTGCGGCGCTTCTTTGGCCCTGTTGCTGTCTTTCTGTTCTTTCCACTGGCGTCTTGGATGTGGAAAACGCCGCCGTGCCGCCTCCTCATGTGCCCATACATGTTGTCCTTCCTGTTGGCACGAAAACCGCAAACTGGGCAAGCGTAAGGCTTCTCGCCGGTGTGAGTCCTTCGGTGCAGGGCAACACGCCATCGCATCCTGAAGCCCTTGCCGCAAATGTCACATGTGTGGGGCCTCTCGCCAGTGTGGATCATGTTGTGGACCTGTAGGTAATATTTCTTAGAGAAACACGAGAGACATACTTTGCAAATAAACGGCTTTGGTACGATCGTTCTCTTGCAACGTGGCCTTCCATTTTTGTTCGCTGGTGATAATGTAGAGTGGGCGCGCATGCTTGGCTGGCTCTCCCTTAGGCGTAACTACCATGTAAGGGCTGCGGCTTAAGAGAAGTCCAGTTTCTTAATATCCACGCGACGTCGACGACGACCTGGAACAAGCACATCGATGACAGCAACTCTTTCGAAATGCACACAAACACTAAAACACACATACATAAAC
>NC_051406.1:20859644-20860800 GCF_015228065.2 Penaeus monodon
GCCTACATAACTTATTTATAAGCATCTGAACTGATTTCTTAAAATGGCGTGCACAGTATAATTGGTGTGTTGGTGTGGCATTTAATTACATCTGTAGTGACAAACTATCTTTATTTTAAAATTGAATAAAACCATTTTCTCCTCTTTTTCTTCAAACAAGTGGAAGTTTCAACAAAGTATGATCCATTCCAATCAAAATACTGTTTGTTTCCCTTAAAGATACGTTATCACATATCTCCTTTGAGCTAATTAACACACTATCCATGACGGAATGGCCAAATAAGCCCAGTGCCCAACAAATTGTCACATTGTCGGCCTAAACGATTATAACTACAACCAATCCTAGGCCATAACCAATGAACAGTTCAACAAAACAACACAGAACTTAACAAATCTTTTTCATAAATCCTAAATAATTTCACTTCTAAGCATCAACACTTCCATTCCAAGGGTGTACCTGAGGAGACGTGGCATATTATACGATAATTTCAGCTAAAACGAGAGAAATGTCTTGTTACGCACATTACCTTTCAAAGGGCCTCGTGTGGTCGCCAGAGGTCGTATATGCAATATCAAACTTGTTTGTATATTTATGGAAATTTGCTCTTTGAAACTTAAATACAAATTGTTTTTTTCTATAGTTATATTACGGAATGATAATGATGAAATATTCTGTTGTGGCACTTTATTTTTTTAGGTCGTAATATTTTTTTCTCTTTCATTTTTATTGTTTACTAAACATCAATTATTGAGCCATGTTTCGCTGTATTCCTGCATATAAACTGAAAAATCCTTTCACTTTTTGTTCTTTTCCACTTCATTTAAACCGTTTTGCTATATTTGTGCGTAATTATGGGTAGTTTTTGGTATAGTATAAAATTAATGCATTAACATCTCGATATTTTTTTTGTCCGAACCTTTCGCTAGCACACCTTAAAGTTGATCCATTATATTGTTTTTAATGTGCAATAATGATTTTTTTCCCGTTAGGTAATTGATAGAAAAAGGACCTATGTTGTACAAAGGTTTATGAATTTTATTTCCAGTCGCCTGTTCGAACGCAGATTCCAGGTTTCGAACGGTCAGGATTAAAAAAATGAAACACTGACAATTATAATACCACAAAATTTTAAAATACGGCTTCCAGTTAATCGGC
>NC_051406.1:20861049-20861437 GCF_015228065.2 Penaeus monodon
TGATGATTATGATTTATGATTATCTGAGTGTAGCGTATCAAATATATACATTGTTAATAATTAAGAAAACTACATGTTGAGTCCTTTTAATTTTTATCCTTGATTCCTTTACAGTCGTAGCTGATTCTGAAATTATGACTATTCCGGTTCATAAAATATGTATACAAGCCTAACATGCTACTGCAGTACTTCGCCTTTTAAATCACCTTTTGCCATTCCTCCACAACCCCCTAACATCTCTGTTTCGACCACCCATCCCCCACCTGACTACACACAGAGCTAGGCGGCATCAGAACAGGCAGCACAGCATGACACACACATAGCACCAACATAGCCACTCCACTCAGTACACTGCCATTCCTACCACCACAATCACCTGCCATTCCTC
>NC_051406.1:20861866-20864223 GCF_015228065.2 Penaeus monodon
AAACAATCTTTCCAATTAAATTTATAATCTCTACAGTGCAAATAATTTGGTCCATGTGAACCCAGTCAGGTTACTTAAAGTTTGTAATTCCCCTAGAAGAAAAATCTATTATTAGCTGTGTATGAATATTTATTAACTTATCACTTAATATCAAAATATATCCTAAAACCATTTGTCAGCAATCATTTCCCTCTCATTATCATTTAATACAGGATTCTGGGTAAAAAAAAATTGCTCCTCTTAATTTCATATCATGATATCTGAGAATGATACAGAGAGTAATGTTTTTTTTAGTACCAAACAAACAAGTGAGACTCTTCTGTTTCATGAAACAATTTGATTTTCTTCCTTATGGTTAGTTTTTTGCATTTGGGAAAGTTGGCAAGCTTTTTACAGTATCAATTAATCACAAAATGCAAAACATTGATGCACATCATACACTGTTTCCTATTATAGCTTTTAAACTGTATGCTCACTAGGTCCTTCTAAAAAAATATTCAGTGTTTACTGACTTTACAATTCCTAAAGAAGTGCTTGTAACACTGAGTATTGTGAAAGACTGATGCAGAACAAGCTTTTTTTATTTACAAAACTGAGTAAAAATATATGAGTAGTAGATTTACTTAATATTTTTCCACTATAATCTAATCTACATCATATAATAACATTTTAAACAAATATACTAGGTAATACAGGTACTATCAAGGAAAAAATGAAACATTAGTCGAGTTTACAGCATTTATTGCTATAAAATTCTTACAACCAAATTAAATGTGCTGTATGTAAAAAAATCATCTTAGAAAACAAGTAAAAACTTCACCTCTCTTAACTTAATACCTGAATCCAAACATTTATTCTCTCTGACATCTATGAAAATCAAGACAATACCTATGCAGCTCTGGAGTAAAAAACTAAAGAATTGGGGATAATTAGGAACAATTTTGTGAATCAGATTTCTTTTATGTGAGTGTTTGAAAATTTGTTTTATGCAATATACTGACACAAACCATTTAATTTTTTTTCTTTAAGTCCTAATAGGATATGGAATAAAGTTTGGAGATGTTTAAATAAACAAATTATTTTTTTTAAACATATCTGACCTTAGAATATTCTCAACTTATAGTATCTTTAAATACATTTTAGATTAAAAGAAACACTTCAACAAATATTTATCATCTAAACTAATAACAATAATAAAAAGAGGAAGAAACAAAAGCCAATAAAAAAACAAACAAACAAAGGAGATAAAGGGGGAAAAAAAGTAAAAGAAAATTCTTCTAGAACTGTAGAAAGTACCTAAAAAAGATATCAAGTGGGCTAAGAACCCCCTGGAGCACCAACAAGAATCCACGAAGACCTGGTAGTAGCAGCGACTTTTCGAATGACTCGCTTTTTGTCATTCAGGACAGGACGTAGCCCTCTGTTCACCTGCAAGAGATATAACAACCATAACCTTCACTGACCTACAGTTACATAAACAACTGTCACTCCAATTCAAAGGATTATCATGTTTTTTTTCATAAAAGAAATAAAAATGGTTCCATGAATGACATACGTACATCATCTCTGTACGGAACAATTGTAGGTGTTGGAAGAGATGTCAAGACTTGGAGGCATTCCAAAGACTTCATCCTCACATTCTGTTTGTGGGTAAAAAAAGTATGGGTATGAAAATTAAACCTAATAATAACTTTATATCTACATATATAATGAATGTCAATGATTTTAGGATTTTTATAATTTGTAAAAACAATTTAGGCTACTTACAAGTGGATGATCAGTTGCTAACAAAAGAAGAGTTGGTACAAGTGTGCTGACATGTGGACCAGCATGTTCTACAGATTGTTGCAAGAGACTTACAAGGCTTGTTAAAGTACTCTCTGTAACAGCCTCCTCATCACAGGTTATGCCTTGGAGCAGAACTGGCAATAACTGTAAAAAAAATATATATTTGTGAAGTACCTCTTAACATATTGTAAAGACTGAAGAATTATAGTCACATAATATGTGTGATTTGTTGTATTATAGTTGAATAGTATATGTATCTATCTTTATCAAATAAAAAGGGGATGCATATCTTTGTGATTCCAAATCACACTTCTACTTTTGACATCTCTTTTCTCTTGCCTTTTTTGATGAGGAAAGAACAAGAAAACTATATAAATTTTACTCAGAAGAAAATACTATAGGATCTTACCCTCTTGATATGAGCATTCAAAACAAGCTGTGGTAATGATGGTAAAAGTGATGAGATGGCCAACAGGGCCTTCTGTTTTGTACTGTTCTCTGCACTGTTAAATAAGTCTACTAATGGACCTATTACATATTCAAAGTACCTTTGCTTGTATAACAATCTG
>NC_051406.1:20864339-20864498 GCF_015228065.2 Penaeus monodon
TTTGACTAAAGATAGAGAAATTAATTGTATCCTTTCTAAATTTATGACCTGCATTAATAGTTTATCTTCGTAATGAGACTTAGTACAAGATTTTATTACATCCTTAGAAGTTCTTACCCAGCATGTGATATTCTCAAATCTATATACACAAATAAAAAC
>NC_051406.1:20864751-20865354 GCF_015228065.2 Penaeus monodon
CCTGATATTAGCAAAGGTTTCTGGTCTTAGAGCATAGTCATGGTCCCTCAATATAATACCAAAACCATGTGCTGCTTGAAGTCCTATGGCTGGGTCTGATAATAAACTCTGCATCTGTACAAAAATTACAAACAAATCTATTAGTAAAAAGCCAATTTATCAAAGAGTATTTTGTATAATAAAGGACTTTAATACTGATTTCATCTTCATACAACATGATTATTAGTGGTTTGTGGAAAAAAGAGAGAAGAAAAAGAAAAAGCATAAATATTTTTCCATTTTCTTTAGGTGTTGCCTGGATTTCAGTCATTATCAGGGAGGGTACTGGCACATGTAGTACTGTATTTTAAGGATAGGAAACATTTGTTTTCTCCAGTATCACACATCCATTTATTCTCTGACCAATAATACTCAAAGGAAGTGTAAGTACCTTTTACTATGCCAATTGATATAGAACCATGGTGCTTGAAAGTGACAACCAAATGTTGGATACAGGAAAAATAAAATCAATGACAAAAACATTCTTAATATAAAACATTTACAAGTAAATATTCTTGGATACTTGGTAATTCTGTTTGGTGTATTCAAGCTACACAAAACCAG
>NC_051406.1:20865455-20867150 GCF_015228065.2 Penaeus monodon
GGACAACTACCTTTGCTGTCCAAAGAGCCTCCTCAGATGCTCCACGAAGAATAAGAGCCTTGCTTGTCCAAGTCCACGTATAGAGAGCAGATTGTTGCTTGTCGAGTGAGCTGGCTGAATCCAGGACTTGGTTCAGTTCATCACTAGCATTATTTACGGCCTGAGTAAATTTGGGTCCTGCAATAGCCAGAGAAGCTGATAGTGAAGTTGATTACACATATTTCTTAAGCTTTTTACCCACCCTGTTTTCTAATGTACATGAATATCTTATTTTGACATCACTTGATCTCAGATCTTAAAATACTTTTGGTATCACCAATAGCCTTTTAAATACTCTTACATTACTTTATCTTATGTTAACTATGGCTTGTGAATATCTACTTGTGCAAAAAAATCTTTGCATAACTGGCTATATATGTTTCCTCTTCACATACAAAGTCAGCCAATAATGGAAGAGAAAACTACTATGTCTATTTTTTTCACACCAACCCAAGACCTCCATCCAAATTTGCCAAAAGTTTAATACAGACACATACCTATTGAGACTTTATTAATAACAGCTGCATGGAGGATGGCAGATGTCTCTCGAACCGTTGGATTGTCACAGTAAATACTTAGATGGCGAAGTTTTCCCAGTAACTGTTCCATATTCTCTAGATCTTCCCCCTTCCGTAGGCCAAGAAGAACACCTTCATATATGAAAACCTAAAAACAAATAAAACATTTCACCGAAAATGAAACCTTGATTAGACAAATAAAATAAACTAGGTATAACAAAACTTTAAATTAGAAACTAAAACACATGAATATGAGTAGTTTTACTACTAATATCACAATAACAATAATCATCATCATTGTCTCTTAACATATTTTCACAAATATTATGATGTACAAAATCACCAACTGAAAAATTCCAGAACTTGTTTGGCTGAATATACAAAAACAAATTTATAAGTGAATTGAAAACATGATCTAAGTAAATAAAATCAATAAAATGATAACTAAGCACACATGTTTTACATTGAGGGACAAGAACTGTCTTGTCTTCTTTACCATTAGTGCTGCCCTTGGGTTTTCTGCATCTGCCATGTTTGATAAAAGATCTGTGACTTCAGGGTGCTGTGAGACAAGTTCTTTTACCAAGCCTTCAAGACTGTTTAATTCACCTACAATCAATAAATCAATTAAACTCTGCACCACAGGCCTGGGGTCTCTGTTGAAATGACAGAAAAAATTGTCACATTTCTTATCCTTCAGGATTTTGAAAATCTCAGGTGCATATCTACTTAAATATATCTGACACAATTGTCTTTAACGATATATCAATCAAACACACACACAAAAAGATATACTTCCTTACAACTGATAAATATAGCATGTAAGAGCAGGAGAGAGAAAATTAATAAATAAACTTGCCCCATCTTTGCAACAATTACTCTGCAAACTGATGACAGATGCTGGAGAGCAGGAATTGGGTTTTGCATTTCTTGGCTGACAATAGCTTTTACACACAGGCTTATCACTTTCAACAACCCACTCCAGTCTTCTAATATATAATTTAGGCACTCTTTATGGCTGATATTGTTCCTGATAATCTGTTGAGAAGAATATATATCAATTCTTGCAGTCATTACTTTTTAAAAATATTCTTAAAATTAGTAAAATAAATATCTACTGCATAATATCATGTACTGA
>NC_051406.1:20867332-20869048 GCF_015228065.2 Penaeus monodon
GACACGGCCACCTTAATTACCTTCAAAACACATGAGAGATAAAGGCAACATCTTTCTGTGGAAGACTTAAGTGTATTTTCTACATGATGCCAGACAACATGCAAAACACGGGACAGGAGGAACTTTCCCGTAGTTAGGATTGCAAGGGTTTCCAAGACTTGACTTTCACTCACTGGAGAAATACTGGTACTCCCTAAACAAAGAAAGAAAAAAGATGCTGAAAACTTTTAAATTTTGCTTTTATATGTCACACTTTTTTCCATAACACATTAAGGAAAAATATTCCTGACATGATGTAGATAGGAGGAAAATTAAGGAGACAGGCAAAGGTAAAAAATTAAGAAATACAGGAAGGAAAAAGAAACACCCACATACCCTTTTCCATTTCTGCCAACAGCTGAGGGAGTGTATTTTCACTAATAGCAGGTGGATGCAACTTTCCCATGGACACAAAACACTTGATTATCTGGTCTCTGCAAGTAGAGTACTCTGTAATAATATTCCTTACTAAAAGATTACCGGTTATGTTTGAGTTATGCAAAACTGAGTTTAAGCAATTCCATTGTATACTTCATACACAAATATTAGAAACCTCAATGCACCAGAGAATATTTCTTTCCCCTGTGATAATGGTAGAAAGTATCAAATTTTAACATCACAAAACATCATGAAATACAAAAGTTTGCTTAGGCTATTATAACTAAAATTACCACTGGAAACAAGACCCCATCATCTTCTACCTACAACAATATCATAATAATCAGTTCACGTTAAGTTCTGAACAAAGTAAAAAAAAACTTGCCCTTCAGAAGGCACAGACACACCTTAGACTACTGCTGTCTGCGTTGATGAGTATCGAGGTGAGGGTATGGGCACCTTCCATAAGGTATTTAGTTTGGAATGCAGGTAATGCAGTCGTCAAGGCTGACACTGATGACTCTTGGACTGCCAACTGTTTGTTTGTTAAGCCTTGTAAAAATACTTTCCAGCAAGAGGCTTCATGTTCTGCCAAGCTGCCACCATCTAAGAGGGAAAAGTGTGATGAATTTGCTTCTCCTCAAGATTGAACTATCAATATGATAAGATTTCCAAAGCATGAAAAGTGAAGTATATGCGCAAACTGAAAGGATTTTAAAAACATCAATTTTGTATATCTTGTGTTTAAGGCTATAATTTCTATTACAATAAACTGTTATTCCATTAAAAACTATACACTTACTTCTCACTATAGACACAAAAGGCATTTTGTAGGGATATAACAATAAGAAAAGAAAAGCCCCTGTGAAATCCATTTGATTTTAGTCAAGTAATCTAGTGTAAATAAACACTGGTTTCCTTAGTGTGCTGCTGTCCTTACAAATTATTTCCAATAGATATGGATATGGAAAACAAAAACAGTTGACATGTAAGTGTAACAAATATTTTTATATCCTTTATAGACAAGAAAGTTGGTGCAACTGCAAACAACTTTGGAGTTATGTAATACTTATCATTAGTTTGTGCTGCTTTTATTACAGGATGCCCTTTTTCAAAAAAGCATACTGAAGATTAAAAGTCAATACAGAAGTAACAACGAAATAAAGATGTCATATTCATCAAAGACACCTACTTACTTGTGATGTTAGGAACTGTAGTTGAAGACATTTTTTGTGAGCAAAGTTTTGATCAGTTTCAAAACAAAAATATAACTTTAATGTATTATGAATATGTAAGATG
>NC_051406.1:20869065-20869286 GCF_015228065.2 Penaeus monodon
CTAATACACTTTCAAACAATCTCCCTAAGAAAGTAATCATACCTTCTTTTAGTGATGGGTATTTTGCTCCCTGCTCTAGGAACTTTGCCAAAATGGTAATGGTATTTTTTCTAGCTGTATCCTCAGTTTTGTTATCAAACTGTTCCATAAGAAGAGGGAAAACCTGACAAAAAGGAGAGAGAATTAGGCATCACATATTTACAGAGTTGATAATAAGAATA
>NC_051406.1:20870044-20870252 GCF_015228065.2 Penaeus monodon
TATGAATATAATCACCAACTGTAAAATGAGGTTGATACGGAATTATACCATCAAAAGAAAAAGAATGAAAAGAAAAGAAAAAGGTGAAAAGAAAACTTCCTTGCCTTCCCAACAGATGATAAAATAATTTGCTAAAACCTTGGAACCAAAAGAAAGAAAGAGGAAGAAACACACAGAAGCAAATAGAGAATTTTAAGACATGGAAAAC
>NC_051406.1:20870603-20872854 GCF_015228065.2 Penaeus monodon
AGGGAGAAGTAGATGGGCTAAAGTCTCACCTTCCCACAGATGGCTTCTGCCGGACCTTGGCCAGCAACAACAACAGCTAGTAGAAGATATGCACTTGGGAACATTAACCGTTGTTCTGGGGCTGTTAAGTGTCCTAGGCATTCTGAAATATTGATGAATCTTCTGTAAATTCATTTTTGTAGCTTTTGCAATCTAACATGTCAAAGCAAAAGAACAAGTTACAGTTCTAGACAAATTCTAGATAAAATATTTATACTGTATTCTATACCAGTTTCTGATGTGAGATGATGACATAAATCAACTGAATGGTGCCAGAAAATAAATGAAGAACACTTTCTGTTGAATCAAGGTTAAGATCACAGTCCCTTCACAGGGTTAGAATTAGAAGTGCAGGGATGTTGTTCATCCTGTCAATCTTTGATTTGTGACAAATTTTCAATAAAAGCATAAAAAACAGAGATTAGGCTACTTTGGAAGTTCTTTGTTCAAGAACTAGCATCATTCCAAAATCAAACACCAAGCTTATATGCAGACTAGAGTGTAGCCTCCATTGCTGTGGCATGAATAGGTGCCATCGTGCATTTGGGCCCACCCCTGGTGATAGCATATACTGATGCCATCTGCAGTCCTTTGGTTAAATCATTCTACATGCCTTTCATGCTGCCAAATACCTCAAAACAACAAGACCAATCCAAAGTATCCAGAGTACCAGGACAACTTACCCATCATGGCTGACTTGATTAACATGTTCATTGCATCCCTCCCAGCATGGGTTACCATTCCCCTTTCGAGGGTTAGAATGATTGCTGTTAGAGCTGAGAGAGCAGCTGCTTCCCCTTCTGCACTGTTAGCCTCAATTACCTCTCGCCTGATGCTTGCCCACAGGGTTGGGATGTGTGGTCGTATGTCCTCTGAGGTATATGCTTCACAACAAGCAACCTGTAGATAGGGGAGGGAAGTTAGTTCATACATTGCTTTTTGAAAATGTACTAATGTTTGGGATTCAAAACTATTAGGAGTACAGATTTGAAATGTTCCAGATAAAAAGACACTCATTTTATATAGCTTCATCTCGTATAGTGACCTCAATAATGATTAGGGGGGGGGGAGCAGTAAATAGCCTGAATGATATCTAATGATAGCCTAATGACAAAATGAAAAATATCCCATATGTCACTGAATGTCACTATGTCATTTCATTGTTTCTGCGTGATGTCATCAAAAACCCTAGTTTTCAGCAACTTTTTGTCTATTACTCGTAACTCCTTCAATTTCATACCTCACTTATGTATGAACTAGTATACCCTGTTAGTCATAAGTAAATCATGATGATTTTCAATTTTCTACACATTCAATAAAAGCAAAACTAAATATTGGAGATACAGCCTTCTAAAGATTTAACATAGTTGTTTGCATTTAATTATCCCCCCAAAATCTATGATTTTGTATGTCTCATTATAAGGAAAGAACATACTTATAAAATCAGCAAAATATATCAGCTACTAGTACTATATCTAAAGGATTACTCATCAAAAATTGCACATCCTTCATGACTTTGATAATTTTAGTTTCATAATCTCACTGCTGGGGGTTGCCAGAGCAGTACATCATTAGAAAGAAGGTTGTTTCACCAGCAGTGGGATCTTCTCTTTCCTAAGTACCAGATCCTCGCCATTTTTGTAAAATATCTAGGGTGCTACACATCTAGTTTCATATGTTGTTTAATTATAAAACTTTCTATTACATCTTTTTGTTTTTTATAAAATGTTTGATGATGTAACATAAGAATATTAAGAGTCATACAAGCCTCCTTTGTGTCAACAAGAAGGATGATGATTTGGTGAGGTGACACATGCTGTGTCGCCCCTACAGGAGTCCCTTCCCCCAGCAATATACTTCAAAAGTTGTTTTGTAAGGCTTTCTTTCTTCCTTTGTGTTAAACACTGTAACTAAAAAAACAATGGGCACCCACTCCCACACTTCAAGAGTCACGATTCTTTTCTACCATATGTATGAAAACCTCTCCTAAATACATTAGAAACAAAGGCACCCCATTTTGCTGCACATGACCTTGTCCCTTTAAACCCACCCTGGACATTTTAAAGAGTATGCAGTAAAGTGGTCGGGGACTTATAGCAGGTATGGGAAAATTCTGAGTATATGCTTGAAAAAACTTTTTTTTTTTTCTTCCTTTTACCCAAAGCTTGCTGGTCCCCTTAAAATATTTCACAGTGAGAATATATGAAAACTT